>NW_026622985.1:17467430-17773180 GCF_023065955.2 Ursus arctos
TCAAGGGAGAGTCTGAGCTGCTCAAGACCGGCCTCACATTACCAGCTCCTCTCACCCTCTGTCAGGTAGAAGACCCCAAGATTAAAGAGGGTTCAGTATTAGGAAACCCAGTCATTTATTTATGTTCTTAACAGATCAAAGGGGAAAATTAAGTGGTCATTTCCATAAATCTGAAAAAATTTTTGATTTAAAAATCCACTGTGATTCAGAAAGAAATACCTGAAAAAAAATAAAAGTTACCTCCTTAACATATAAAACATTTCTGTTTCATACCAAAAGTTAACATCGTGCTTAATGGGGAATAAGACAAGAGTGTACATTCTTATCATTGTTCAACAACAGCCTGAAGGTATGGGCCTGGTAATTAGATAAGAGAAAGAAATACAAGATAGAAAAACAGGCAAGGAATAATCTCAGTCTTTTGGTATCGGTTGAGACCTGTTTTGTGACCCAGTATATGGTCTATTCTGGAGAAAGTTCCATGTGCATTTGAAAAGAATGAGTATACTGTTGTTCTGGGGTGTAGTGTTCTATGAGGTCCATCTGGTTCAGTATGTCATTCAAAGCTCTTGTTTCTTTGTTGATTTTCTGCTTAGGTGATCTGTCTATTGCTGAGAGCAGAGTGTTGAGGTCCCCTACTATTAACGTATTATTATCTATATGTCTTTTTATTCTGGTTAAGAGTTGGCTTATGTATCTAACTGCTCCCCTGTTGGGGGCATAGATATTTATAATTGTCATATCCACTTGTTGGATACATCCTTTAAGAATAATATAGTGTCCTTCTCTAATCTCTAACTACAGTCTTTAAAATCTAATCTGTCTGTTATGAGAATTGCTACCCCAGCTTTCTTTTGAGGTCCATTGGCATGAAAAATGGTTTTCCACCCCTTCACTTTCAGTCTGGATGTATCTTTAGGTTCAAAATGAGTCTCTTGTAGACAGCAATCTTTTTTTATCCAATCTGCCACCCTGTGGCATTTATGGGAGCATTTAGGCCATTCACATTGAGAGTGATTATTGAGAAATATGATTTTAATGATGTCATGTTGTCTGTAAAGTCTTTGTTTCTATAGATTGTAACTTTCTGTTCTGTATCACTCTTGGGGCCTTTTTACTTTTATAGAACCCCCCTTAATATCTCATGTAGGGCTGGTTTGGTGGTTACAAATTCCTACAGTTTCTGCCTATCTTGGAAGGTCCTTATCTCTCCATCAATTCTGAATGACAGCCTTGCTGGATAAAGGATCCTTGGCTGCCTGTTCTTCTCAGATAGAGCTTTAAAAATACCCTGTGAACCCTTCCTAGCCTGCCAGGTCTCTGTAGACAGGTCTGACATTATTCTAATATTTTTTCCCTCTGTAGGTAAGGATTTTCTTCCCCCTGGCTGCTTTCAATATTGTGTCCTTGGATCTAATATTTGCAAATTGCACTATGACGTGACGTGGTGTAGGCCTGTTCTCTTCGATCTTGGGAGGGGTCCTCTCTGCCTCTTGGACACGAATGCTTGTTTCCTTTGCCAGATTAGGGAAGTTCTCAGCTACAATTTGTTCAAATATCTCTTGTAGACCTCTCTCTTTCTCCACTCCCTCGGGGATTGCCGATGATTCTGACTTTGTAACGTTTCATTGAGTCAGTAATCTCCTGTAATCTACATTCTTGAGATTGGATTTTTTTGAGCCAAGTTTACAGAAAGGGGAATGAACCACGAGAGACTATGGACTCTGGCAAACAAACTGAGGGCTTCGGGGCGGGGGGGAAGACTGGGATAGGCTGGTGATGGATATTAAGGAGGGCACATATTGCGTGGTGCACTGGGTGTTATACACAAATAATGAATCATGGAACACTACATCAAAAACTAAGGATATACTGTATGGTGACTAACATGACATAATACAAAAATTATTATTAAAAAAAAGAAAAAGAAAAAAAACAGGCAAGGAAAAGTGTAAATGTTGGTTATTTTCAACATTTGGAAACTTGGAAAATGTGTGAGAGTCACCCGGAAAACCATGACAAATAATAAGATAAGTCATTAGTAGACTTCCATCCATTGTATGACAATCAATTAAAACAGACAAGGGAAGAAAAGATGCTATTCACAAATATGGAAAAAGAAAAAGGAAAAGAAAGAACTAGAAATAAACATAATCACAATGTGCAAGATCTCTGTGAAGGAAATCTTAAAATACTCCGGAAGAAAACAGAGACTTGAACAAGTATCTAGAACTGTTGAACAGAAAGGCTCAACGTCCTACGTAATAATCACTAGCATTTACTAAGCATTTACCATGTACCAGATATTCTTCCAAGTGTGTTACTATATAACTCATCAAATATGTAAATTATCCCTAAATTAATCTGCAAATTTCACATGATTCAATTCCATACATTATGCATATACTACCTATTCAAAAATAAGATTGAATTTAAAAAGCACAATTTCCATAATCCAAGCTGACGACATTAAAAGGTTCACCCAAGATTCTCCAAGCTCTTGGGTAAGGAAGAGCAAGTATAAGACGCACTAGGTTGAATCCGGTTCTTCAATCAAAAGGTGTTTTCTTTGTTCAAGACTAAGACAATAGCCCCTTGATACCTCGGTTTTCCCATAGGATGACTTGCCAACTTCCCGTTGCCCCCAGAAGGCTCCAGAGAAAAGCCAGAACTCCACAAAGACTGACTTGATATTCACACAAACTCTGCTGTGAAACTCATTTTCCTGACCTAGACCCCCAGTTAGCAAGGAGAGAAAGTGAAGTCTGTACAGAGACCAGAGACTAGACTGTGGCTTCCTTTGGCACTCCTCTTCTCCAGAGCACCCCCGCCCAGCCTCCAAGGGCTCCCAGTTGCCGCATCATCTCATTCACCAGTGCCTACTAGCTCACAGTTGAAGAAGACCTCCCAAAGGCGATTTCCTCTTTGGGGACGTTATCACAAGGTGGCAACATGGATTCCCTACCTGACATGGCACCCAGGAGAACCAGGAGAAAAACTGCTCCCTGCATCTTGGAGAGTTCACCTCTGTACGCACCTCCAGCATACTACCCAGTAGCTGAGTCCCGCCCCACACCCAAAGTTTATTCCAGATGCCACTCATCTTCAGCTCCTGGTTTTGTTGCCATGTGAGAAATCAAACAGAGGCTTTGCTGGTAACTCAGGGAGATTCCAAACACCACAGGACTGTTTGTTCTTTGATTACCTGCTTCTGTGACCTCATGGTGCCCAAGAGTCCAACCAGCCAGCCCTGGTGGGCTCACAGAGTCTATCTTAACAGTCCACAAGAGCAAAGAAAACAGAGGCCTGGAGATGGTGGTAAAAGCAGGACATCAACATCCATGATGGTCTCCACGGACCTGGACCCAGGTATCTCGTCACTCCCAGAGGCAGGGGTGGGGAGTGGAAATGTTTCTGCTGCCCTGAATTGAGGAGCAGGGCTCAGAATTGGGACCAGAACCTCCTCAAGGCCAACTGGCTGTGATAGACCCCCACCCATCACCACCGGCCCTCTAGCCTCCAGTGAAGTCTGTGGAGGAAGATGATTGGGGTTGTGAGGCTTCTGCCCACTGGGGAGTGATGTGGCCCCAGACGGGGCCGCAAGTCCTTGTGAGCGAAACACAACTGGGCTGGAGTCCAGCCTCCACTCAGAGAAGAAGCAATGGCAGCGCAGAGGGAGGGTGGGGGTGAAGAGGCCCAACCCCTCAACGTGGTGCCGTAAGAATAGAAGCTGACATGGGAAGGAAGCCAGACTTGGACCCTCCCTCCTGCTCCTCACCCGCAAGAACTGCCCACTGCTGGATGGGGGCCCAGGAGCCCAAGGCTGGTGGCAGGAGTGGGGGCGCCCCACCAGTGAACCAGCATTTGGCCACTCAGAGGTCCCCACTGTCCAGTTAGTCAGTCTGAGCCAGAGGAAGGCCAGTCGAGAGAGAGAGCGATGAGGGCTTCCCCTCTGCCTCCTCCCCGTCCTTCTGCCCCCAAGCAAACGCAGGAAGCCTGACCATACCCCACGTCCAGGCCCCAGTCTCTCGGAGTCCCAGCTCACGCTGCACCTGCCTTGAAATGAGACTTTGGTCCAGTCTGAGATGGAAATAGAAGTATGATGGACTATAAATAGTTAGAAGCCACTGGGAAGTAAGATCTTAAGGGAGATTTCATGGAGGCCAGTAGGCCATCTCAGTTCATCTGCCCCCGACCTGAGACCGCTAACTAAGCTGGTACAGCCCTTTCCAGGCACAAGGGGGCAAGGACTCAGAGGGCTGAGTGGCCTGCCCCTGGTCAAGCTGCCAGTCCGTGGCCAAGCTGGCGCTCGAGTCTCCTATGTCCCAAACCTAGGGCACCAAGGCCGGCCTCCTTCCTCGCCACTGCATCCAAACCTTCGTCAAGCCCCCTCCAGCACCGTCTGCCTGCAGCCCCTTTTCCCAATTTTGCCGCCACCAGTCTGGCTTAAGGTCCCGGCCTCTGACCTGGACTGTCTCACTAGCATCCGGTGCACCCTAGAGGAAACCCTCAGGTTCATTTCCCAGAAGTACAATTTTGGTCACTCACTCTCCCGCTTAAAATAGCAAGCAAACTTTCTCTTAGGAAAAGATGACTTTTCCTGGGTAAGGCAGGAAGATTCGAATGTCAGCCTGTAAGTTTCTGTCTGAAATAGGTAGATGGCAACAAACAAACAAACAAACAAAACCCTTGGTTTTGCTGTGTGACCTTAAGCAAATTACCTAACCTTCCAGAATCTCAGTTTGACTTCTATAAATCAGGGAGGATTATGCCTGTCTTGCAGTATTCTTGCAAGTGGCACATAAGATAGTGAAGAGGTAGAAACTGGCCCTTGGATATGCTCGACAATACTGTTTTTTCCTAATAGAGGACATCTCTAGGACCACGGCAAAGGGGAAAACCTAGTAGGTACTCCATAAACACAGGCTGAAAACATAAGAATAAATAGTTGCCAAGTTACCAATTCTCACCTCTCAGTTTTTCCTGTCATATTAGTTACTGTAAATAATCCATTTCATTATGCATAATTAAAGTTGAAGTGATGGCTCAGAGTAAGTTATGGAAAACGTCGGAATAATTAAGCCTTTGAATTAAAGGAACTCACATCTGTTTAATTTTCAGCCTGACTGCACAGCATTCTTCATGCTGCTGTTTTCACCAGGATACAGAGAACCTCCACTTAACTTCCCCCTTTCTGGTCCGGGGATCGTAAGGGTCACATTTCAGAATTTGTTGTGGGTTTGTTCTCCTGTAATTACAGCTTCTGTTTTTAGCGCTGAGGTTGTTTCTGCCATTATGATGTTCTGTGGTCCATGCGTCAGCTCCTGTCTTCTTCTCTAAGCACGTGGTCCTGGCACCAGGGACCCAGCTGGACCAGAGTCATGTGGAGGCGGGACCCTGAGTCCCCTGGCTCTCCTGCTCCTGACTGTGGCCATGCTGAGTCCTCCCAGTCCCACCAGGGTCGTAGCCAGTTGAGATAAACGAGAGGAACTTGAAGGGGGCTGGAACCTTTGGGGCAGGCACCCGTCCAGCTTCCCATGAAAGACCTGGGAGCCTTCTCCTACATTGTGCCTGGCCCAGCAGTGGTTCAGGTCCTTCGAGTATTTAAAGCAACTTTTCTGGGATCCAGCTACTGCAAATGTCTGATTTGCCAGCAAGGAAGTTGTGCTCCAAAGATTTGTTGACTTAGAATTTGGAACATGCTTTCCTACAGATTAATTGTTCACAGCCCAGAAACCCTTGCGTAAGCTATGATGCACTGGAAACATGATAGACTTGAGAGGCAGCAGAGAAGCACTGCTGTGATTTTTAAACGTTGAGCCCCCTCAGCACTTCCATGGGCACTGGGGGCCAGTCAGGGACCCCGGTCACCTTTATATCACTGGGCAAGTTCTGTCCACAACTCTCATTTATCCAGTCCTGGAACTCTGGGCTTCTGGGATCCAAACTTAGGGACACGGCACCCAGGCTCCACTGTTCCAGCACCTCTGCATGGTGGATCCCCCTTAGGAAGAGAATCCTCAAGGCCAACCCCACACTCCCAGCGACGGTAGCCATGCTGATGGCCTGCAGCTCCTTGTAGGAGTGGACACCCACCTTCCCAGGTCTTCCGTGCAGGTCAGCGTACCAGCAGGCACACCCTCTTTCTGACCACACTCCCTCAATTCTCTCACTGGCGGTGTCCAGCCAGTCCCCACAAGCTTTTCCAGGCCAGAGAAGCTCTTCTACTTCATTGCTTCCCAATTGGTTTGCATGTCACCCTGTGCCAGGTGCACGTGCCAAAGAAGTTGTGAAATTCCCCAAATTGCTTTATACTCCCTTGCCCTGTGCCATCCTCCCCCCCCCCCCCAAACATCTATCCAGGGAAAGCCTTTCAGAGGAAAGAAGGAAAACAGTGCCGCAGCCCTTCTCACTTCTAGAACCCCAGCAGCACTCACTCCTGGCCGTGAACGGCATGGGAGGGGCTCCTCTGAGGCGGAGGCCCTGCAGAAGGGGAGAAAGAATTTCCCTCTACCCTTCTGAGCCCTTGGCTGAGACCCCAGTAATAAAAGACAGATTGACAAGAGAAAAACAAATAGAAGTTTATTAATGTATATACTTCTTGGATACACGGGAGATTTCTGGGGAACAATGGATAATTCCCCAAGGGGGCTCAGAATTCAGGATTAAATACCATCTTAATAGGAAAAGGGGAAGGGGGATGTTCATGATCTTAGGGGAAGGAAATTGATTTTTCAGCAAGATGAATGGGCCCTTAAAAGAACAGATGAGAGGTATGTGACCTACTTTGTCTGGTGTGGGGTTGACTTCAGACTCCTCTCCTGTGATATGAGCAATCTTCCATGGTTGGTGGAACTCCCAGGGAGAGGATTTATGACAATTGAGTTTCTTTGGAGAATCTGTCTTCAGGCAGATGAGGAGAATTCAAAGAAAGCCTCTCCCCGTATTTGCTGTTTTTCAAGCTCAGCTCAAAATGATCAATATGCCAAAGCTGCATTTCTTGGGGTCGCGGGTCCTGAACTTCTACAGTCATATTTTGGGGTGACATAGTCTGTCACCCTGCAGGCCTGGCTCCAGGGCTGGAGGAGTGAATGAGCTTGACTTCCCTTAGCTTAGCCCTACCTGGCTCCAAGGGAGCTCAACATGGGCCTGGGCTCAGCTCTCACCCGCAAGATACTCCACATCATTCTTGTTTTCTATAACAGCGTTACTGAGATATAATTCACATGCCATATGGTGCACCCACTTAATATGTACAATTCAGTTGTTTTTAAGTATATTCACAGAGTTGTGCGACCATCGCCATCATGAATTTGAGGACACTTCCATCACCCCACACCCCTTAGCTCTCACTCTCCATGTTTCACCAGCTCCCTTCCACCACTCCAGCAACCACTCATCCACGTTCTGCCTCTATAGACTTTCCTATTCTGGACATTTCATACCAATGGGATGATATGATATGTAGCCTTTCTGACAGACTTCTTTCACTTTGCAAAATGTTTTCAAGATTCATCCCTGTTGTAGCAGGAATCTTTACTTCTTATGATTGCTGAATCATATTCTATGGTTCGGATATCCCACATGTAATTTGTCCATTCATCAGCGATGGACATTTGGGTTTTTTTTCTACTTTTTGGCTCTTATGAAAAATGCTATGAACATTCCTGTCTAAATTTTTGCAGGGACATATGTCCTCATTGCTCTTCAATATATACCCAGGAGTATAATTACTGGGTCATATGGTAACTCTGCCACATCATTGTCTCTCTTTTTTTTTTTTTTCCTGTGGTTGGTTTTTACATGTTTATAGGGGCCGCTGACAGGGAAGGGGGCCCTCTTCCTGTCAACAGAGGTGCTCATAGTCTCTTCAGCCTCTCCAAGCTTGGACCCCGGGGGATCCTAGGGTGGCTGGCATGTGGGGCACATTGCCATCATCTCAGAGGGGCCCTAGATGGCTTAGTTGATCATGATGCCGTGGTCAGTGTGGGGGCTGAGTGGGGGCAGAATTCTAGAGCCCCTTTCTGAAGCTGTAGTCCTCCTCCTACCTAACTTCTCTGCCACCGTGCTTGAGCATCCCTCCAGCTGCTCCCTTCTTCCCCCTCCTCCCTCTAGGTGGCATTCCTGTGTTCATTCAGCAAATACCGAATAGCTACTGGGAGACAGAGCCTTTTGTGCAAGCTAAGATTATAGCACAGAGTAAAACAGACCCAAATCCCTGTACATAAGGAACTGACACTCTAGAAGCACCACTCCTTCCTTCCATCCAATCAGCCACCACTCCTCTAGAAGCCTACTCTGCGCCAGGCACTGTGCTGGGCGCTAGGACTGCAAGGTCTGATATGACATGGGTCTCCCAACGAGATGCTTAAACCTAGTGCAAAGACAAACTGGTAAGTCCCCTTTACAATCAGGTGGACCAAGTACTATGCTGGAGGCATGCATGGGGCCCTGGAGGCATGGCAGCACGGGAGAAATGGAATCAAATTCAGAATGGGAGGGAGGCTGCTACAAGTTTTCCAAGAGCAGGTGTGAACTGGAGAAATGAAGGGGAAAGGCGATTCCAGGCAAAGGGAATAAACAGTGTAGAGATATGAAATAGCATGACTCCCCCCATGAGATTGTGCTAGCTCCCAGGAGGAGATCAACTTTTAAGAAGAACAAATTCTTTTGGGGTAGGTAATACATGCATGCAGTACTAAACTCCAAGTGCTCAAAAGAATAATAAATGAAAAGTAAATCTTCCTGACCACCCTGTTCCCCAGAAACTGTTTCCCTCCTCAGAGGCAATCATTGTTGTCAGAGTCTTGTGGTCCTTCTAGAGACAGTCTGTGCATATACAAACATATACTCATCTGCATTATCTTTGTTTTAGTACAAGTGAAAGCATACTGTCTACTCTGGACTTTGCCTACTTTTTTTGTCTTACTGTATCTGGGAAATTCTAACATATCAATGCATGTAGAGAAGTCTCATTCTTTTTGATAAGTGCATAGTAGTCCATTGCATGGATCTGGCATATATCATTTGTCCAGTCCCTTTTGATGGATATTTGCTTTGTTTCCAATCCTTTTCTACTACAAATCATGCTGCAATAAATATCCTTAAACATACCTAATAGCACACCTGTGAGACTATATCAGTAAATTCCAAAAAAACAGAATTGCTGAATTGAAGAAAATGTGGTTTTTACCTTTTGATAGATGTTGCCAAAATATTCCTCCAAAAGGTTGTTTCGTTTTGTGCTCCTACCAACATGGAGAGTGTGTGGGAGAGTCCCCCAAACCCTTGCTAACACAGTGTTATCGGACATTTTCCTTTTTGCCAATCTGTTGAGTAAAAAAACAGTGTCTCATTTCAATTTGCATTTCCCTTCTCATGAGTGAAGTTGAACATTTTTTCTGATATTTAAGGATCAATAGTGTTTCCTTTTCTGTGAATTACTTGTTAACTTCTACCACTTTTCTACTGGGTTGTTTTTATATTTCCTTCTGGCTTCTAGAAAGGCTTGGTAGGTTAAGGAAATTAGCACTCTGTAATGTGCATTACAAATATTGTCCCAGCTAACCATTTTATTTTTTGACCTTGTTTATAGGAATTCCTGCCATGTAAAATTTTCAGGTTTTTACATAGTCAAATTTACCATCTTGTGTTCTGTGGCTTCTAGGTTTTATGATGGTGTTAGGAGCCAGGGCCTTGGGGAGTGATTGGGTCATGAGGGTGGGGTCCTACATGTAAGGAATTAGTGCCCTCATGAAAGACACCCCACAGAGGCCCCAGAGAGCTATCTCCCCTTTCCACCAAATGAGAGTACAACAAGAAGAGGCTTTCACCCAGCATGCTGGCACTCTGATCTCAGACCTCTGGTGTCCAGAACTGTGAGAAGTAAATTTTTGTTGTTTATAAGCCCCCCAGTCTGTGGTATTTTTTGTTATAGCAGCCTGAATAGACTAAAACATACTTTTATCATTTTTATTTTCAAATGCAGGCCTCTGCTTTCTTTGGACTAATTCCTTCAGGTGTGAGTTAGGATCCAGAGGGATCTTCTCTTTCCAGCAGGTGCCTCAGAGTTCTCTTTAAGCAGCTTAGCCAGAACCCTCCTGATCTGCTGAAAGACTTAAGAACACTGGAATGCCTTTTTCTTCATATACAAAGAGTGGCTATGCTTAAGATAGAACTATTTAGCTGAGGGAATGTGCCTCTAGTCTGCTCCGCACTATGCCTGGAAGAAAAGAAGGGGAGAGATTCCCCCAGCCCAGAACGGGTCGATCTTGAAAGAGCTGAGACTTTCTCCCTGCAGGAAAGAATCAAGCCATTACTTGCTTTTCCTGGCCTCTCTCCCTTCATTTGCATGAGTGTGGGTGACTGGAAGCTCTGGGCACCTCAGCTTTGTACATAGCAATCCTATCCTATGCAAAGCATTGGGCTGAATAGATAGGGAACTGGGCCATCAGTGTCCATAACTCTCCCTTGAGTCTAAATCTTCGGGCTGAGGTACTCAGTGTTCTCTGGCCCTCTCTCTACCTTTGCCTCAGCTGGAAGTCATGTCCTTCCTCCACTTACCTGCCCCCAGGCCGCAAGAACAGAGAGAGCCTGACCTCCGGCTGAGGACCCACGGCCCTCAAGTTAGGATTCCGGCCATGAACCCCTTCACAACATCAGGAATGGCTGAAAATAACAAGTGTTGACGAGGATGTGGGGCAGCTGGAAAGCTCGTACACTGCTGGTGGGAATATAGAATGGTACAACCACTTTGGAAAAGAGTTCAGCAGTTTCTTAGAAATAAACCTACTATCCAAATGTTCATCAACTGATAAGTGGATAGACAAATGTGGTATGCACACACAGTGGAAGATTATTTGGCCAAAGAAACACCAAAAGTGAATCCTAAGGTAAACTATGGACTTTGGGTGGTCATGATGGGTCAGTGTAGACTCATGAATTATAACAAATGTACTACTCTGGTGAAAAATGGTGATAATGGGGGTGAAAATATGTGGGGCTGGGAGACATATGGGAAATCTCTTCCTTTCAATTTTGCTGTGAACCAAAAATTGCTCTAAAAAATAAGTCTTAAGGGGCTCAGTCGGTTAAGTGTCCAACTCTTGATCTCAGCTCAGGTCTTGATCTCATGGTCATGAGTTCGAGCCCCATGTTGGGCTCCATGCTGGGCATGGAGTCTACTTTTAAAAAAATGAAAATTAGAAAAATAAAAAATAAGTCTTAAAATGAAAAGAATGAAAATACATGCTATAACATGAATGAAGCAATGAAAACATTGTGGTGAGTGAAATAAGCCAGTTACAAAAGATCACATATTATACAACTCCATTCGTATGAAACTCTAGAATAAGGAAATCTTTAGAGCTGTAAAGTAGACCAGTGGTTGCTTAGGGCCGGGAATATGGGGGTTGAGGGGATGGAGGGATAACAGCTCAGAGGGCTTCTTTTTGAGGTGGTAAAGTGTTCTAAAATCGATTGTGATGTTGGTTGCATAACTCTGTGAATACATTAAAAGCCACTGAATTACACACTTTAAATGGACAAATGGTATGGTATGTGAATTACATCTTAATAAAGCTGTTAAAAAATAAACCCACTATACAATGCAGCCATTCCATTTCTAAGTATTTACCCAAAGGAAACGAGAACGTATGTCCACCCAAAGACTTGCACATAAATGCTCATAGCAGCTTTATTCATAGCAACCACAAGTTAGAAACAACCCAAATGTTCATTAGCTGGCAAATGCATAAACATTTGTGGTACATCACAATTCCACAAACAGAATACAGTTCAGGAAAAAAAAAAAAAGGAATGAATTACTGATACAATCAACATGGATACATCTCAAAATCATGTGCAGCAAAAGAAGTGAAACACAGAAGAGTATGCACTGTTTGATTTCATTTATATAAAATTCCAGAAAATGAAAACCAACCTACAGTGTCAAAAGACAGATCAGTGATCGCACAGGGCTGGAGGTGAAGAGGGGGGTAAACTGCAAAGGGGCAGGAACGCTCGCCTGGAGGTAATAAAAATGTTTTGTATCTTGACCGTGGTGGTGCTTTCATGGGATACAGTTGTCAAAACTCATCAAGTTGTACACTTTGAATGCACACAGTCCATTTTACATAAATACACCTAAACAAACATTTTAAGAGTGCACTGTAAACTGTAAAGCACAGGGTGTTTATTTACTGGGAGCGGTAGGAATACCCGAGGACCTTGGGGAAAGTCAACTACTTCCCGCCCCATAATCACTTTACATGTAAAATTAAGTGGTGGGACTAGGCCATTTCGAATACTCTCCCAATCTTTCCTATCAACCCCTCTGTGAGCATTTATTGAATACCTACTATGTGTAAGGCCCTGTGCTAATTAGGGGAAGTGCACGAATGAAAAAAGCCCTTAAGAAGCTAACAAACTAGCTCGAAGGCTGATATTTTGCTATTTGAGCAATGAAACAAATACGCTTTCATGAGTGTTTTTCTGGTATGTCTTTTTTTTTTTTTTTAAGATTTTATATATTTATTTGACAGAGAGAGTAGAAGCAGGGGGAGCAGCAGGCAGAGGGAGAAGAAGAAGCAGGCTCCCCACGGAGCAGGGAGCCTGATGCGGGGCTCAATCCCAGGACCCCAGGATCATGACCCGAGTTGAAGGCAGATGCTTAACCGATTGAGCCACCCAGGTGCCCCTGGTATGTCTTTTCCTATCTCTTTATTCTCAAACTTTCTGTGTAAATTTTAGACATGATTCTTTTTTTAAAAAAAGATTTTTATTTTTTTAAGTAATCCCTACACGCAATGTAGGGCTCGATCCCACAACCCTGAGATCAAGAGTTACATGTTCCACTGACTGAGCCAGCCAGGCGCTCCTAGACATGATTTCTGATTAGTAAGTTATATCTTGGTTTTTTTTTTTTTTTAAGATTTTATTTATTTATTCGACAGAGATAGAGACAGCCAGCGAGAGAGGGAACACAAGCAGGGGGCGTGGGAGAGAAAGAAGCAGGCTCATAGCGGAGGAGCCTGATGTGGGGCTCGATCCCAGAACGCTGGGATCACGCCCTGAGCCAAAGGCAGATGCTTAACCGCTGTGCCACCCAGGCGCCCCAGTTATATCTTGTTTTTAAAAATTCAACGTAAAATCCCTTTCTTCTAACAAATAATTTCATTTACATTTATTGTCATTAATTAGGACAATTTTCATTCCTACTCTTCCTTTTATTATTAATCAAGATTTTTCTGGTTTTTTTTTTTCCCCTGACAGATCTCTTTTCCTCTCCTCCACCCCATTAACTTGGTGATTTGCTTACTTTAATAGAACACATAACTTTATATTTTTCCCCAAAAGCTGAAGATCATTCTTATTTTTATTTTCCTCCTCTCAGAACAAAGACCTTAGCTACTTTTAGCTCTTTTAGCTCTTCTCTAAAACTTCCTCTCCCATCTTGTCTGTTTTTTATGTTATTTAAAGTTAAGTTTCTCCTTGTTTCTAAATGATTTTTAACCATCAATATTGTCAGTATTTACATTTACCCACATAATCTGCAGATTCCTTTCACATTTTTGCTTCTTGCATCTCAATGCTTTTTTTCTAGATTCATTTTTCTTCGTACTTAATACTTTAGCAGTTTGTTCTGCCTGACTCGGTAAGCAATAAGTGCTCTGTATTTCTGGAAATATTGTTTATTTCATCCTCACGTGTAAATAATAGTTTAGGTGGGTATAGAAGTCTAGCTTCACAGTTACTCTTCCTCCTCTCCTTGAGGATCTCTCTCCCTTGTCTTCTGCCATCAGGTCCTACCCATCGTAGTTTTTTGTTAATCTAATGGTGTTCTGCGTTTTGTTTTGAGGAATCTGTCTTTTCTTTCCAGTGACTTTTAAGGTTTTCATGTTACCCTCCATGTCCTGCAATTACAAAATTCTAATTTTGTTGTGAGACTACAAGCTTAGCTGCTCTCGAAGATGCATTACCACTTCCTGGTTTTGAAAACCTAACAGGCTGAAAACTGTTTTGAAAGCTCAAATGGTCTACTGTCAAGTGAAAAAGATATTCATTGAGTCAGATAGTATTATTATCAAAGAGTTTCTCATTATGTTGTCTTTTCAAAAGCACTTAAATAGATCTGATAGAAGTGGCTATAAATCAAGACTCCTGCTTAATGTCAGGTAACCTCACTTACTACATATGAAACCCAACTTTAAAATAGCACTATTTGCAAATAGCATATGAAAATCATTGTTTCATGATACTCATGTATAGGTATGTCTCATGAAGAAAACTGATCTCCAAAGGAAAAAAAAATCTGAATTTTCAAAAAGATAAATAATACTAAGCGTTCTTACAAGACCAATTTAGAGTTGTATTGGTCCAGTTTGGTTTGTTTTTGCTTAACTTTGAGGACTTATTAGGATTTTCTACCCTTTTAAAAACATTAGTATACTTTCTTTGTGCAGTCTAAATATTTCAATTTACGAAAATTTAGCTTCATATGCATCTTTTAAGAAACATATTATTTCTTAATATGAGATTCTTTTGTGTACGTATGTCATGCATGTGAGTGATTGTGTTTGTGTGGTGGATAAACCCACATTCAAAAATAAGTTCCAATTCAAGCAGCTGGGCTATAAACAGCCCTCTGTGCCTCTGTGGGCCCTCCATAACCTGCATTTAAAGCCTTGACTATATTAAAAACAAGAAAACCCTTTGCCTCTGAGCTGCTAAGATCTGTCCCTTGTTAAGTTTTCTGGACATTTAGCTGATTATATTCATGAAGTTTCCTCAAACGACTAGAAAATGTAAAAACTGTGTTAGAACTATAGAATCTTAGAGGCTGAAAGGGCCACATAGATCTTCTAGTTGGGTACTGTATAAGCTTTGCATTTTCTGGGTAGGAGAACAGTTTAAATGCCTTACCCGAGCTCACAAAGTAGCTAGTAGAGGTCCAGGAATGGACGGATGCCTGGCCTCTGTGTTCTTCTCCCTGCTGCCTTTCTCCCATTCTAAAAATGTTGTTGATAATAGTAGGAAGAGCGCGCCAGCAGCAGTAAATGATGTGTGTGTGTTACATCATAGAAAGCACTTTTATGGGCAGATAATGCCTTCTGCTATGACTACTTCATTGACCAATGCTTTGAATTTGCCAGTTAAGTGTTTCAAGCTACTGGCAGTCTCCCTCAACAGATAATGTGAGAATATAGATATTGTGCCACAGAAATCTGGCTTGCAGAACAGTGGCTGCCTAGTAGGCAAAGAACCACGGCTGAACAGGGTTCTGAGGAAGGGCCTGAGGAGTGAGAATGGATGGTCAGTCACTAGCTGTTTGGACATTATCATCACCAGCATCAACAACTCCCCAGGGCATGGCATATGGGTGGCTTACCTGAGGTTCCCAGATTTGGAGAGCTTGGACCCAGAAGACAATGGTCAAGAAGGAAGAGAAGGCTCTGCCAACAAGTATTTAAAAGGACCCTTCAAATGTATATGCATGAACCAGCTCGTGTGTGAAGGTATTGCCATGAAATGAGACTTTTCATCTTGAATTCCCATTTGAACTCATATAGAAAACCTTATCTAGCTATTTTCTGGTAAATCTACCCAACTTCAGTGACTTCCTAGCCATTCTGGTTTCATAACCGAGTCATAATCATGATTTTCTTCTCTCTCTTTCTCCTTATCCTTGAGACTGACACTAATATCCAACTACTTTCACTTTTGCCAACATGGCGGTGAGGGCTTGAGAGAGAGGTGGTGGCTGGGCACCTATTTCTTGGTGCTTTGCTGCCCTGCTGCTTCAGACGTATCCCATCCTGCCTGGTCTCCAAGATGCCTTCCCAGATTTCCTGCAGTCCTGTCCATGGGCTACAGCTTTCTGACATAGTGTTCCCTCCTTCTGGGCTCACTGCTCCATGGGCTTGCTCCCTCCCAGATATCTTTCATGTCTTACTCAGGAGCCTTGGGCATATTCACACAGCCATCCACACACTTTCAGAAATACAGGAAGCTCAGGCTAGCTTCTGGCCCTGTATGTCGTGCTGCCATTTCTACCCTACGGCTGATCCACAACAATGGATCCAATTACCATCTCTCTGGACAGGGCACAGGTCCTCTCCAGTCTCAGATGTCCAAACTCAATAGGAGCTCCCTGTGTGCCTCCACCAGACACACCCACATCCACAAGGTGGCTAGCGTGGGGGCACTGGGAGGGGGCGCAACTTCCACACTGCATCCAATTGTCTTATTTCCCCTTCAGCTCTCCCTTCCCCACTCAGGGTAAGGGTTTCACCCATTGCCTCTGAAGTAGGGAGGATGTGAGTAAAGAGAAGGCAGGGAAAAAATGGGTGCTGTCTGCTCACATCTTCTTTCAGATTTTCCTTCTGTCTATGTCTGGAGAAGGCCTTCTGAGGCTTTGTTCTCGATTTCTGCAGTTTGGATTATGGGAAGCGAAGGCTGATGTAACCACGTACCACAGACTGGGTGGCATTTTATTATCCTCCAGTTCTGGAGGCTGGAAGTCTAGGAGATCAAAGTTGTCAGCTGGGTTGGCTCCTCTTGAAGGCTGTGAGGTTGAATCTGTTCTTTGCCCCGCTCCTAGCTTCTGGGGATTTGCTGGCACCACCCCCATCTCTGCCTTCATCCTCATGTGGCTTCCTCCCTGTGTGCATGTCTGTCTTTGTGTCCAAATTTCCTCTTTTATAAGGACACCGATTGTATTGGATTAGGACCCTTTTAATTTAATTACATCTGCAAATAAGGTCACTGTGACAGTTCATTTTATGTCTTAACTAGACCATGGAATCCAGATATTTGGTCAAACATTAGGCTAGATGTTTCTCCGAAGGTTTGTTTGGTTTTTTTTTAACTGGAGATTCATGTTTACATCAGTAGGCTTTGAGTAAAGCAGATGACTTTCCATGATGCGTGTGTCGGAGGTGCGTCCAATCATCTGAAGGCCTTCATGGAAGAGACTGACCTTCCCCAGGCAAGAAGAAATATGGCAGCAACCTGCCTTTGGACTCAAACCATGACTCCTCCTTGGGTCCCCAGCCTGCCAGCCTCCTTTGCAGATTTGGGACTTGCCAAGCCTTCACAACCACATGAGCCAAGTCCTTAAAATCAATCAATTTCACCTCTCTCTCTCCATAGATAAAGAGAGAGAGACACAGATAGAAAGACAGATATCTATCAGTTCTATTTCTCTGAAGAAACTGACTAGTATTCATATAATTATAGTCAGGTATGGGGTTTGGGGGGGTAAGAACTTCAACATATCTTTATTGGGGGGAGAATTCAATCCATAAGCATTCAAGGTACAAGTGAATGGTGTGTGTGACAATGAGGGGGCAGGCATTTCCACTAACGCTATGCACGTCCCATACTCCAGAACTGTTGTCACCATCAACAACACCATTTGGTCAGTCACTAGCTATTTGGTCAGTCCCACCAGCAATGCGTGCGGGTTCCAACTTCTCCACATCCATGGCATATCATCTTAACTCTCTTAATCTATAGGTTCCCCTCTACCTTTTTCTACCATTTTTCCTCTTGTAAATTATTTGTCATTTGTCAAACTAGTAGGTCATTTTTCCTGTGGGTATTCCCTCAGTTTCTATTTTAATGATTATATTCACAGGTATTGGGTTTTTTTGTTTGTTTGTTTTTCTTTTTCTTTTTTAAGATTTATTTGAGAGAGAGAGAGAGAGCACAAATAGGGGGAGCAGCAGGCAGAGAGAGAGGGAGAAACAGGCTCCCCACCGAGCAGGGAGCCCGATGCAGGGCTCAATCCCAGAACCCTGGGATCATGACCTGAGCCAAAGGCAGACGCTTAATGACTGAGCCACCCAGCCTCAGTACTGTTTAAAATGTATTGTTTATTGTATTGTTTAAAATGCTTCTATTATCCCTGTATTTCCTGTTAACCACCCCATCTCAAACATCTCGCCCCCTTCCTCCATTCCCTCCGGCCACATTGGCTTTGTATCGGCTCAAGATACAAGCTCTTCCTGGCCCAGGGCCTTTGCATATGCTGCTTTCTCTGTTTGGAACTTTCCCCTCCACTTTCAACTTGCAGATCTCTGATAAAATGTCTCTCTTCAAAAGGCAGCTTCCTTAATCACTCTCCCTCCAAGCACCCTGGGTCCTTTTATTCATGGTTCTTACCACACTTTGCTGTGTATCCTTTCTTAGAGAGAGAAAGAGTGTGTGCATGCGTGCACATGAGCGGAGCCAGGGTGGGGGGCAGGAGAGGGGCAGTGGGAGAGGGAGAGAGAGAATCTTAAGCAGGCTCCACATCCAGTGCAGAGCCTGACAATAGAGCTCAATCTCACGACCCTGAGATCATGACCTGAGCCAAAACGAAGAGTCTGACATTTAACCAACAGAGCCACCCAGGCGCCCCTTCACTGTGTATTTCTTCCTGAGGTCATTTGCCAACAGCCCATCAGACTGTGAGCGCCATGAGGAAGGGCCCACATCTGCTTCATTCACGACTGTACCCCAGTGTGAGTCACAGCACCATTAACTTGTTAACCAAATGAGTCAGTCCACAGAGGAGCCTTGGACCTGAGCTCAAGCCAGGGGCAAGACTGTGTAGCCACCCAGGCCCTAGATCACGGACAGTCGCTCTCACAGAGAAGACAGTAATAAATGAACCACCAGTTGTAAGCAAAGGATCAATTAAAGCCCTGTTTACATTTCTTTGTCAAACATAATCACTTAGTGTTTGAATTAAAGTCAGGCTCACTGTTTACAACCTCTATTGTGCGTCAAAAATTGATATGAATTCTACACTGTGAGACAGTTGTACAAATGCTATCCCGACATTTTGCTAGATGGGGAAAGCAAGCCACAGGAAGTTCAGTAACCAGCCCAAGGTTACAAATCTAGGAAGTGATAGAGCCAGGATTCAAACCTGAGCAGTTTGGCGCTAGCGTCTGGGTTTCAGAGCACTCTTTTGACAGCCTGTGTGTCCCAATTATTGAACTCCACAGAACCACCACATATGTAAATAGCACATGGGTCCTCTAAAATAGAATGGTGCCTCCCTCTCCTACCACCTCTTCCTCAATCCTGCCCCCATATCCCTTGGAAAGAAAAGTAACTCGGAGGGCGTCTGTGGGCGGGGGGGGGGGGGGGGCGGCAGGGTATAGGGGAAGAGCCTAAAGAACCAAGATTAAATCTGGTTTAGGTTGGGTTTGTTCTTTCTTTGTTGTTTGCTGCTCTAACAAGAAGTTCCCCTGCCAATCACTGAGCAGGTGGGGTGTGGAGCGGTTTGGTCGTCAGGAAAGAACGGAAGGGGTTTCTGAGGTCTGGGTTTTCCTGACTCTCAGACTGAGGGGATAGGCTCTTTGGTATTTTAAGCTCACGGGCCTCCTGAATGGGCCACTTGGCACTTATCGATGAATCATCCAGGTTGACCCTGGGAAAAAGGGGCAAGATGAATGAATGCCTTTTGTGGGCTTTGTCTGCGGAGATAAGAAGAGCCCCAACTCCTGGGGGTCTCCGAGGCAAAGGCCTGGATAGGAGGCTGTGAAAGCAGGTATGGAGTCAGCCAGGTCAGTGCCTCTGCTTTGAGGGGACCCTTCAGGGCAATGGCTGATCTGAGAGCCATGGGACCCCTTTACAAGTGAGTGGCACTATGGCCAAGTGGGCAGTGGAATCAGCCATACACCTAGGCAGCAGCCAGAGAGCCCCATGGCCCTGCTCCATGGCAGGTGGAGGGCTCCTGGCCGTGTGGCAAGGGACAGTACACCAGCCTAACCCTTGGCACTTGACAGTACTCATCAGAGCAGCTGGATTGAGGCAAAACTGAAAAGAAAGTTTTTATTCAGTGCCCTCAGTTTGGGACACTTCTCCAACAGGCTTTCAGGAGAGAATATTCTAACAAACACTTACGTAATTGTTCATGGGAGTCAATAAGTTCTCCAGGCATATGAACTGGAGGGGAGTAGGGGGAAGTGGTATCAGGCAAATAGAGGTTTTTACTCAGATTTCCCCTATTCCTACCCTAACAAGGGAGGACTGGGAAGGAACCGTAAGCCTTTTCTCTTTAAGTGTTTCTGAGGTCTTTGATTCAGCAAGGTCCTTTCTGCCTGAGATGTCTCCCACTTTCTCTGCATTTCCTCTGCCTCTGTTAAAGGGGTACCAGGCGAGGGGGAAAGGGCATGGGGAATGAGAGAGTCTGCCCTAGGCAGAAGTGAGCAGCTGCAGTAAGCTGGACACAGGGCTCTCTTCGCTTCATCACTGTGTCTGCTTAAGGGCGCCTGGCTGATACATTAGTTGACATACCAGTGTCCCTGGGAAACTCCAAGAAGTCAATGCAAGCAAGCATGAAAGAAAACTGAGAACGATCTGGGGTTTCTATGTACCCAGCCTGGAGGACAGCTCTGCTTTCGTGAATCAAATCCGTGGGTTGCTAACTTATGCTGAGGTCTAATTGTTAGAGCCGAGATGGAGGCCAGAGTTTCCTTGGAGAGTCCACCGTAGAACCAGGTTCTATGACTCACAGCCTTGACAATGTGTGGTCTGTGAGGGAGAGACAGCGCCATTCTAGCCATGGCGGCACCCAGAGGTGGTGGCAGTAACCATCACTGACGAGGAACCAATTCAGACCTCCTTGGGTTGCAGCTGAGAAGGTGATGCTTGTGGTGGTTGTTTTTAAGTAGCCTCTCCACCCAGTGTGGAGCCCAGTGCAGGGGCCTGAACTCACAACCCTGAGATCAAGAGCTGAGTTGAGATCAAGAGGCAGACGCTTAACCAGCTGAGCCACCCAGGTGCTCCAAGAAGGTGATATTTGTAGCAGGTGAGGTTTCAGAAAATGATAACAAGAAGACATTTCTTCATGAACTGATTCAAGAAGACACAGTATGTGTATGTTTGAATATCTTAATTTGAATACATGGCCTTTGGCAGTAACTCCTGGATCGACTTAATCAACTATATGTGGTATGTGTGCATGTACCTGTGTGTGCGCACACACACACACACACACACACACACAGTATGCATACAAGGGAATTTTTTGGCAAGATACTACACTACCGGTCAGTAGGATTGGGATGGGCATGGGAGAGATGCTGGTCACAGCCTTCCCATCTTCATCTTCTTGGGGAATTTGGCCTCCCATGATCCACAGAAGGAGAAGCCTCATTTACCCTGCTCATACCACCCATAGCCACAGATGATTGGAGCACAGTGCTCAACCAACTCAAAGGACCCCAGGCCATAGACAGGGCTGTGCCAGTCATATTTGCTCTTTCGTTTTTTTCCTTTCAAGACATTGACCTAAGAGACATGGACATGGTCAAACGATGGTAGTTATGTAGAATCAAGATAGGGGAAGTGTGAGGTACCTGGCTGGCTCAGCTGGTAGAGCATGTGGCTCTTGATCTCAGGGTTGCAAGTTCGAGCCCCATGTTGGACATAGAGATTACTTAAAAATAAAAATTTTTAAAGGAATTTATGTATGCATGTATGTATGTATTTGAGAGAGAGAGAGGGTGTGCATGCATGTACGAGTGAGCACAAGCAAGGGGAGGGGCAGAGCGGAAGGGAGAGGGAGAGAGAACCCCAAGCAGACTCCCTGCTGAGCATGGAGCCCTACCCGGGGCTCGATCCTATGACCCTGAGACTACGACTACAACTGAAACCAAGAGTCCGGTGCTCAACCAAATGAGCCACCCAGGCGCCCCTTAACAATAAAATCTCAAGAAAAGATTGGGGAAGTGGGCTGATAAGTAAGTAGAAAAGGAAAGAGAAGCAGGAGACAGAAGCAGACACTCAGATGAAAGCAGAGAAGAGAAGAGTCTGTGGACCTGTGAGAGAGGCAGGGGAAGCTTGAGATCTCAACACCCCAGGTCCACTCCGAGTGATCCAAAGAGCCTTCATTGCTAATCTCAGTGTCAAACCTTTAGCCCCCATTAAACTCAAACCAGTTTGAGTAGTTTCTGTTTCTTGCAACAAAATAATCCCTAAAGCAGTATGATTGGACAAAATGAGAGGATAGGTGTCCAAGACCACAAAGACAAGCGTACCTATATGGGGATCATTAGGATGTCTGATTTTGGCAAGGTAGAGTCAGTCATACAACACGTGTGCCGGTTCATTTAAGCTTTGAGCTTTTTCTCTAAGGGCTGTCAGTTGCTCTAATGGAAAATTCCACTCTAGGGCAGTCAGCTAGTATTTTATCAGAAAAGCCACACTCCAGAAGCAGCCACTTCAAGTGCTTCTGTGATCAATGTCTCACTGAATACCTGAGGCTTTGTTAATTAGCATAGTGAATGTCAGAAATGGAGTTTTATTGTTTAAATTAGTACATTGTTAATAGGTACGATGAATATTAGAAATGAACTCTCGTTGGTGAAATTAAGGTATTCAAGATAGGTGGATTGGCTGAAATATTTTAGTCCTGTACCATCCTTCACTGTTCCATGAGCAGCACAGTAGACATGGAGATGTGTGCCCAGGGTCCCCCTCCCAGGAAGGGCTTGCTGCAAGGAGTGCAGTCGGCAGACATCTCCAGCCACTCCCTCAGGGTCAGCTTCAGTTGTAGAGAGCCTCCTTGCAGGAGTCCACCCTCCTGGGGCAGCCCTTATCCAGTGGATTGATTGACCCTGGTAGGGATAAAGTCCCAGCCATTTTGACAGAAGGCAAGACAACCCTGATGGGCAGCCTTCAGTCCAGAGCTCAACACTGGGTTGCTTGATCCCTCCTCCGGTGTACATATGTTCATATTTTCCCTCTGCTCAGTCTCTATTCTTTCACCCTCCATTCTAAAAAAATTTACCTTAAATTGTATTGAATTGAAATCCTTCTAACTGAAGTAGCTTCAAATAAAGCAGTTATTATTAACTAGTAAATAATAACTATTATTTTTTAGCATTCATACTATATTTTAAGTTATTGACATTAATAATGCTGTTCAATTTGTGGATTATAAAGCTCCATCAATATGAAAATAGATTACATCATATTCTTCATAAACTAGGAAGGGAAAACACATGCAGTAAGTATAATCGATACTCTGCGATATTCAATTTTGAGCTTTTTTTAAAAAGCCAAACAAGCCAGCCCTGTATGTTAATTCATTTCATGTCAGTTCCATTCTGTTTTTGATGATGGTTCTTTCCCCCCTTTCTTTTATGGGATTTAGTCCCTAACAAATATTTTCCACCCCAAACTCTGTCTCAGCACCTGATCACAGAGAGCTTGAATGGTGACAAATGGTGTAGGGCACCACTGAGGCTTACAGCCCTGTATTAGCGCGCTCAGGCTGCCATGACAAAGCACCAGAGACTGGGTGGCTTCAACAACAGATAGTAACTGTCACACAGCTCATCCCAAATGAAGATGTTGGCAGGGTTGGTTCCTTCCAAGGACTGTAGGGAAAGCATCTGTCCCGGGCCTCTCTCCGTGGTTTGTTGATGGCTGTCTCCTCCCTGTGTCTCCATGACATCTTCCTTCTATGCGTGTCTATGTCTGTGTCCAAAATTCTGTCTGAGATCTCACCAGAAGCACCATTAACATTCCTATTCCGAGCAGCATTCTGTTCATGATGGTATGTGTATGCTCCAAGACAATAGAAACTGCTCTCCAGCTCTTTCCCTCCTGAGCTCTCACCCAAACCACTTTCACACCCATATTTCCACAAATGATCTCTTCAAGGCAATCTAGGCTTTTTCTGTCCTGTGCTTTAAATTTGTCCATTTCCCTACCCTTACCCCATTCCAAAGCCACTTTCACATTTTAAGGGATTTGTTACACCTGCGGCCCACTTCCCAGTATTCGTAAGTGTTCTCCAAAGAAATAGAACCAATAGGAGATAAAGATCTAGATATAGAGAGATTGAGATTTATTTTAAGAAATTGGCTCACATGGTTGTGGGGGTAGCAAATCTAAAATTCAAAGGGCAAGCTGGGGGCTGGTAATTCAAGTAAGAGTTATTGTTGCAACTCTTGAGTCAACTGATGAGTCTGAAGCCTGGAAACTCAAGCTGTATCTCTATTTGCAGTCGGGAGTTAGAATTTCTTCCTCTTTGGGGCATCTCAGTCTTTGCTCTTAAAGCCTTCAACTGTTTGGATGAGGCCCAGCTACATTATGGAGGGTAATCTACTTAACTCAAACTTTACTCAAAGTTTTCTAATCTAAGTGTTAATCACATCTAAAAAAAAATGTCTTCACAGTAACATCTAGACTGGTGTTTGACTGAACAACTGGGCACCATAGCCTAACCAAGTTGACACATAAAATTAACCATCACAAATGTGTGCCCTGACAGATGGCCCCTGAGGCTTGCTCCAGTACGGCTCAGTGTCTGTGCATTGGTTCAGGGGAGCTCTGGCCACCTGTTGCTGAGTCCCAGCGTAACAGAATCCTGCCTCTGGGGTATTGTTCCCCCACTTCGAATGACCCTCTCATGCAAGGCGGTGGTAAGAGCTCTTAAAAGAACCGAGTGTTGAGTCTCCATTGAGTTTACCAAATAGTTTGTGTAAACTATTTGAACCTGTTAATAAAAAAGCATTTTATACATTTCTTATGCATGACCAAATTTGGTAGAAGATTTGGTCTCTTTACAAACTGGGAGCAAAGTTATAGGGGAGCAGTTCACCTTTATTTACCTTGATCTCCTTTAATAGCTGTCATCACTACCAAGAACCTAAGGGCATCATGACCAAGTTGACGTAGGTCAGTTCATAATGACAGTGATGTGTAGCTTCATTTTAGCTCAGGGACTCTCCCATGACTCACCACTTCATTTCATTCAGGTCTTACTGTTCAAATGTCATCCCTTCTGAGCAGCCTTCCCTGGTGAATCTAACTACATTAGCCATTGGGCATACACACACATGAGTACACACATACGCCATTATCTGTCACTATGTCCAAATCCTGCTTCATTATTCTTAATGGCACTTATCAAACCTGAATGATATTTAGCAATTTTTTATTTGGTTTGTTTTCCTCCTCTGCCAGTATGTGAGCATCAGTAGGCTATATGCCTTGCTCACAGCTTTGTCCTTAGAGCATGGAGCCATACTGGGCCTATGTTAGAAGTTAATCATTATGTGTTGATCGAATATATGAACGGACCTATGCAGAAGATCTACACCTGTCAGGTGGCAGCTATGGGACACTGGGGTTTTAAGGCACAAAAGAGATACTTTAAAAACAAGTGGTCAGCTGTCAACTTTTGGTCTGTAACCCTGCTTTACCACCCTAACCTTTGCCATTCTCACCCTTTTAAGCATCTTGATCCTTGGTCTTCCACATAAAGAAGGTTCAATTTCTGGTCCCCAGGAAATAGTTCATCTGACCAGTCCAATTGCATGAGAACTTCAGTAGATGTTGTTTTATGTCAAGGGGTATGTTTTGATTCTTCATGGGTTAGTTGGTGTTTCTCAGCAGAAACACTGAAATATAGTGACAGGTTGCTAATTAAAAGGACAAGGCCTGGCGAGTGGGGGTGACTGCTAAGCAGAAAGAGTACACTAAATAAATTGATAAAGCAAACAAAACTCCAGAGGATGTTTTAAGTCCACATAGAAGGACACTCTGTTTTCAAATATTGCTTAATTAGATAAGAAGCAACTACCTATTTACCAAAAAACTAGTGTGTCAAGTACAAATCATTCTTCATTAAAGCAATTCTCCTCCATTTCTAAACCGTTCAGCACTTTGCTAATATACTTGTAGCATAGATATGCAGAAAAAGAAAAAGAAATGTATCTCTAATTAAATCTCTCCTCCCAGAATTGATTTATGTGAAGTTTTCATTTTTCAGCACCTACAGAAACAATAGCAACCTGTGTGACTCAGTAGTGGTGATGGTGGAAGAGGTGGTGGAGGTGGAGGAGGCAGAGGAGGTGGTGGCGGGGGTGGTGATGATGGTGGAGGAGGTGGTGAAGGTGGAGGAGGCAGAGGAGGTGCTGGAGGTGGTGGCGGGGGTGGTGATGATGGTGGAGGAGGTGGTGGAGGTGGAAGAGGCAGAAGAGGTGGTGATGATGGTGGAGGAGGTGGTGATGGTGGAGGAGGCAGAGGAGGTGGTGGGGTGGAAGTGGTAGCAGAGGTAGAGGAGGTAGTGGAGGTGGAGGAGGGGGTGGAGGTGGTAGAAGAGGTACAGGTGGTGGTGAGGGGGAGTTTGAGGTCCGGGAGTGGAGGCAGAGGAGGTGAAGCTGGGGGTGCTCCAGGTGGAGACAATGACGGTGTTGGTGCAGGTGGTGGTGGTTAGAGAGGTAGTAGTAGAAAGAAGAGCATACACCTCTAAACCCCTCTATGGACCAGCCCTGAGAGACACGCTGTGGAGGCTTCCCCCTCCACCAGATCTGGCTTCAGTCCTCTCATCTCCAGAAGTTCTGGTTTCATCGAATGTGTTGGGATTGGCAGCTGTGCAGGGTTGACCTTCTGTCAACAGGTCCTCGCCTTTGCCGAGTTTAGATTTGGAGAAATGTTGCCATCTAGTGCCCCATAGGAGTCTTCACTCTTTGAGACAACAAACTAGCCTCCCCCAGCTTCATCCCCCCCTCTCCCAGACCAGAGGTCAGACACACCGCAGGCCAGGACTGGTGAGCACAGTCCCCTTACCTACAGGAGGAATTATGGAAGTGTCTCCAGAAGTTTTTTAATCCCTTTTCTCTTTACAAAATGCACAAAGAGAAAGAGCTAGATACAGCAAGAACAGTAACAGAATTAAGATTTAGGCCAGAGTTAACATTTACTGTGTAGAACATATTGAACTCTGTGAGGAATGGGGAAAAGAAATTAAGGAGAGTTCTATATACAACAGTGAACTGCATGAAGGGGAGTCATAGCATGGCCTGAACCTTGCACTCTGGGTCACCTCCTTTCTGAACCTCTCATACCCCTCCAGGCCCACCAAGCTGTAAACCCTCCCAGCCTCGCCCACGGAAAGCCCCCGGTCTGTTCTCTCAAGTTCATCCCCCTGACTTTCTGCAGTAACAGCTAGTTACATCCATCAGCGACACTGTAGTCTGTGTTCCTTGACCTCCCCTGTCAGGTAGAAGAGGCATATTTTTAACAGAAACCCTCAATGACTTCACAATGATTAGCGACTCTGCCGAGGGGCAAGTGGCAAGCCAGGCTGGTGGGGGAGCTGCTTTGATCAGGAAGCTTTCTGTAGTTTCTCTCAAACCCCAGGCCTGCTCAAACGTCAACCATGACCTTATCTTTCGGGGTGGATATATCTTGATTTAGATGTACATACTCATTTGTTTCCTTGATGCCAATCTCCCCAACTAGTCTGTTGGCTCCATGAGCGTGGGGACCCGGTCTGTTTTGTTCACTGCTAAATGCCCAGTGCCTAGCACCATGCCTGGCTCACAGGAGTCCTCTGACAAATGCTGGAGAGAAAAACTGGTGCCCATCTATGGTGATATTTGATGCAGTGCGTGGAGGCTGAGAAGTACTGCATACAACACTGACTGGTGTCACGGTTCTCCAACAGTTTTCCCAGAGCCCTTGGGTCACTGGATCTTAATTAAGCTGGAGACCCTCCACCGTCATGAAGAGACCCCCTTTCTCTACCTCCTCACCCCAACCCCTGGTCCCTGGCAAGACTTTAAAAGGTTCAAGGCAGCACAGTGTGAAAACAGCTCATCCGGTCCCTTCATTTTACAGACAAAGAACCCCACGGAAAGCAAAGAAATGTGGAAAGGTGACAAAGGTAAGAGATGAAGACAAAAAAGTATATGTTAGAGAAGGAAAGTGCTTTGTCACATTTTCCCCTTTCAGCCCTTCACCGTGATTACAGAATGCTCCTCAAGAGCTGTTCTCTCTCCTTCAGGAATTCACAGTGAGAAACATCCAGGCTGTCCTGGAAACAAAAGCGGCCTGGAGAGAAGTCAGGGGCTTGGTGTGCAAGAGGAACCTGTGGCCTCCAGGGGGCTTTGAGGATCCTGATGATTAAGAGGGTGTGTGCATCGCAGAGGATCTGTCTGGGAAATAGCACCCAAGTTGAGACGTTGAGGACAAAGGCTTTTCTGTCCTTTGCCACCCGTGAGGCAGTGCTTTTCTGAGCAGCTCTGATTATAAATCCCTGTCCTGCTAAGATGGGTAAACTTGGCAGCATTCGAGATCTGCCTTGTGTCTTAACTGTTTCTCAGTTGGTTTGGGTCTGGCAAAACCCCAAACGCATTCTGCCAAGTACTCTTTCCCTTAATTCCAAATCCCCTGAGTGGCTTAAGGGAAATTTCATCCATATGTTTCTGAGTCATTTACTGTGAACTCATCTTTTGGTAAAAGAAATATGTTCTCAAGCCAGCACAGTCCAGAGAATAGCAAAGTTTTAGGCTGAAATAGGTCATGCTTTCTTTGGGAAGAATTTCCTCAATTTTCTGAGTACGAGAAGGAGGGAAGAGAGCAATATTTCCTGTTCTCATATCCCTTCCTCTTTCTGCATGTCCTTCCTTAAGGTTTACTTGAAAGCCTCTATAATTTATGAAGCTGGTAAATGCCATATTTGCATTTGGATCTAAACAAACTCTATAGAATTGTAGTTTTCAACACAAATTCTCATTTTTAACCCACATTGGAAAAGAAACAAGCAATTATTTTTTTTTATTAATAATGATTTTTTATTATATTATGTTAGTCACCATACAGTACATCCCCGGTTTTCGATGTAAGGCTCGATGATTCATTAGTTGTGTATAACACCCAGTGCACCATGCAATATGTGCCCTCCTTACTACCCATCACCGGTCTATCCCATTCCCCCACCCCCCTCCCCTCTGTAGCCCTCAGTTTGTTTCTCATAGTCCATAGGAAACAAGCAATTATTGAACACATACTACACAACAAGTGCATCTCAGTGGCCTGGTAAGATAGACATTATCCTCATATGGAAGGAATCTGAGACTAAGAAATATTAAGTAACTAGAAAAGGCATGTACTTAATGAAAGGTAAAGCCAGAATTCAAACCTAGGGCTGACTCCCAAGTTCACATTCTCTCCACCTGTGTGTGTTCACTCAAATACATAGAACAGAGGCCCAACATGTTCTAGTTGACAGTCGCCCTAGAGCTAATGATGGATTCTGGCCAGATGTGTTTCATTAAGGCAACGGGGATTAGACTTGACCTTACTGCAAGGACTTACCCCCTTTTCTGTTGCCTCAGGAGAGTTTAGAACCTACCTTACTCACTGTGGTGAGATGTCATACAATTGACATTTCATGGAAATTGTCAGTCTTGGAAGTGAAGTTTTTGATATTGCCAATAATGATGACAAGTCTCCAGGTATAGCTATCAGTTTACAGGAATTACAGGTAATAGAGGAACATGATAAACAATACCGTGGGGATGCAGTCACAAAATCCAGAATGTTGAAAATTCCACAAGACAAATAGCCCAGTTTCTTCAATAAATAAATACCAAAGTAGGGGCAGCTGGGTGGCTCAGTCACTTGGGTGTCCAACTCTTGATTTCAGCTCAGGTCATGATCTCAGGGTCTGAGATAGAGTCCTGCATACTCAAAGCAGAGTCTGCTTAGGAGTCTTTCTCTCCCTCTCCTTCTGCCCCTCCTTCTGTGCTCTCTCTCTCTCAAATAAATAAATAAATAAAATCTATAAATAAATAAATAAATAAATACCAAAAGGGGGGAAAACGAGGTCAAGAAAGCCTATATATTTGAAAGACAAGACATTTCAACTGGATACAAAGTGTGGATCTTATTTGGATCCTGACTCAAGCAAACTAAGAATAAAAAGAAATCACGAGATAATCAGGGAAATTTGAGCGCTTCCTGGATATTTTATTTTAACAAATTAATGTTTTATGTTTTTAGATGTGATAATGGTATTGTGATTATGTTTAAAAAAGGAAAGGCAGATCTTATCTCTTAGAGATACTACTGACTTATTTACAGATGAAACAATATGATGCCTTAAACTTGTTTTAATGTAATGTGGAGTTGGGGGGGACAGATAAAGGGAGCCTGGTCACATGTGAACATCCATTGAGGCTAAGGGTTCCTTATAATAGACAGACATTTATATGTTTGAAAGTGTCCATAATTAAACTTTTAAAAATTGTTATAATTATGATGAGATTCTTTTTAAAATAAAAATAATTCTAATATTTTGCTTCCTGGACGAAGTCCTCGGGGAAACAATTTTGGGTGATCTTGGGCTAATGGTAAAGTCAATATATGCTCCCTCTCTGGCCTCACATGAAAATGAGAACAAGAACTTTAAATTAGGTTATATGACATCACATATTTTCTTTTGCAACTTTTTTTGATGGGCCTTTCCTAATATACACTAAGAGAGCACATGATATGACATGCTCCCATGACATCCACCTCCGGCTGTTTCAATAACTATCTTGTCTTATCTATGCCTTTCCTTCCCCCACTCCTGATGGATTATTTAAAAACAAATTCCAACACTCACCATGATGGACACGGAGTAATATATCAAATTGTTGAATCACCATATTGTACACCTGAAACTGATATGCCACTGTATGTTAACTATCCTAGAGTTAAAATTTAAAACTTAATAAAAAAAAATCCATGCATCATCATTTCATTTGTAAAATTTCTGTGTACATCACATATTTTTCTTTCAGATTCAGGGGATTAACAGGAGCCTCAGATGGATTTGTAGAGTGAAGAGTCCGCCCAGAGACAACGAGAGATAATCTCACGGATTTGGAGGTACAAGGAGACAGGGGAGGGCAGTTGGGGAGGCTGCAAGGAAGAAAGGCAGCAGGTGTTGAGTAACCATTGAGAATGGCAGATTAGAGGCTCAGAGCCATACTTGGGGGCTGCAGTCGCAGGAAGGGGAGGTCCCTAGCTGATGTCCAGAGTGGGGGAAGGGCTGGTTATGGAGGAGAACAGGGTCAACCCGTCTGGCCTCTGCTCTCGCCACTTGGGCGGTGTGACGTCATCAGGCCAGAGCTGCCAGGGAGGGAGCCGCGCCACCTGGGCGGTGTGACGTCATCACGTCAGCGCTGCCAGGGAGGGTGCCGCGCGGTACAGGCAAGGTTTGGGATCCTGAAATTGGTTCACGAGAACTGTCAAAACGTTTATTTCCAACCAATTTGTTAGAAACACTCCTCTGCCTCTTTCAGGAGAGAAATGCAACGTACATTTAGCCTTTTCCTGATGACTTAAAGGTCATCAGGGACAATTTTGGGTTGAGCTCAAATGTGGTCATGCCTCCAGAGATTTGGGAATTATTTTACATGTGTGCTCCTAAGCCAGATGGTCACTAGATTGTTCTTTTTTAACAGGATAAGATGAAAGTGGAAGACAATCTTCTTTCCCATCAGCTGTAGCTTTTTACAGCCATCAGTGTACCTCTGTTCTGCTTCTGACTTGGCGCTTCTAACCCGGCTGTGAAGATTGTTACACCTGTGTCTCAGGTAAGAGTCAATTGGCCATGAGAATCCAAGGGGCTCACCTCTGAGTACAGTGTATGGAATTTGTGCCACCTATTTTGCGTCTTCAAAGCCTCGTTGTGGTTTACTTTTTAGTTATTGGCTGAATCCTGGGCGGTTAAGGCTGTTGAGTAGATGATGTATTACTTCTGTATTGCTCACAGCTGTTTGATAAAAGATCAAAAAAGATCCTAAATCAGATCTCAGCATTTTCCAGAGATCAGAAAATATGGCAAGACCTAGGAGCTGGGCATTAAGTAGCCCGAAAATATAGCACACCATGGTAAAAACATCCTCCCGGACACCCCGGGATCTTGGTGGGAAAGGATCACGAGTGGAAATGGTCATTTTTAAAAGCACGTTTTATTCTAGAGAAGTGCACCTAACAAAAAGAGACACAGAACTTTAAATAAGAACACGTTCAGAAAAATCAGTAAGTCTAGGAGGGAAAAAATGCTCATCTGATGAAGTGAATGAAAGATGTTTTCCTAAAACATAATACGAAACTTTGCATAAAGAGGCCAGAGGGCCTCGACTCCCCAGACATCTGTTAAAGTCTCGGTGACCCACATGAAGAGCAGGTGGTCACCTTTCCTGTTGTCTTACTGACAGTTCCCTCTCTCAGCAAGGAGACCCCATTTTCCATTTCATTTTGACCAACAACGAAGTGTAGTTGATGTGTTGGAAATGAGAGACCTCTCCTGTCTGATGCTCATGGTGGTCCGGGGTTCCCCAGCACAAGAGATTGGAATGCAGGGTGCTGGCAAACAAGGGGCCTGGAGAAAGAAGGTTTTCACACTGTAGGGAAAAGACAGAAGACATTTTATGAACTGAGGCCTAGCAGTGACTCTCAACCCTTCCTGAGCAGCAAAATCATGTGGGGAATATTTATTCATCGAATTTCCCTGGTTGAGGTAAAATTTAAATAAACTAAATGTACAATCTTTAAGACCCCACACTGCATATGAGCTTAGATGAATGCATATGCTTGTCACCCATCCTGCTATCAAGATATAGGATATGTCTGTCACCCCAGAAAAATCCCTCACTCACTTCCTGGTCACAAATGGGCTGTGCCTTCCTACAGGCAACGTCCGTTCTGTTCCTTTCTCTGTATCTTGGTTATGATGGTTCTTGAACTTCATATAAACGGAATCACAGAGTAGGTCATCTTTTGTGTGTGGCTTCTTCACTCGGCCTCATGTTTCCCAGGTCCATCCATGTTGTCACATGAATCGGGACCTCTTCTCTGTAACAGTGGGGACAGACCACAGTTTGCTCCTTCTGTCTCCAGTTGAGGGACATCTGGATTGTTTCCAATTTGGGGCTGTTATTAATGTGGCTGTGAAGTCTTTGAGTGTACGTGTGTTTTGGTTTCTCTTGGATAAAAACAGATGTTGTGTTTCTGTCCTGAGGTGGGTGTGTGTTTCACTCTGTGAGGAACTGCCAGACCAACATGGTCACACCATTCTGGTCCCCTAGCAGAAGCCTGTGAGGGGTCTAGCACTTTCCATCCTCATGTTGTCAGGTTTGTCTTTTACTTTAACTGTTAGTGGGCTTTTGATTTTGGTTTTACTTTGCCCTTCTCTGATGCCCAGTGGTGCTGAACACATTTTCACATGCTGATTGGCCACTTATATATTTTCCTTTGTGAAGTGCCTATTCAAGCTTTTTGGCCGCTGGTTGTCTTGTTACTGAATTATAGGAATTGCTACGATATGCTGGATACAAGTTGTTTCTCAGATATATGTGTGGTAAATATTTTCAACCAGTCTGTGACTTATACCTTCTTAACAGTCTTTTTGATGAGTAGAAGTTTTTAATTTTGACGAAGTCCATTTTTACCTTTTTTTTTTCTTTTGTGATCGTCTGGGCAAACTTAAAGTAAAAATACCCATGCCCGGGCACGAGAGATCTGGTTCAATTGGTCTGGATTGGGACCAAGCATCGGTGCTTTTGAAAGGTTGCTTGAATCCTTCCCATGTACAGCCAAGGTCGAGAACACCAGCACTAAGAGGAAATACGACTCGAAATATAGAGGGCTCTAAAAAATGAAATTCTGGAAATATAACATGGCATAATCCAAATGAGCATTAAGGAGATACCTTAAAACCCCCTGTGTCAGTGCAGGGGATGTTTCGGTGAGGGGGTGGGGAGAGGGGTACAGAAGGAGGACGGGGCGGAAGAGGCTGTGGGCTTGACAGCTCCTTGAAACACCCAGAGAGCAAAAAATGGACCTTGTAACATGGTGTTTGGGACAAGAAGATGAACAAGAAAGACGAGGGCTTGGAGTAGATGAGGAACAGATGACGGATCTGCCCAGGCACGCTTGTCCTTCTGTCCCCTGCCATCTGGAAGCAGAATGTACAGCACCAGTGAAAGAGAACACAGGCGGCGAAGAGGGACCAGCAGCTGAAGATGGATGGGGACACGGAGAGGCAGCCCCGAGCAGCTCTAAATGAGCTCAGGTTTTCAGGCCTCATGAATTACAGTCCAGGGAACAGGAAGACCTCGCAGGGGTAATTGAGGAATCACACTGTAATCTCTGAAAATCATGGACTGAGGGAACATGGCCAGAAAACCCAGGAGGAAAAAAATGCTCCAAGTTTCAAAGCAAGGGCTGTCAGCAACCGTCAGGTCATGGCAGTGTCTCGCATGTGCCCCGGGGATGGGCCCCTTGAAGACTGGGCAGCCTGAGGCAGCTGTCCAGGGAAGCCCAAACCCGCCCTGCACACAAAAAAGCAGGTCTGCCTACAAACCCAGTTGACAAGACTCTCCTTGCCAGGCTAGATCTTATGAACGCAGGTCTCGGCCCAGCCCTGCTTCACTATACCTTTAGCTTCTCTTATAGGAGTAATAATCCTGCTGTTAATTATTTACATTTATTGAGTACCTACTATATGCCAGGCTCGTGTTTCTCAAATTCTAAACTCTTGAGTCCTCAAGAATCCACACTCATCCCAGACAGAGATCCATAGATTGCTTGTTTGCAAAGCACTGGGTAGTGAGTGGCTAAATACAGCCAGACAGCAGAATAGTATTCTGCTGAATAGTATTCAGTTTGAAAACGAAATGAGCTATCAAGACACAAAAAGACATGGAGGAATGTTAAATGCATGTTACTAAGTAAAAAGAGGCCAATCCGAAAAGACTAGATACTATATGATTCCAACTATATGACATTCTGCAAAAGGCAAAACTATAGAGACAGTAAAAAGATCAGTGGTTGCCAGGGGTTGGGGGGAGGAAGGGGGATAGGAAGAGCACAGCGGATTTTGGGGGAGTGTAACGACTATGTGTGATACTTCAGTGGTGGATACACGTCATGGTGCGCTTGTCCAAACCCACAGAATGCGCGCCACCGCCAAGAGTGAGCCCTTATGGAAACTAGGGACTTTGGATGATATTGATGTGTCAGTGTAGGTTCATTGACTGTAACAAATGTGCTGGGGGGTGTTGATTTTGGGGGAAGCCGTGCATGTGTGGGGTAGGGGTATATAGGAACTCTGTTTTCTGCTCAATTTTGCTATGAACTGAAAAGTCCCCTAAAAAATAAAGTCTGTGTTTAAAAAATAAGCTAAGAACAGAGAACAAAAATTTTGTAGAGAACATTTGGACTCCTAAAAGTACAACCATGAACCCAGTTGAAGAAATAGTGTGTAAGGGGCTTCATATGCATTATTTCTAATTTTTTTTTTTTTAAGAGAGGAGGAGAGGGGGTGGGAGGGACAGAGGGAGAAGAAGAGAGAGAATCCCAAGCAGGCTCCACACCCAGTGCAGAGCCTGACATGGGGCCCCATTGCACAACCCTGAGATCATGACCTGAACCAAAATCAAGAGTCGGATGCTTAAACAACCGAGCCACTCAGGCGCCCTGCATTATTTCTAATTCTTAAAATCACCAGCAGGATATGTATTATTATTCTAATTTTAGAGATGATTTAACTGGGACAGATTTAAGTAAGTTGACCCAAATCACATTGCTAGTAACTGGCAGGACAGGATTAAGCTCAAGTCTTCCATGTAATGAAAAACCCATGCTCTTGACCATGGCACCCCACCGCCTCCTACTGCCACCTCAGCTTACCTGCTGTGTACTTACTTAGCCAGCTTCAGCTCCATCTCAGACCTCTTTCAGCCTAGCTTTGCTTGCATGCTTCTCCCCTCGTCCCGACTGTGTTGCTGCCGGGACCCCTAACCTACCCTCAGTCCAGTCCTCAGTCTTAATTCCCAGCCCTGTTGACCGAATGTTTGCCAACCTCCTTCTAAGCTAGCCAGCCCCTTACCCAGCACCACTCCTACCTGCAGCCTCAATTCTGCCTTCCTCTCATCTGTATACCCAGCCGTGCCTTGCCCAGCCCAGCCCCGCAGCAGGAATCAGGACCCTGTCCTGGCTCAAGCCCCAGGCATAGCAGATTGAGCCATGAAATGGAAGCACTCCTGGTCCCCCCTGCCCGAGGTAAAGGAGACCAAGTCTTCATCACTTTCAGGAAGTGATGTTGTCATATTAACTAAGATCAGTCGTAGACCAACATCGGACACCATCTATGAACTTGAGGTGCCTTGTTTTGTGAAGAGGCTTATATTCATCCCCAGCTCTGGTGTCTTTTGGAATAAATGGCTATAATGTCAATACTCTAAGTGGTAGCTCTCAAGGGACAGGACAAAAGTCATTAGCTCCCTTGCAAAGTAAAAAAAAAAAAAAAAATGCGAGCCCAATTTTGCATTGTTATAAGGAACCACTATCCATGAATTGCTGCACCAACAATGCCTACATCATAACCTCGTCTCTTTGCTAAGACATGGAAGCAGATGGTCCATACTTGTCTGGGAGCCAGTTTCAGTAATGCTGTTATTCTCTCTGTCCAGAGATGGGTGGCAATATCTGTTACCTATTTAAATACCTTCTGGAATTTTGGAGAGTGCTTGTCTATAAGATGATATTTCAACTTTTTAATGCGTTCATTTTAAGTATAATTGCCGTTCTAACTTTGTATGTGAAGTCAAGTTCACATACAAACAGGGAAAAAAGCGGGCAAATGGTCAGCCAGCCAGTAGAAGTTGGAATTGGTGGGCGGAATTCCTGAGTCCCTCATGGCAGCTATCACATCTTTTCTCCACAAAGGTGAAGCGATGCCTTCTGGAAGTCAAGCAGGGGTTGTGCCATAGCAAAATAAGGGATCATTTGCTGAGCTCCATCTCCCTGGGTCGTAGCCATGGTCTATCGAGGACACTTGGAGAGCCTAGGAGGCTCAGGGGTATTCTCATCTGAGCCAAGGCTAAGAATGAATATCAATTTTATTAATTATTTTGTGTGTGGGAACTGAAACGTGCGGAGTCCTCAGAAGCCATGATCCTGACTTTGTTGCCCGTGATGAACATTACTACCAAGGTCACACTGGTGTGCACTGGGACGCAGATCCCATGCGACCCACCCACCACCGCCATGAAGAGTTCATCAAAACCAAGTTTTGCCATCTATCTTCTTTGGTCATCTTTGTGAAAAAAATAACACCAGGGAGCTAAGGCTATGAAACGGGTAGAAGGCTTTCAATGCCACAGTCATGCATGGCTGCTGCCTAATTCACCAGGCCAGGTCTTGGCAGTCGTGTTCTCTACCAGATTACACTCTCAGAGGCCTTATACCCCAGATAAGTAAAGGATAGAAGCAGACATAATAGCCTCTGGGCTCAGCCTAATCACTAAGCAAGCTTTCTGTGCTCACCAAGCAATGATTGTATTATAATTTGGCTTCATACATAATTGTTACAAGCTAAGAATGTACTAATTAGTGAACATGAATATTCTATCTTCTTAACAGTTATATTTTTCAAAATAAGTTATTTAATAATCTTCCACTCTATACAAAATGAATTAGTTTCCTACCGCCACTATTAACAATTACCACAAAGGTAGCAAGTTCAACAACACAAAGCTATCATCTTAGAGTTCCATAGATCAGAAGTCTAAAATCAAGGTGGGCAGGGCCGTATTTTTGCCAGCGGCTCTATGAGAGAATCTGTCTCCTTGTCTTTTCCAGCTTCTAAAGGCCATCCACCTGCATTGCTTGGCCCGTGCCCTTTCCTCTGTCTCCAAACCCAGCAATGTTACAATTCTCTGATTCTTCTTGTGTTCGTCACATTTCTTTATGGACCACAACTCAGAAAGGTTCTCCACTTTTGCTCTTAAAGACTCATGTAATGACATTGACCCCACCTGGATAATCCAGGAAAATCGCCCCATCTCAAAATCCTTAACTTCATCACATCTGCAAAGTCTGCTTTCCCATGTAAAGTAACATATTCACAGATTCTGTTGATTAGAACATGGATATCTTTGGGGGCCACTATTCTGCCTACCCCAAAGATAAAAAGTAATCTTAACGCCATTCATACTTTCAGTGCCTCTCATAATCCCTGGGCTTGTGAATTAGAGTTTATGAGATTGGTATCATCTATTTCAATTTTTTTAAGGGAAGGGCCATCTTTCATTTATCAGGCTTAATAGCATTATGGAACAAATTATTCATCAAAGAGTATTTATTGAGACCCACACTGTGAGAGAGGACTATCATCTAGGCATGATCTTTTAGGGAAACGATTTCAGTATCTATTAATTTCTCACCCCTTATCTAAAAGGCCCTGACATGCCTCTGGATTTACAGGTGAAATACAAAACTATAGAAGTACATCTTTTTCACTGGTGGGAGTCAAATTTCTGGATTGTATCAACTTCAAGTATGGCATCCAGATGGATCAACACCATCCCCTACACACCTATCCCACTCAGCTCCAAGATGAGCCGTGTTTATATTTTGAGGACCTTCCACAAAAAGCAGCTACCAAAATTGTATACCTTTGAGGAGTTATCCACTGGATCTTTAAAGACCTGAAGAAATTATTTACCTCTGTTCTGACTCACAGCAACCTTTCCAGGGAGAAGGAGAACCCCTTCCCTATTTCCTGTCCTTTCCTGGTCTAGATATCACCAACATGGCGACCCTGCAGGAGCATGACTTTCTACAAATTCTTCTCCTTCAAAGAGATCTAGACCAGTGCTGTCGCACAGAACTTTCTTCAGTGATGAAAATGTTCTGTAATCAGCATTGATCAATACAGGAGCAAGTAGCCACATGTGGCTACAGAGCATTTCAAATGCAGCTAGTGTGACTTAGCAACCAAATTTTTAATTTTGATTCATCAATTTCAATTTAATATAAATGTGGCTACTAGCTTCCATATTGGACAGGGCAGGTTGAGACCATCTGGGAAAAAGGAGAACTTGGCCACCAAGGTCACATTTTGATGCTGTAGATCCCACCTAGAGGGATAGGAATCAGACAGTCTATCATACCACTGTGCATGGACCACTGCAAACCCATTTCCAGAGTCTAAGATGCTGAGACCAAGCATCAGACCTACTGTTTCAACATCACCACACACAGCATCCTGAGCGTCCGGAAACATAGGTTTTCTCTTCTGGCCCAGAGGACTGCCTCCCCGGCCAGTTCAAGGCAGCAGGCTCAATGCACAAGATCGCCCAGAAATTTGTCACAACTCATCCTTGCTGTCTTTGCATTTTTCAGCAGAGAGCAGCAGCAAAAGGCACAGACCAGCGGCCACTGTTTGGCCACTGAGGCAACCATAGAGTACACCTTCTTTTTTTTTTTTTAATTTTATTTATTTATTTACTTAAGAGAGAGATTGAGAGAGAGCACAAGTGGGGAGAGGGGCAGAGGGAGAAGCAGACTCCTCACTGAACAGGGAGCCCAACGCGGGGCTTGATCGCCGGACCCCAGAATCATGAACTGAGCCAAAGGCAGATGCTTAACCGACTGAGCCACACAGGTACCCCCAGGGTGCACTTTCTAACTCCCAGACACCGTGGCTGTGTCTTATTTCTCAGTTGGCACCACCATTATATTTTATAAATTGGACCTTCTGGCAGTTCTATAAGGAGATGCCAACAAAAAATGGACATATTCAAGGAGTGTTCTTGGGTCAGCTCTTCATTGAGTCTCTGCCACATTCCCAGTAATTTAACCCAGTAACTAGGCTGTGGGTGTAACTGGTGTTATCCCGAGCTCCCCAAGGCAGAGTCTTTCACCACTATTCATCATATTGGCTAATGCATCTACTAACATAGCTCATTTTCTATCAGGCCTACAAGAAACCCACGGCAGCTATGACTGCCCAGATGCGTATGTGAAATGCATTTCATTTTCATGAATCCTCCCAAGTGGGTTCCTCTGTACTGTAGCCTCAGTTTATACCCCAATTGTTGCAAAGCAGAAATTAAAGATGACTTTTTCTCTATGCTCCACTACCACCATCACCAAGCTATCCCTTCTCCCCACAGTTAAATTTCCCCTCTCATACCCATTTGTTCTGCTACATTTATGCCAGTTCCTGCCAGCCCCCAGATCTCTTAAAGCCATCATGTTAAAAATAACTGCCAGTGCAAATGTCCCATTGGCAGGCCAATTCATACATAATCTTGCACCAGATCAGGTCTGTCTATGAGATTAGGGTGAACAAACTGTCTCTCTGGAGAAATTCTCCATGTTAGGAACCTAGTACAGATACCCACCAAAATGCCCCAATTCTGCCATTTCTGCTATGTACCCAAAACTCTAAGATGGTGACTGACTCTTCTCTAGTCCTATTTCCCATTGCCTAAGTCAGCCACTCTGGGGGACTGGGGCCATAGATCCTCCTTACCCCTCAAATTCATCTGCTTCTTCATCATCCCCTCCTCTTGGCAACCAAGCTTGATTCCATGTCATGCCCATAGCACCTGGCTGCCTCCGCTCCTGATGAAAGATATGAAAGGATTCCAAAAATGTTTTAATTCCTGGTGAACTAGGAGATGTGACCTGGTATTGTACCTTCTACATACATAACCTCTAAATAACAATGCCCTCTGTCACCAATAAGTATCATGACCCAATAGACTGAACTTGGGTAGGGGGACATAATGTTTCAAGATAGAGACCATTTAAAGGGCTGGTCTTTCAAAGGGACTGTTCATTCATTAATAGTGAATGTATGAGTGCCTAGATTTGATGAATATTTTTCATTTACCTTGATGTGCCAAGCTCTGTGCTAAGCACTAGGGATTCCAAGATGTTTTCTGGCCCTCAAGAAGCTCACACTGTAGAGGAGAGGCAAGCAAATAAACCAATTATTACAATACGCAGTAACTATATCCTGTGAAAGAAATAAGATAAGGGCACTTGGAGAGGGTCACGTTCTTTATAATGGGGAGAGGGAGCAGGTGGTAGGCAGGGGAGGCACGCTGAGCAGACTAGCAATGAGTCAGGTGCATGGGGGTAAGGTTGGGGCAGGTATTTCTGGTGCCAGGGGCAATATGTTCAGTAGCATCTATGAAATGACCACCCAGAACACAGATGACCAGAGCCTGAGGTGGGTGAAATAAGGTGGGAGGAAGTGGGACGTGAGGTACCCCCAAGGAGGAGCAGCCATTTCATGCTAAAGGGCATGATTTCATTCTGAAGGTCATAGGAAAACCAATGAAGGCTGTTGAAGCAGGGGAGAGATATGATCCACTTTGTGTTTCAAAATAAGGACTGAATCCACATTGTGGAGACTTAATAGGAAGCCAAATCTGTAGGCAAGAGGACCAATGAGGTGGCTGTGTAGTGATTCAAGAGTGAGATGACAGGGGTGCCTGGTTGGCTCAGCGAGAAAGCACTTGACTCTTGACCTTGAGGTCCTGAGTTTAAGCCCCACATTGAGCATAGAGATTACTTAAAAAAAACAAAAACAAAACCAGAGTGAGATGACAATGGCCAGGGTGAAGACAGAGCACTGGAGAGAAACAGGCAGTTTGGGGAAATATTAGAGGTAGAAAGAATAGGGCTTGGTGATTAAACTGGCCAATGGGAAGCAGGGGCACTGTAGGAGAACCCCCAAATTTCTGGTTTGGACAGTTGGGTAGTTGGTGTCATTTGCTGAGGCAGGGAATGAAGTTGTCCTATTATACAAGACCCAAGGAGGCAGCTTATTCCTCCAAGATCCATCCCCACTCTTTTTTTTTTTTTTTTAAGATTTTATTTATTTATTTGAGAGAGATAGAGACAGCCAGCGAGAGAGGGAACACAAGCAAGGGGAGTGGGAGAGGAAGAAGCAGGCTCATAGCGGAGGAGCCTGATGTGGGGCTCGATCCCACAACGCTGGGATCATGCCCTGAGCCGAAGGCAGACGCTTAACCGCTGTGCCACCCAGGCGCCCCTCCATCCCCACTCTTAACTCACATCAGCCTCACCCTCCCGACTCTTAGATTTTCTAGGCTTCTTAGTTTCAATCAAACATCAGCCTCCAGTCTTCTCCTGCTTCCCGGTTTTGCTCCCTGAAGGAACATCTGCTTTTGTCCCATTCTTGATCTGTCCTGGCCCCTTGATGCATCTGTAGGGTGGATCCTTGAGCTCATCCCACTGACTGCTAGTCAAGTGTCCACTCTAATTAACCAGTCCAGCTTATGCACTTAACCAGCCACCCACCTTGTCACTTTAACCTCACTTTAACCATATTCAGGGCAGAGCAATCAGGACTCAGAGCCCAGAAATGAGAACAGAGATCTTGAGAAGGAAAACAGTAGCTATCTTTACGTGTTTGGGGGAAAAAACAGGAGAAACGTTTTTCTGTGTTGCTCTAAAAGGTACCGTTGAGACCAATCCATAGAAACGTTTGTAGGGGAAATGTCTTTCAATTTGCCCTAAGGAAGAACTGGTTCAACTCTGACCACTTGTGAAAAGCTGTGAGTGTGCCGGGTCAGAGGTCATGCAGTGACGCTTGTGCAACCACCCGCCAGAGAGGATAGTCAAGGGAAGCCGGCCTTGGGAGTTGGGGGCGGTCAGTGGTTCCGAACCCAGGCTGATCATTAGAGGCACAAGGAGAGCTTTCCCACGTGCAGGTTTCAGGTCCACATGCAGTCCCGATGAGTCTGGACAAGTCAGGGGTCAGAATATGTCTGTTAGTAAAGCTTGCCAAGAGACTGATGGAGAGCCAGGCCTGGATACCTCTGGATTATGACCTCTCTGTTTCCTTGAGTTTAAGAATCTGTGATATGATATATGCTGAGTTGGGTGCCTGGGTGGCTCAGTCAGTAAATCATCTGCCTTCAGCTCAGGTCTTGATTCCAGGGTCCTGGGATCGAGCCCTGCGTCGGGCTCCCTGATCGGTGAGGGGTCTGCTTCTCTGCCCTTCCCCTGGCTCGTACTCTCTCTTTCTCTCTCTTGCTCACTCTCTCTCAAATAAATAAATATTAAAGAGTAAGGAGGAGCTCCTAGGCTTGGGAGGAGGGTGTAGCTTAGAGTATTAAATACTAGTCAATTACTGGTTACAAGTCATCTGAACTCAGTAAGCACCTCTCCATTATATTAAGACATTGGCTTATTCTCAGAGCAGCATTTCCCAACTTGGGCAAAGAAGGACACCTAAAGAACTCGAGAATGCAAATGTACACCAAACATTGTGTGCATGGCTGCATAAGTTGGCCTCCTGCAGATTTTTACTACTATTTTTGAACTTGACGTGGACCCTATTGTAATCAATAGAATACATAGGTAGTTACTTAAAAACATTACTGAACTCACAGCAGTTTTTCATCCCCAAGATCTCAATCGATGGGACCAAATACAAGTACATGGGGACATGCACCAACCCTTTTCTGCTTGCAGGAGTCAAAACTGAGCTCCATAGCTTAGCAGGGGCCTGTCTCTGTTCCTTTTCCTCCCATACACTCTGCAAATAGCTTTCTCTGGCTTCGCCTGGAGCCGGCTCTTCAGGTGTTGGGAGACAGGAGACACAAAGAGGGGCTGGAGAAAAGAGCGTGGATATAGCCACCTTCTTTCTGTGGTGGGGAGGTCTGCTTCCCACCAAGTCAAAATCTTCATACGTTTTTCCAGCAAACAGCTCTCTGAGGCTACAAACATAAGTGAAATAAAGTGTAATTTACTTGATTTTTTAAAAAGACAGCTATTAGAAAACAAAGAATTATCAGGAAGAGGATTGCCTGAATCCTTCATCGCTTTCAAAAAGTAATCATTGATTTTCTACGATGTGCAAGCTTTGTAAGCTGCCCTCCAGGAGTTTACAAAAGAGTGGGAATGGAGAAGAAAGGTTATGCATGCGCAAAGTCGGACCCAGTAACTTATTAGCTTCTATTAAATTAGATTATAGCTGTACAGTTTGGAAACCTTTTTCAAATGATGAAATTCGGTGCTGGCACATTGTTGAAAATGATGCACCCACCCCTACCCCCCCATGCTGGCAGCCTAAATTGATAGAGTCCTTTACCAAAGCAATTTAATGGTGCATTCAAGAGCCTTAAAATGTTCAGGCCCCTTGATCCAAACATTTATGGGAATTTTATTTTGAGTAAATAAGCCAAAGGAAGTTAAAGTTATATGCAGAAATAATTTCATGGTGCACCATTTCTAATATTGAAACTTTAGAAGCAATCAAAAGGCTTAACAATAGAGGAATATAAAGGTAAATCATAGTAAGGCTACTCAACAAAATACTATGTACCCTATAAAATGTTAATAATAAAGAATATAGAAACGTGACGAACGCAGAAGAGAAAGTACTGAGTGAAAAAAAGCAATATGTGAATGTATCAATGCCATAATTATAGAGGAATAAAAATATATTACCTATATTACCTACAGATAAGGGCTGTACGGAAACATGAAAAAATCCAAAGGATTTTATTTATTGTTAGGAATTTTTGTGTGAATTTATCTGTTTTTATCCTAGAGTATGTTTACATCATGATAAAGCTTGGTACACAAAAGAAAGTCCGAACGTGAGCACAGGGAGGATTTCTGCCTCCACTTGCATATTATGGATTTGAGAGGCCGTTATCATGAATTCTCAATCTAAACATGTCCCTCTTCTCAGGGGGAGGGAGAAATTTGAACTCACAGTACAAGACACTGCAATGCTAGGGTTTTCACACAAATCAGGCATGGTGTCTCCATTCAGGTCTAGAAGGAGATACAAGCAATGTCTGGCACTTGTTATAACTGGCAAACTGGCCTGTGTCATGTAAGCCTCACAAAACCCTCTAGATGGGTGGCTCAGTCGTTAAGCCTCTGCCTTCAGCTCAGGGCGTGATCCCAGGGTTCTGGGATTGAGCCCCACATCGGGCTCCTCCGCTGGGAGCCTGCTTCTTCCTCTCCCACTCCCCCTGCTTGTGTTCCCTCTCTCACTGGCTGTCTCTCTCTCTGTCAATAAATAAGTAAAATCTTAAAAAAACAAACAAAAAACCCTCTAGAATGTGTTCTTTCCAAAGGAGAAAAGAGGGGCACTTGGGTGGCTCACTTTGTTAAGCGTCTGCCTTTGGCTCTGGTCACGATCCCAGGGTCCTGGGATCGAATCCCGCATCGGGCTTCTCGCTCAGCAGAAAGCCTGCTTCTCCCTCTCCCACTCCCCCTGCTTGTGTTCCTTTGCACCATCCCAAATGGAAACCTAATCGGCAGCAGCTCCCCATTCCCTCCTACTTCCTGGTAACCACCGATTTGCTTTCTGTCTCTATGAATGTGCTTCTCCTGGGCATCTCCTACCTATGCAATCATGGACTGCATGGCCCCAGCAGCTGGCTGCTTCCACTCTGCATAATGCCTTCGAGGTTCATCCATGTTGTAGCGTGTGTCAGTATCTCATTCCTTTTCCTGGCGGAATAGTATTCCATTGTATGGATATGCTGCCTTCTGCTTATCCATTCACCTGTTGATGCATGCTGTAGTTGTTTCCATCTCTTGGCTTCCATTCACTTTTCTCCGCAGCTCTGAAGTCCTTTAGGGCACAGAAGACCTAGAGAGGAAGAGCTTTCTAAGTCAAGGGTCTGGAGCAGGCTTGTAATTTTCAAAGTGTGATCTCCCAACCAGCAGCACTTAGGAACTTCTAGAAATGCAAAATCTCCATCCCTGCCCTAGACTGACTGAATCAGAGTCTCTGGGGGAAGTGGTTATAAGACTCCATGTTTTAACACGTTCTGCAGGTGACTCAGACACAGGCTGAAGTTTGAGAACCACTGTGTTACTGACTCTGGCTGGGGTTCCAACTCGAGGCGCATTTGCTGCTTTCGCTCAGGTCAAGCTGCCCCACACTGCACACGAAGCACCTTCAGAGCAGTGGGGTCCAGCCCTGATGGTGCAGTCATAACACCCCGCCTGTCGGGATCCAAGTTGCTAGTGTCACCGAGTTCAGCTGGTGCATGAGACAAGGTTGACATGACTCCCTTGTGTTATCACAGCTCTCTGTAATAAACAAACACATGTTGTAAGGAAATAGACTTAATTAGAGAACTGCATCCTAGCAGTTTACATTGTTGAGTGTCTCGTACACAGGGAACCGCAATCAACATGCTCACTTCAGAGAAGCTACCAGAAAACAATTGGCAGGGGCTCCACAGTCCTCGGCTTTCTGCTTCTCCTTCCCACCTGGGAGGGTCCCTGCTCTTCCCGCCAGTCGCACCCCTGCTCACCTGTCCATCCTGGGGGCCAGGGGTCATGGCACCTCTGCACCTTTGCTCAGGCTGTGACACGCCCCCCCAACTCCCCACTCATCTGATCTCATCTGTCCCTCCTTATTCAGCCCCACTTCCACCTTCTCTCCTGAAAGCCTAGGAGGGGCCATGCCAGCCAACAGCCATCTCTTCCCCCTGGTTTCCAGTGCCCCCATCCCTTATTTAGTCATATCGTATGGCCATCATCAGTTTGGGGTCATTGTTTTAAAAAATAGACACCAGGATGCCTGGGTGGCTCCGTCGGTTAAGCATCTGCCTTTGGTTCAGGTCATGATCCTGGGGTCCTGGGATCAAGTCCCTCATCGGGCTCCCTGCTCAGCGGGGAGCCTGCTTCTCCCTCTCCCTGCCACTCCCCCTGCTTGTGCGTGCTCTCTCTCTCTCTCACAAATAAATAAATATGATCTTTAAAAAAAAATAAAAAATAAAAAAATATATAAATAAATCAACACCCTTTTTAGAGCAGTTTTCAGTTCATAGCAAACCTGAGCAGACAGTACAGAGATTTCTCCTCCACCCCTTGCGCCCCTCACACACACAGCCGCCCCCATTATCAGCGTCCCCCGCCAGAGTGAGACCTTTGTTGAGGATCCACGGCGACACATCAGTATTACCCAGAGCTCATCCTTTACATTAGAGTTTGTTCTTGTACGTTTTATGGGTTCAGGCACGTGTATAATGCCATGTATCCACCATTACGGCGTCATCAAGAACAGTTTCACTGGCCTAAAACTCCCCTGTGCTCCACCTGTTCGTTTCTCCCTCCCCACAAGCCCTGGCAAGCACAGATCCTGTCACTGTGTCTGTAGTCTTGCCTTCTCCAGAATGTCACAGAATTGGAATCATGCAGTATGTAGCCTTTTCAGGTTGCCTTCTTTCACTTAGGAACATGCACTTAGGAACTTCTCATGGTTCACAAGCTCATTTCTGATCATTTGTATTATATTCTTATTTTGTCTTTACTTTGTAAGAATTTAATTCCCAACGATTCTGTAAGCTCTGATGTGTATGATATAGCAGGGGGGAAATGTTATTTAAAACCATGACTCTGGGGGCGCCTGGATGGCTCAGTCAGTTAAACATCTGCCTTTGGCTCAGGTCATGATCCCGGGGTCCTGGGATCGAGTCCCTCATTGGGCTTCCTGCTCAGGGGGGAGTCTGCTTCTCCCTCTCATCCTCCCTCTGTGCTCTCCCTCCCTCTCTCTCTCTAAAATAAATAAATAAATAAAATCTTAAAAAAAAAAAAGAAACATGCTATATGGGCCTTGATGAGACTTTTGGGGTGAGAAAATCAAGCTCTGGGCTTGGCCTGGGAAGTAAAGGGGAAAATGAAGAATGAGCTAAACTCCGTTCTGTAAGGAAGTAACTGGAATTTAGGGTTGGAGGAACTAGTCAGCTGGGCCGACAACAGCTCCTGAGGAAGAGCAAGCCCGTGAAGATGATGCTAAGCCAGGGCCTTAAGGGAACATGGTCAGTAATCCTGATAAGGGACAGGACAGTCGGCTCTCTACTATTGCCTCTATCTGCTGTGCCCCAATTCCTCTGCTTAGACCAAGCACAAAACCTAAGGCACAAAGGACAAGGGACTTGGGGCTTTGTACAGCAGAGGGTGACAGGGGCAAGGAAAACGCAGTCACCCCTGGGACTGAGAAGCCCCAGTGCGCTGAGCAGGAGACCACTAGCCCTCAGAGAGTGTCTGGAAATCCTGAGGAGGGCCTGGATTGCCCAGAAGGCGAGACAGGACTCTGCTAATTGCACTGGATCACAAAAAGAGGATGAGCCCAGAAGGCTGGACCATTTAGAATCCTGCTTGTTTTACAATTACGATCACACAATGTCTACTGTGCAGAAACAGCACAAATGCTATGTTTGGCCTTTCTGGATCATTTTGCTGTGATGGTGGTTGAGATGGGGCGGGGGGGTTTAGGAGTGCTTCCCACCAGATAGTGTAGGAGGCCAATATCTTAGGCAAAAATCACAATAAAAGGAATGTGCATTGAGTATCCTATGGGTGCCGTATATTCATTTTTTTGAAATAGCCAAAACAGGAACTTTACTGCCTTGACACTTTTTCAGACTAAAATTATTGCAGCCATGATATACAGAGAATTTTGGGTCCTTCGTCATCCATATGTCTGCGCATTCAAGTGGACTGAAGATCCCTTTCTTTCTTTCTTTTTTTTTTTTTTAGATTAATTTATTTTAGAGAGAGAGGGAGAGAGCCTGTGCATGGGGGGAGGGGCAGAGGGAGAGAAACAGACTCCCTGCTGAGTGTAGAGCCCCACGTGGGGCTCAGTCCCATGACCCTGAGACCATGACCTGAGCCAAAACCAAAAGTCAGATGGTCAACCAACTGAGCCACCCAGGCACCCCTGAAGATCCCCTGCTAAGGTGGATCTTGGACCTGTTCCCCTGTTTACTCTCCCCTTTTCTGAGCAAGGTCATGAGCACCTTCAGTTCAAGCCCTTCTGAATCTGTTGGTTCTATCCCATCTTGGCCAACAGAGAAACCACACTGCACCACACTCACCCAACCCACAGAATGTCTGCTCCGTAGGAACTTCTCAAGATTTAGACATTCCCTTGAATTCACTGCTGCCCAAGATCTGTCAAAGCCTCAGCTGACAAGGACCATTACAAGGATGTTGAGTCCAAGAAGTTTTCCAAAGCGAGAGGGGCAGTGGCATGGACCCAGGAGCCTGCCTGCCTAGGTGTGAAGCCTGGCTATGAGCTCTGTGACCCTGGGGAGCTCTCTTAACATTTTTTTCTGGGCCTCGGTTTACTCATCTGCAAAATCGGGCTATCATAGTACCAATTTCACATGGTCGCAGAGAGACGTAAGTGAGGTGATCCACACGGAGGGCTCAGCGCCCTCACTGGCCCCTCATAGTGCCCAGTAAGCATTAGCAATTACTGCCTCTGGTGAAGCCACTACAGCCGAGGACTCTATTATGTTGGCTCTCAGTGGAATGCTTTCTATTGGATTGTGCTGTGCCTTGTTGCCATTAGCCTCTGTTAAGGGACAACCAGTGGCACTTGGTACCGCATTTACTCTAAAGAAGTTGTTGAGGACACTGTTTATAACGTTGCCGTGTCCTCCTTAGAAGGGCTCTAGAGGTCTTTCTTTCCACCTTAGTCTGGGAAGTCGCCTCTCCTGAGCGCTCTTTTCATCTTATGAGTGCCATGAATGATTTAACAATCAGGTGTCTGGCCTCACCCGGGCCCTGAGAAAGCAAGTACAACTTTGCAGTAGGTATCTTCGCATGGGCCTCATGGCTGGCTTCGGTTTATGAGCCTACCCCTTGTTTTCCTTATGTGGCATCATTCTCTGCCTGGGAATGATAATTCATCATCATCATCATCATCATGATCCACTGAGCCACTGAGCACCTTCTGTAGGCCAGGCCAGTGCTAGGAGCTTTATGTGAACTGTCATTGATGTTCGCCCAAATCCACCAGGGATACGTGATCGCCAATCTCCAAATAAAGAAACCCCAGGGAAGGGAGAGGGTGGGATCCATCCAGGTCTCTGGTGAGGGAATGGGAGTGCTGGGATTCCAGCCACCCCATCACACACCCCTAACTGATGTTCTTTCCTAGAAGGTGAGGCATTTTTGTGTACTGTCACAAGTCCTTGGAGGAACAAGTCATGGGATAAATAAGCGAATCACATTTTAAAAGATGCCTTCCCTTCCTAGTTCGCTTATTTAACCGGTGGGACTAGGATCCCAGGACACCCTGACTAACAGCCTTGGTGAAAATGAAGAGATCAGGAAGCAGCAAAAGCAAGGAGAATGCGGCTCCTGGTGCCTGGGACATTATTTGTTGATCGCAGCATGACATCGCAGATAAGACCCAGGCTCTGCAGTCTCTGGCCTTCTTCTCACTGTGCCTCAGTCTCCTTATCTATAAAATGGGTATGCTGAGAATCCTCCCTTCATGGGAAGGAAGTGCAGTACTGGTTAAGAACGCAGAGCCCAGCCATCTTCGAATCCAGGCTCTGACATGAGCTGAATGACCTGAACAAGTTTTTGGGTTTTTTTTTAAAGATTTTATTTCTCTATTCAACAGAGATAGAGACAGCCAGCGAGAGAGGGAACACAAGCAGGGGGAGTGGGAGAGGAAGAAGCAGGCTCATAGCAGAGGAACCTGATGTGGGGCTCGATCCCATAACGCCGGGATCACGCCCTGAGCCGAAGGCAGACGCTTAACCGCTGTGCCACCCAGGCGCCCCCTGAACAAGTTTTTTTAACCTTTTTGAGCCTAAGTCTTCATCTGTAGAATGAGGATGCTGGTAGCTACTCCTTTCGAGGAGAAATAACATAAATTAATATACGATTGAATGATTTCAACTAGCTTGGCACATGGGAAGCACCGTATTAACCGTCAGCTCTTCCCACTGCTATTATTCTACGTGCAAATGCTTGGAGTGGCCGGCAATGGCCACTGGCTATCATCATCCCCACCCCCCACCTGCCAATTATGAAGACTGAGCAGCAAGCCGCACTCTGGGAAACTTCAGTCTCCCCCAGGGTGGGCGAGGGCAAGAATTTGTGAGCAGCTCTTTGTGTGGGAAACTTGAGCGTGAGTCCTCCCAAGCCCCCTCCAAGCCGAAGCAAGGAGGGAAGGCTGGAAGGAGGGAAGAGGGTGAGGACGAACTATCTTAGATGCACCTGCTTTCTCAAGGCAGAGAGAGCCTCAACATTTGAATTTCCAAACTAAATAAACCCACAAGCTCAACTCTTCAGCCGTCTGTTGGCAAATGAGCTCTGTGGCCTGAAGACTGAGAATGTGTTTCTTATGTAAATCCACGTGAACAAATAGGACACGTTCTTCTTCCTTTTCCAAATAATCCAGCCTGGGAACAAGAGGTCAACATCTGGTTAAGCAGGGGTGAGGCGGCCGCCCAGGTGGGGTCCCTACCAGGCTTCCCACCACCTGCTCCTCACAGCTCCCGTTCTCCTCTCTGCACTCCCGAATCATTTTCTCTTATTGTCATACCTCCAGGCACTGAAAGCTACCTTGGCAAATTAGAGATGAGGTCAGAAATAGACACAGGGCTGTTACTGAGAAGAATTTCAAAGGAGAGGAAAGCATCTTCGGAAACAGAAGCTGGAGCAGAGCAAAAAGAGAACTTTAAGGCTCCAGGTGAAGAAACACAAGCATGATAGAGAAAAACATAGGAGAATAGGATCCAAGAATCAGGATGTATTATTATGTTCATTACTGAACCTTTTTAAAATGCTCACTGTGCACCAAACCTACATGCATCCTCTCATTCGCTCTTTGAAGATGGGTGTTATGATCCTCATCACTTTATAGATGGGGAAACTGAGGTTTAGAGAGGCTTGGAGATTTGCCTGCTCATCACTGTGCCCAGTATGAGTCAGGAAAGACTGGAGAAGATTCACAAAAGATCCATAAAGATAAAGAGGTATCTGAAATTCACAGCTTTTATCAAGAGGCTAGAAATCCTAGAATTGTTCAGTATAGTGAAAAGAGGGCTGGGGAGCCGGTGTCGAGGGGAGGAAAACTTTGTAGTGATATTCATTGCCCCCTTTCCTTTTTCCTAATGGGTCCTTGAGTGTCCCACGGTCGTGGCTGGGGGAGCTCGCCGCACCCTCAGTTCCAGGAGAGGGCGCTAACGTGCTCAAGCCAGTCAGCACTGAGCATCTCCCACACATGCTCCCCCGCAGTGAGTCGTGCAGGGGGGTGAGTGTAAGACCCACTTTGAGCCAGTGAGATATGAGGCGTGTTTCCTGGGGCCTTCTGAGAAAAAAAAATCTCTTCCATTGTATGGAAGCTACCCCTTCCCCCCCGCCCCCAAATAATAACTGTATCCACTGGGGCTGAATAAGGAAGCATGTGGCCCTGAGTGGTAACAACTAATGGGAGCCTTCAAATATCCATTCTCTCTTTCTTCTTGGATATAAGAATGATTCAATTTCTGACTAGGCACACTTGAGTACAGCAAAAGATTCTGTTTCCCAGTCTTGCAACAGCCCTATGTGACTGCGATCCAGCCAATGAAATGCAAGCAAAAGGGTTGTGTGGTAATTCCAACGAGTCTCCTTACGAGTGAGGGGGCAAGACTTTCTCATGGTCCTTCCTCTTGCCCAGAATTCAGAGATAATGGTGAGAGTTCCAACAGTCATTTTGGACCTTGAGGAGACCTTGAGAAAGGGAGCCATGCCCTGAGACGTGGAACTTCAAGTTAGACATCTGGGCCCATGGCATGAGGGAGCCACCATTCCAGCCCTGGACTGCCTGCGTCTGGATTTCTCTTACATGGGGGAGAAATATACATTTCTCTTGTTATAACCACTGTAATAGTGGATTTCCCATCACATAGAGTAAACTCAATTCTGATAGATGGACGCAGACTTCTGCTGACAAACATCTTGTAGCCACAAAGGAAGGCACACTTGGAATAAAGCTGATACCATGGTAGCAGAGCAGAAACAAAAGAAACCAGATCTTTCAACAGATCATGGAGCTGCTGGATCAAGCTTTTCCTGAATCTGGAATTTATCATGGGACTTTGCAGTTACATGAACAAATTGCTTTATTTTTAAAGCTTATTTAAATTGAGGGGTTTGCTACTTGTAACCAAAAGCATCTTAGTAGCTATATACTTACCAATACTCTTAAGGAGGTAATACATTAGTACACAGTATTTCATTTCCAAAGGAAACAGTAGAAGCAGAAGTGTATTTAAAATGCATCTGGGCTTTCCTTACAGTGGACTCATTAAACACATGGAATAAGGCGTGGATGACTTTTTTTAAATCACCTAACCTTTACTGAGCCTTTGCTATGAGCCAGGTATTTGACATAAATTATTCTTCATCCCTGCAATGGTATTGAATGGAAGAAATAATTATTCTGGTTTTGCAAGTGCTGAAATCAAGGCCCAGAGATTTAAATAAGTTGCCCAAGGTCATGTAACTCATAAGGACACAGCTGAGACTGGGAGCCAGGCCTGCAGAGATCCCCCACCCACGAGCTTTGCACCACACTGAGCCCCGACCGCAGATCCCACATGTCCTAATTAATGTTCTGAAGCTCCTGTTTTTAATCTTTGCCTTTGGGAACCTCGCAGCTTGGGCAATTTTGAAGGAGACTTATATCAGACCACAAAGAGGGGCCTGCAGTTGGGTGACCCAGGATATCTTCCTGGTCAGAGATACTACCGTCCCCTCTCTTTCTTGCCTTGCCTTGCCCTCTCTCACTCTCTGGCTTTCTCTGGGGAATGGCAGGCACATGTGGACACTTGGACGCTCTTCCTCTTCGGGCCTGGACCAATTGTGAAGAGCATCTGTCCTGGATATTGGATCCGGCTCGTTGTCTGCCTTAACAAATTACTCTGTCTCCCTAATGTTTGTGCCACTCCTCTGCTGAATGTTTGAGTCTCCTCTTCGGTTAAGATGTACAGTTGAACGTGCCGCTCCAGGATGGCATTGGCCCCGGCGGACCAGTGCTGAGACAGCGTATCCAGACTGAGCCGGCCCCACATCCAGTCCGCCCTGGGTTTTCGCGTCCTGTTTCGTTCTGTTGGTTTGTGTGCCTACGAATGACTACACTGAGGAGTTCTGTGTAATATTTACTGAAGTTAGAGCACGTCCTGCTCATTTGCTGACATTATGTAATTCTGTATAAGCAAAGGCTGTCTCCAAACGTGAAGTCATGTGAGGGCTACTACCTGTGACTCTATGCTATGCAGAAAGGATCCCCTTTGGTTAAATATTTTCAAATAATTCAAAAGTTTTAAAAAGGTCAGATAAATAGAATTAAATTTCTTTCCCTTGGCCCAGTTGCCATGTTTCTTCCTTGGATAAGTCACTGTGCAACCATCAGTGAGGTAATATCGTCAAAGGAGCCTATACAAGAATATATAAATATCAGTCGCTGACATTTCTCAGAATGCTGATAACATTTTGTCTGCCCAGACAAGTCAGAGGCTCCAGCTTTTCTATACATAAGCCACCACAGTATAATTTACCATGGAACTCTTGGTGCCTAAAATAATATCCAAGCAAGTTTCCCAAATATACTGATTCTCCAGGGTGTTTCCCACTCCCACAATCCACTTAAGAGCTTCACTAGTAACCGATAAAAGAAGCAATGGGGATCCTTTGGTATCCAGGAAATAGGTACTTCCCAAGAAGCAACTTAAAAGCATGAAATTCTGTCTTAAATATATTTTATATGCTCATACAACACCTAGCAGAGCACTGTTAAAATAGTGTATGTTCAAGAGCATGAGAAGACAAGCCACAGACTGGGAGAAAATACTTGCGAAAGACATATCCGATAAAAGACTGTTAGCCAAAATATACAAAGAACTCCTAAAATTCAACAATAAGAAATCAAACAACCCGGTTTTTTAAATGGGCAAAAGATAGGAATAGACCTCTCACTGAAGTTATACAGATGGCAAATAAGCACAGGAAAAGATTCTCAACATCTTCTGTCATGAGGGAATTGCAAATTAAAACAATGAGACTCTACTATATACCTGTTAGAATCACCAAAATCCAGAACATAATATCACCAAATCCTGGCGAGGATGCACAGCAACGGCGACTCTCATTCATTGCTGATGTGAAAGCAAAACGGTACAGCCACGCTGGGAGACAGGATGGCACTTTCTTACAAAATGAAATACGCTATCTCCATATATCCAGCTTTCAGGCTCCTTGGTGCTTCCCCAAATGAATTAAAAACTCGTTTCTACAGAAACCTGCACATGGATGCTTCTAGCCCCTTTATTCACAATTGCCAAAACTTGGAAACAACCAAAATGTCCTTTAGTAGATGACTGGATAAATAATAAACTGTGGTACATCCCGACAATGGAGGATTATTCAGCGCTAAAAAGAAATGAGTTGTTAAGATACACAAGGACATGGAGAAAGCTGAAAGGCATATTACTCAGTGAAAGAAGTCAATCGGAAAAGGCTACGTACCATAGGATCCCAACTCTGTGACATTGTGGAAAAGGCAAAACCACAGAGACAGTAAAAAGATTTGTGATCACCAGGGGTTGGGAAGAGGGAGGGATAAATAGGCAGAGCACAGAGGATTTTTAGGCGAATGAAATTATTCTGTATGACACTACAATGGTGGATACATTTCGTTATATCAGCATCCAAACCCAGAGAATGCACAACACCAAGAGTGAGCCATAATGTAAACTACAGACTTTGGATGACAATAAGGTGTCAGCGTAGGTGCATGGATTCTAACAAATGCACACTCTGGTCCAGGATGTTGGCAGTGGGACAGGCTGTGCATGCGTGGGTCAGGGGGTAGCTGGGAACGCTGTACTTTCTACTACTGAATTTTCTGTGAACCTCAAACTGCTTTAGAAAATAAAGCTGGCTTTGCCAGGTAATGGCAAAGGCTCAACCTCAGCCAACTCCCAAGTCGAGATGCCACTGTATGCCTCCATTATCCTGGAGGGGGGTCGTGCAGTCTGAAAAGCAGAAAGTAATGCCTTTCCACTGGACACAGTCATGGAAATAGACCAAAGAAGTTTCTGTAACCCTGGAAACAAAGCCAGACATATCATTTCAGTTCTAAAGGGCAGATTCTAAGCAACCCTAATGCTATCCAACGCCACTGCTCATGCCACACACGTCGTCCTCACACAACACACACGGACCGTAGGAGGGGCACCAGGAGAGTCCCTATGAAAAGATCAGCACCTCTGGTCTGAAATTAAAGAAATAAGTGTGGGAGAGCGTTGAATGCAAATTCTTTCTCTTCTAAAGCTAAGAAAGCTACTTCGTTGTCGGTCAGAGAGCCTCTTTACAACTACTGTCAGCTGAAAGACGAAAAGAAAACAACTCCATAGGGAAAATCATTTTCCCGTGCCTCAACAGTTCTGAGGAAGTTCATGGGAACATCCACATGAAAGTGTGCTCAAACAGCTTACACATCAGCGTATGCACTGAACTTCGGAGGCTCCTATTTTAAATGAAAATAAGCATATAGCACGGTTCCCTATGGGAAGCTCTACCAAGACCCAAACTTAGATTATGGCTTCTTTGAAAGGACCTTGAAAGGCATTTAGTCCAACCTGCCATCCAACGCAGGAATCTCTTCTGAAACATACTTGCTGCCTCTGCTTAGAGAGAATTTGCTGTGCCCTCAAACTCCCCTTTTCACTGTTTTGCATCTGGGTACCAAAACCTGCCCCCTATGTAACTTCTAAACATCGGGCTATGCCTTCCTTCTAGAACCAGAAAATAAGAATGGTCCTTCTTCCTGGCGCCAGCCCTTAGCAGCCATGTGACCTTCAGCAAGTTACTGAGTTGCTGAAATGTTAGCACCATGCCCGGCATATGATTAGCACCCCATAATTATTAGCTGTTAATATAATTAGCTATTAGACACAATAGCCCCTCCCTTAACCATGAAATGGTGATTCCATTATTAGGCGTGCAAGGAGCAGAGACAGTCTCAGATTCCTTTAAATCAGTGCCTGTCAACCTGCCGGTGGAATACTAGATTTGGGGGCCACATGCTTGAAGGGTTTAAACGGCATCCACGGTTATCCTGGGATTCACCTGAATCGGCACTATTTGGGTGTGGCTCTTCTTCCCGGATGGATTCTCAGCAGGCCAAGTTCTCACATGTCCTCATTTCTTTAGCACCAGCTTGCCGTCAGGTCCACCTTTGACCCCTGACCTCTGACCAGCACCAGGCTGGACTCTGGCTGTATACCACATCACATGGTGCTCAGTTCAGCAGTCTTGCTTTCTGGAATTGCACAGCAACAGACACACACACACACACACACACAAATTTTACATCTTGCCAAAATTTGGCAGCGCACTTTGGTAGAGTTTGAGGCACTGCAGTAAACCACCCCACATCAAGTGAGAAGTGGTGTCTTAAGCAACAAGATTTATTTGGAGGCCACCCTGGGAAATAGAGGAGTCGAGAATCTCCAACTTAAAGCCAGGCCTCATGGCGACTCGCGCTCAATCCAGGAGCTGGAAGGTTGCTTAGGATACAACGCGGCTCTAACAACTGGGTTCTAACAGTAAATAAAATTGCCATCTGTTGAGCTCTTAATATGGGCTAGGCACTGTGCCAAGCATTTTACAAGTGTTAGCTATCTTTTTTTTAAAAACCTGTTTAAATTGTGAAATAAAATACTCTTAGATTAAAGTGTTCAAAACAAATGTACAGTATAATGAACAATCACAAAGCAAACACTAGAATAATGACCTCCTCAGTCAAGAAATAGAATACCTTCAAGTACCGCAGGACCCACCTGCCCTAAGCATCCCCGTCTATCCCAGAATGCTCCCCTCCCCGGAAGCAACCAGCTTTCCAACTTTTGTGATCATCGCTTCCTTCCCTTTCTTGATTGTTTGCTGAACAATATATGCTACACAATATAAACTCCATTATATAGAGTTTCATGCTACCAATTTTTAAATTTTAAAGTAAAATCATATGGTGTGTATTATTTCTTTTGTTCAATACTGTGTGTGTAAGATTCATTCATGTTGTTCCCCATAGCATAGTCCGTTCATTTTTTGGTGCTGTATAATACTCCATCATATGACTATATCGCAATCTATCCACTCTACAGCTGATGGATCTTTGTGTTGTTCCTAGCATGAGGTGATGAACAAAGTTATAGACGAGCTTGTGTATACATTGCAGTGTATATGAGAAGTTCTTCTTAGAGGTGTATCTCCAAGAATAGAATTACTGGGTTGTGCAATGTGCCCACCTTCAGGCTGATAGATAATGCTAAAGTGTTTTCCAAAATGCTTATACTCATCTACACTCCCACCAGCAGCATTGAGATTTCTGGTTCTCTGCATGCTTTTCATCAACACTTGGTATTAACAGATTTTTCAAAATTTGCCAATCTGACATGCATATGTAGTATTTAATTATAGTTTTTATGCCTAGTTTTAATACATTGACTCCTACTTCATACATTCATCTCAATCTTGCTACTTTTGCTCAGCACTGTGTTTATAGGATTCATCTTTTTTTGTTGCATATGGAACCTCACTGGATTTCCCTCATTAATGAGGTTGAGGGTATTTCCATATATTTTCGAGACACGCTCTGTCCTCTTTTGGTAAGCTCTTGTTCAAGTCTTTTGCTTGTTTGTCCATGGAGTTGGCTATCTTTTTCTTATTGATTTTCCCCAGTTCAATTCTAGATCCTGGTTCTCTAGTGGTCTTACGTGTTGCAAATACCTTCTTTCACTCTCTCGTGTGCTTCTTTAATCCTCACAAGCTGAAGAAAAAGATATTATGGCATCTGTTTCATGGTTGAGGAGACAGAACTGAGCCTTTGAGAAGTCACTGCCTTGTCTGGGGTCCCCCTGCGAATCACCCTCACAGCTGGGCAAGCAAACCTGGCTCTGCTCTCTGGCCACACGTGGGGGGTTGTGGGGTGGTGGTGGTGGTCTGTCAGTCCTCTCCCATGCTCTGCAGTCCTTCTGCTACTTCTGCCCCTGCGCCTCTCTTCATTCCTTCTTCCTTCCTGATGGCTTCCACTTTCTGCCCTCTCCTCGTGTGACCTTTCCCATGTCCCTAGTTCCAGATGTCGTCACTCCCCGAAGGAGGTTGTCAGCTCCATCTGGCACTGTCCCCATCATGGGTGGGCTTCACACCAATCACATCATGGCCAGGCCTCCAGTGCTCTCCCAGTCCTCCTGTGGCCAGAGTGGCGGAATCACAGGGTCAGCCTGCTTCGGGTGGAGCCGTGGGCATATGGGAACTCAGCAGAGAGACTGCTCTGCAAAGCTGCTGTCTCCTCCCGACCTTTGCTTTTCCAGCTAACCCTCGCCTGCTCCTTTCACATCATCCCAATCAGTCTGCCCAACACTCCTGGGTGTCTTCCAGGATGCCACACTCCCCACCCAAGCCCACCCAAGCCACCCAAGCCCACCCAAGCCACCCAAGCCTCAGTTCTCATCAACTCCTATCAAACCCTATCCGATCTCTCTCCTAAGTCTACCCACTCTCTCTAGGGTAGACACACTGTGGCCTCCACCCTAGTCCAGGTTCTGCCCCAGGGCAGACTACCACCATCTGCTACCTTGAAACCCTTGCCTCTCTTCCCCTTGCTCCCTGCTCTTTGCTCCCCTGGGAACCCTTCCAGTCCTATTGACAGGCCAGACACGCTCTCACCACAGGGCCTTTGCACTTGCGATGTGAGCTGACCAGCTGTGCTGTGGTCACCTGTCACCACACCCCACCTGGTTTATTTCAGGCCTCAGCAGTGTGGCCTCTCTGACGTACACAGGTGACCTGCACATCCCTGCAAACCTGTTATCTCAGTTGTAGGCTGAACATGGTTTGTGCAAACAAGATAGGATTGTCTTCTGCTTATCAGACAGGCAAAGATTATGATTATTGATAAAATCCTGTGTTGAGGCTGCAAGAAAACATGCACTCTGATTTGCACTCTCATTGAGGTGCCACCTAAATGGTAGGAAGTATGGCAACAACTGTCATTTAAATGTTGCAGACCTTTTGCCCCAGCATTTCCACCTCCACAAATTTATCCTTTAGAAAGAAATACTCCCACCAGTTCATTGGGAAGGTTATGCAGAACAAGTTTATAACATTGTTTATAATTGTGAAATGTGGAAACAGTACGCATATCAATGAGACACTAGTTAAACTGTGGTACGTTCATAAAATGGAGTATGACTCGGCCAGCCATTTAAAAGAACAGGGTAGATCTCTTTGTATTCATGGGAAAGGATGTCTAAGATATATCAAGCTAAAAAAAATTAAAAAGACTATGGTTCCATTTTTATGTTTTTAAAATATAAGGCACCTGTATTTTTAAAAGTTGGGGAAAATGCACAAACCTATTGACAGTGGCTATCTCTGGGGAAGCAAGATGAGTTAACAGGGGATTTTTCTTTTCTATGTTATATGTTTCTGTGATGTTTGATTTTTGCTCTTTTATTACCACAATTTATAATCTGAAAAAATATTTAATGCAGAAAGAAAAATCACAGCTACATAATTAAATCTAGACTCTTCTCCCTAGAGTGTAAGCTCTCTGAGGTCAGCAAGTCCTTTATCCTATGCAGTGTTGTTCCGCCACAGCCTAGCCAGGGCCAGGTACATAGAAGGTGACCACTGAACGTTTGTTCATTGAATGAATAAATGAATGAATGTAACTGTTTCTGTGGCCCCATAAAACGTGGTGCCCACTCAATACTCCAGAAACAGACCGGTGGCTGCCTCCTCTCTTAAGCTGTACTCCATTCTGTAAAAAGCCGTAAAAGTGTTTCACCATCAGTTGTTTGCTGATATGGAGCTTTAGGGCCTTCACACAAATACTGATTTAGGCACATAATTTTATATTTTGTCACTGTCAGATTTTATCTTTAACATTTTGTTCACACCTGCCAACGTATTTTACAACCCAATTCCTGACATCTAACTAAATATAAGTCCTACTAGCTTTATATTACCCACACTTGATTTTACAATTTATATGACTTATATGTTTACTTCCAATTTAGTTATAAATAAAGAAAACGGCACAGGACAGGGCCTCCAACAGAACCCTGCAGCCCTCTGTGAGAGATGGCTCTCCACGTTGACATGGAAGGATCTGGTCTTTCTGTGCACAGTTAAGCTCAAGCACAATTAAGCTTGTTCCTACCTCAGGGCCTTTGCACTTACAACTCTTGCCAATTGGAAAGCTTTGTCCAGATGGTAACTCCTTCTTGATATTCAGGGCTCAGCTCTAAGAGCTCTCATCAGAAAGGCTCTCCTACTGCCCAATCTAAAATAATTCCCTCCTCAACTCCACATTACCTTGTTTTGTTTTCTTTAAAGCACTTAGTAATACCTAAAGTTAACCTGGTTCATATTTCTCATTTACCTCTCTATAACCTGCTCGCTCCCTCCACCTGGTGTCAGAGGGGACATCGTCAGCCCTATTCTCTATCTCCTATGCCTGGAACACTGTACTTAATAAATATTTGCCAGGGGAATGAATAAACAGACCTTGTCAGATACCTGTGACTCCAGCTGCCTGACAACTGTCCTGTAGACCCTTGTCCCCATTTTATCTGCGAGGATGTTTTATTAGTTTCCTGGGGCTGCTGTAATAAATTACCACAAGTCTGGGGGCTTCAAACAACCACAGTTTATTCTCTCCTAATTCCGGAGGCCAGAAGTCCAAAATCGAGATGTCAAAAGGGCAGCGCTCCTTCCGGGGGCTCTAGGAGGCAATCTGCTGCTTGCCTCTTCCAGCTTCCGGTGGCTGCTCGTGTTCCCTGGCATGGGGCTGCATCACCCTGATCTTCAAGGCCAGCACCTTCAAATCTTTATCTGTTCCATCTTTACATCACCTTCTCCCTTTTTGGGTCCTTGTAACATCTCCCTCTGCCTCCCTCTTAAAAGGATCCAGGTGATGGCATTTAGGGCCCAGCTGGATAATCCGGGATAATCTCTCCTGCTCAAGACACTTCACTCAATCACATCTGCAAGACTTGACCACATACTACCATAGGTAGTACATTCATAGGTTTCAGGGTTTAGCACCCAGTATCTTTGGGGACCACCATTCAGCCCCCTGCAGGTATCATTAGTGACTCTGAGAAATGCCTTTGCAAAATGGGGCCGCATCACACGTCCAGGATTTCTCTTTCCCGCTCCTCTGGTGGCACTTGCCACAGAGGAGAGCTCAGTAAATGTTTCCTGAATGAATAAACGTATAGATGTTGTTCGGCTCACCCACTCCCCACCCCAGCCCTCAAAAGGAGGGGAAAAAATGGGCTTATAGTTCCTTTAGTAGAGCTGGTTTCCCCAATTCACAGATTCTCAAGAAGCCAGAATGGGTTTGGAAACTGGAGTCTTTTCATAAGTGAGCTCCATCTGACATGCTGCCAATACCCATCGGGAAGGATATATGATTAGTGAATGGGTAACAAGACTAAAATTATTTACGAATGAGCCTTGCCCACTAAAGAGGGTTTGGGCTGTGCTCACATTTGGTTTCTCTCCTCTCCAGCACTCTGAGGAGGGTTGTGTTACAGCCAAATTAGTTCTTTGGCTTTCGTGATATTGGATAAGAGAACAGGGAGAGACCAAAGGGCACTGACGAGGCAGAAGGGAAATGAGTGTGTCTTTCCCAAATTGAGGGGACCCCCGATGGACTTCATCTAAAAGGGCAGCCTCTGGGGCAGGGGCTGCTTAGATCCATAAGAGGGTCATTCCATAGTAAAAACTATTTTCAAGTCCCTGGTCTGGCTCCCAGTGTGGTACCATACACCTGACTCCCTGCTGATAGGAGCTGGCTAGTCTACAGTTATTGCATGTATTAGGGTTGTTTGTTTTTTTTTTTTTTAAGATTTTATTTATTTGACAGAGCACAAACAGGGAGAGCAGCAGGCAGAGGGAGAGGGAGAAGCAGACTCTCTGCTGAGCAGGGAGCCCAACGTGGGGCTCGATCCTAGGATCCTGGGATCATGACCTGAGCCGAAGGCAGACACTCAACCAATTGAACCACCCAGGTGCCCTGCATGTATTATGTTTTAATACTTCCTTGGCAAAACCAGAGAGCAAAGACCTCCTGATGTAGGGCCTTGGTCCCTATCCCCACACTCCCACCATGATAGGTTTCTCTGGAGAAGGTGTCAGTTGGTGGGGTTTGGTAGCCTGAGATTGCATCTGGGCTGGGATGCACCCTGGCTAAGCAGCAGGGAAAAAGCTCTGACAGCTGAGAACAGAGACAGGTCGTCCCATGGCACCATCGTGGTGATGGGGATCATCGATCTTACGATCTTACGCTCAACCTCAGTGGTGCTCAAGACCTCCCCTGCATCACCCTGCAGGAAGGACTTTGGCTGAAAGGGGTGTGGGGTTGAGGACAATCAAGGGGACTTCCCTGAGGTCTGTAAGGGAAGAGGATTCTCTTCTCTCCCTGCTCCCTGGAATAAACACCGAGAGGGCCAAACAGGCAAGCGAGAGGGCCGGGGAGAGAGCAGGAGGCACAGGTCTAACTTGAAGCATGAAGAAGGGATTGAGGCTCACATGTGGCTCAGCCCAGCATGCCAGCAGAGCAGCCCAGAGACCAGCTCGCCCACAACAGTCCCAGTAGCTAGGACAAGATGTGTGTTTGCCGGCGATGCCCTCCTCATCAGAGTAGTAACGCTGCCATGAAGGGGCATCATTCCATGGAAAGCTGCTTGCTTCGAGGGAGCTGTGGCAGGCCATGGCGTTTCTTTGTCTGCATAGTAATTAGAACTTAGGGTTGATGCCACAGTTTTCCTGAGAACACATCAGTGCAATTATAAAGCATATCAATGAGGCAGTGATGATTCACTCCGCAAAGAATCTAAACAAACTAGTCCTTTCTAATTCCCATTACGGCTTTTCCTGAAGGGAGGCATACATGTTTTGTGGTTGAGAAAAAGAATGCCTATCACCAGTTCTTACTTGCAGTAACTTATCTGTGAGTTTATGAAGGGATTGAACCCCTTCTGGGAGACAGCCTGAACTGGAGAAATGGAAACAACACTGCACCTCATCTGATATAATGCCCACACTGGTAAATTTGAAACAAGGAGCTCAAGGGGTTTGAGAGCACCAGATCCGATTATGAAAATTTCACGGGTTAATTCCTGAAAACTTGGTCCTTTAAAAAAGTATATAACTCCACAAAGGAAAAGACTGATAGGTGTAACGGCATAAAAATCTTCTGAATCCATTCATACACATGTGCATACACAAATCCACCAGAAATAAAATTAAAAGACAAATAGTATAGGAAAAAAATCTTGCAGCTTAAACACAAAGGTTTACTTTAATATATAAAGAGCTTTCATAATTCAATAAGAGAAAGTTCAACACTCTGATAGAAAAATAAGTGATTTATTAAAAAAGAAATAATCATCAATAATCAGAGATACAACCAAAATAAGTAAGAGCTGAAATTCTTCCCAGCTGGGCTGAAAAATGAAAAAAGAATCAAAGATACACCCCAGATGAGGCAGGGAGTGGGAATTTTCACACACACTGTTTGACAAATTCAAAATTTTAAATGCATATCCCCTCTGACTTGTCAATTTCATATATAAGAAACCTCCCAAATAACCATGAATGTGAGAAAAGATTTGGCTAGAAAACATTTATTATAACATTGTTAATAAAATATATAAATGAAACAACTAAATGCCCCAAATTGAGGATTTAAATATATTATAGTTTAAGAACTAGGATACAATGTAGTCTTTAAAAGTGGTTATTTAAAGGGGGCACCTGGCTGGTGCAATCAGTTAAGTGTCCGACTCTTGGTTTCGGCTCAGATCTTGATCTCAAGGTTGTGTAATTGAGCCCCGAGTTGGGCTCTGTGCTTAGGATGGAGTCTGCTTGAGATTCTCTCTCCCTCTATCTCTGCCCCTCCCCCCACTCATGCTCACGTGCTCTCTCTAAAATAAATAAATTTTTAAAAAGTTATTTTAAAAGGGTGATTTCATCTATATATGTTGACTACATTATTATATAGTTCTATATATATAATTTTATGTAGTATCCATATCTATGTATGTATATATGGAATGCTACTCTGAGTAAAATCATTTAGTTTGGAGATTGGGATCTAAAAATACATAAATATATGACAGATATAGTTATATAGATAGATCAAAATATTAACACTTATTTCTATGTTTGTGGTAACTCATTTATGCTGCTTGTTTTTCTTCCAAATGCTTTGTAAAAATTACTTTATATGCAAGGAGAAAAATACAACCATTTCAAAAAGACAGAACGCACATGTGGGCAAATATCATTAAGGTGGAAGCATCCCTTTTGGTCACTGAGGATTCGCAGACTAAGCAAAAGTAGTCCGTAATGAATCACTTAGAATTAGGGTAGCCATATAATTTATCACCAAAACCAGGACACTTTTGAGACTGAAAGGACAAGCTATTAATAATTTTGTATAATCCGGGACTCCCCAGGCAAACTCAGCCATGTCGTCATCCTACTTAGGATGAAAAATCTGTTTAACTTGCCTTTGAAAACAACCCAGGGTTAGAGTATTAGAGTAAATCACAAACACAGAGTTCCCTTTTATCAAAAGTACAGTCAGGTGTCATTTCTAAACATGCCGGCCAGATGGCTAAAGAATCTTAAAAAGTTCAAGTTTCTCACCTGATGAGCTCCTATCCGCAGAGCCCTCATTTTAGAGATTCGTTCTTGACAAAGAGTATTTCTCGAAGAAATCTGCCACTTGCCGAAGAACACACAGTATTATACTCAAGTTATCTCATACTGTAGATTTTAATCTTGGAAACGTTGTGTAACACTTTCAAACCCTTCTGATTCCAAATCCCCTTGTGACTTGCCTATTTTCCACTAAGGGCTTTGTTGTAGGGAATTATTGTCTATGTGACCTGAGGCTCTCACTTAAGAAGGCCACTGTCTCCCATGCATACTCTGCCCACAGGCTATTCATGTCCTCCCCCCCCCTTCCCAGCCCAGCTCAAATTTCTCCAGTGTCCTGAGACCTCCGCTGCTGTGGCAGCAACCCTGGCCTGCTCGGGCACCAACGACCTTTGTCACCTGCACATCGGAACAGCACCTTCTCAAGGCCTATCCTGTTCTCCAATCACTGACTACACACACGTCTTCCTCCCTGGCCAAAGTAACTACTATGCCACCTGGCACGGGGCCAGGCCAGGCCAGTCTGTCAACCTCTCTTATTCTAATTATAAAACAAGGGTTGCAATTCCTTTATATACCCCGCCTCCCACCCAAAATTGAGTATTTATTAGGCATGAGAAAAGACCATTTTTTTTTTTGCTTAGCCAGAGTCTGTGAATGCCAAGGTGTTTGCATAGGTGGAAAAATTAAAGCCTTCTCAACGGAGGCAATGGGTGAGGCCTTTCCCCCCTAAAAGCACCATGAAATGGCACACACTAAAGATTTAGAACAAAGCTGGAACAGAGAGTAGTGTCTGTGTGTTATAAAGATGGTTACGTTGCTACAAGGGACGAAAGCTCAGACAGGCTCTGTTAACACATGGGATACGATCACTCCCACCTGACAATATTTTACTTGGATTTGATGCTCCCTGTATGGGGCCTACATGGAGCTTGTCAGCTGATCGATGCTCCAACATTTGCCCTCGCCCTCCTAGGAGTCCGGCACCTGCCATTCCTTGGCATTGATTACACACTAGGAGACATACATTGCTAAATCAATCGTGGGTCAATCCATAATTGAAACGATACTCTGCACCTCCTGCTGCCAAATTTATAAACTGATATACATGTCAATGTTTCTTCCTCCAAGCCAAGCTTAGGATGACTTAAACCGTAACAGAAGTATGAACAACCAAATTTAGATAGCAAGATTGTTCTATTTATTCCATCACGCAAGGCACTCTATTTCCCACACAGCTCCCAGCTGAACTGCTAACATACAAAGAGTCATCAATAACCCCCTTCTTTTCTGCTAGTCCATCTAGCACTTCCATGAGCATTAGGGAGAGGCACACTTTCTTGAAGAAACTTTACTTCTGTTAGAAAATCACTTCATGGTCCTGATTGTTAGAACAAACCACTTTCTTGCCATCTGCCTAGAAAATTATCACAATAAATCTGTGTCTGTCCTGTGAATGGCGCTCTCTGAAAAGTGGCACAGTTGTGCAGTGCACAACTTGTGCAATGGCCGAGGCCCGGTGTTTGATAACTTTGGAATATAAGAAACCAGAGGGAGGGCGCTGTGCTTTACTTCCTCTCTGTGCCTCACTTTTATCATCCATAACTTGGGAATAATAAGAGCTATCTAGCATGGGGGTCTTAGCACTGATCAACTTTCCCATTAGAGTAGGTAAGCCATGGTCTGTAAGGGATTCCGAGACAAAGAGGCGACCACATTACTTGACTATTGTGTAAGAACTATATCCATTTGCTTTGATTCTACAAATTCATCCAATAACATAATTTGGCTTTCATATACTGAAAGGGAAAGGACCTTGGGTTTAACTCGTAGTGATGGATGATGGGTCTCACAGCCCTGCCACATTCTTACTGGGTTTCTGTGTGAGGAAAGAAGCCCAAAATGACAAAGAAGTTGCTGGGGGTTAGGTGTTCATTCTCTGGAAATGAAAAAGAAAGAAAGAAAACTGGAAATGAGTTGTCCTATATCAGGGGTTCTGGATCCTAGAGCTATGATTTGGGGCTGGATAAATCGTCCCGTGCATCTAACAGCAGGATATTTACCAGCATCACCGGCCTCTACCTGCTAGATGCCAGTTGTATACCCCACCCCTAGTCAGGACAACCAGAAATGTCTCCAGCCATTGCCAAATAGCCTTGGAGTGAGGATGGGAGACAGCAAAATCATCCCTGGTTGAGAAACACTGGTCTACATGAAAATGTAAATTTATAGCCTTAGTATCATTCTTGGGACATCGTCATCTATGAATAAGCTGGCCTCCAGACAGCAAAGATCTGGGCTTTACTCTAAGTTCTGCAGCGATTGTATTATGAGCTTAAAGACACCAGGCTTCTATTTCCTGTCCTATAAATAATAACCCAAACTCTAGCCTCCCATTTTCAGGATTTTCTCCTTTTGAAAATATCGGGCTGGGGCTGGAAGAAAGGCATTAGGGACTGCTGGGGGCTGCCCCCTGCTCACTTTGTGTCTGGCCACCTCCTGGGGTCCGGTGACTGCCATCTTCTCTAGACGAGTGGTGCTGCTACCACACAGGGCTGGCAAGAAGTAAAGCTAGCAAGTTGCAGCCTTACGTCTATGGCTCCCATACAGGTGTAAGCCCCTGACTCGAATTACCTCAACGCCACTACCTAAGACCAGGCCATTTAGAACCTTGAGGGAAGCAAAAGAAAAGACAACACAGAAAGCCTTATGACTAGTTAGTGGGTTTAAAGATTCCTGACTCGTAGCTAGGTCATCCCAGAAGGGGTCCCCTATTGGATGCTGCTTGGCCCAGCTCCTGGCCCACAAGAGGCTCTTACCTGCCTGCTCCCCAAACAGGGGGAGCTCAGCCCTCATCCCAGGTCCTCTCCCTCCCTCTGCTCCAGCCTCTTGTGCTCATGGCTCCTTCTCACCCTGGGATGACTGACAGATGGGAATATCCCCATAGAGTCTCAACTATTAACCACAAGGTTTGGCCTTTTCAGATAGTTGGGAGGACAATCTCTAGAACAATTCATTTTCCTAAGTCTGAGATATTTGGTTTGGAAAATCATCTTGGGGGAGGCTTTCCCCAAGAATCCAAGCTGGCTGTAGTCTTTGGGCCCAAGCTTTATGCTACCCATGAAATGGGCATGAGGTCAGGTTTCCAATGATCTTCCTCACATGGCCCGGTCTCCATCATGAGATGTCCCCATGACAACTGTTTAACAATGACACCTAGAACACACTTCTCAGGAATAAAAAATACTTCCCAAGAGATAGAGTGCTGTGGTCTGAATGACTGTGTCCCACCGCAAATTCATACGGTTGAAATCCTACTCCTGAAGGTGATGGTGTCAGGAGTAGGGCCTTTGGGGCCTAGGGGGGAAGAGTGGGTCATGAAGGTGGAACCCTTATCAAAGAGACCCTAGAGAGCTAGCCTGCCCCTTCCGCCATGTGGGGACATGGTAAAAAGGTGCCATCTATGAACCAAGAAACCCTCACTGAACGCTCCATTTTCCAATGCCATGGTCCCAGACTTCCGGCTTCCAGAATTGTGAGAAAGACATTTCTGTTGTATATAAGCCCTTCAGTCTGTGGTAATTTGTTACAGCAACCCAAGCAGACCAAGACAGGATTCTCAATCCATAGTGGAAAAGAAACGTTTTTTTCCCAACACACCAGCAAAACATATTATAAAACAAGAGCAATTAAAACTGTGGAATAGTATGGAAAAGACAGGCCAAGCCATGGAACAGAAAAGAGAGCTCAGAAACAGACCCATGTATTTGGGAAGTGAGTATAAGACTGATCTCTATGGAAAGAAAGGCTAAGCTATTTAATATATGCCTGGGGAAAAGTGGTAACTGGGAAAAAATCAAAAATTAAATTTTTACCTTACATCATTAACCAAGAATAATCTAAGAGCTAAATGTAAAAACAAAAAGCTGTAAAGCATAAAGAAAAAAATACAAGAAAATATTTTGTGACCTTGGGGGAAGAGAAGTTCTTCTTAAGCAAGACACAAAACACAAAAAGCCTCAAGGAAAAATCTAATACACCTGACTACAACCAAATGAAAAAAAAATGTGTATAGAAAAGATGCTACACACAAGGTTAAAAGAAGAGAAGCATCAAGCTGGAAAATGACATTATTTTCAAACAGACAAGAGCTCTCAATCTAGAACGTATAGAGAATTCCTAAGAATCAATAAAAAGATCTGAGAATGCCAATAAGAAATCAACAACACGTACTAACAGCAATTTACAGAGTGAAAATACAATGGACATAAGAACAAATGCTCAAAAATATACCAGAAATGAGGAAAGTGCAAATTAAATAAGAGATGTTTTTACCCTAAGATTGGCAAAATTAAAATGTTTGAAAACGTTGGGTAGGAATTAGGGCGTGAGGCAATGGGCCCATTCGTATGCTGCTAGTGCGAGCATCAGTCAGTCAGCGACTTCAGAAGACAATTTGGCAGAACTATGAAAATTTAAAATGCACATACCCAGCAATTCTACTTTTGGGTAGAAATACTCCCTCATGTGCCCAGGAAGCAGATCTAAAAATAAAGATGTTGACCACTCTGTTTTCCAGAAAACAAGAAAGCTCAATGTCTATCACTAGGACAACAGACAGGCTCCAGAACGTTTTGTGGAATAGTATGCAGCAGTTTAAAAGGAGGTATGTCCGCATATAATGACGTGCAATTGCATGCGTGAAAAAAGAAAATTGCTGCAGAAAAATATGCACGAAATGGTCTGTTGCACCTGTCAGTCTTGTTTAATAAGCTCATGCAAGGGTTCTCTCCCTGCCAGGGAGAAGACACGTCTCTCTACAAAAGGTTGCTGTTCATGTTCAAAAGAAAACAGGAGCACACATGAGGCAATATCATCTATGCCTGTGATGCTAAATAGAGACAGTAGATAAGTGTATAGAGAATGGTTTGGAAACCGCCTTCAGATCTGGGAGTATGGGAGCAATCCGGGGGCAGGGACGTGTCCATGTTTGAAGGAAATACTCAAAGGGAATTTCCCTCTTATCACTACCATTTTACTATCTCATGGGAACACATTCGTAAGTATTTCTTGGAATACACTATTCAATTTTTTTTTTTTTTTTACAAAAGACAATAAACTGTTTTTGGAGGGAGTAAGTAATTTGCAGAGACCCCACTCGGCTTACTATTAAGACAACTATTTACATGGCCGTGCAAAAGCAGTTTTGCCTCCAAGCACACTTTGGATTTTGCAGTTCCTCAGCAGAACAGAAAAGTCTTGTAGGGCCTTCCCCAGAACAAAGGGATATACACCCTGCCCTGAAGTCCACGTCAAATGAAGTTTCAGGCAGAAGACTGTTGACAGAAGTCTCCACCAACTGATGCGGGACAGCAAGCCCATATGAAGGAACAGGACCTTGGTTTCCTTTCTAAGTAGAAGAATGGTCAGAAGCAACCACAGGAGCCCTCCTAGCATCAGAGAGCCAGCCCGTTTCTGACTGGCCAGTGTTGTCTACACAATGAGTTGCAGCTAAAGTAATAATCATAGCAAACGTTTACAGGGGTCCACTGTGCTCCAGGCCCTAGGCTGGGGGCTCCATACCCAGAATCTCACTCCATCCTCACAATGATCTGAAGCGAAGAGCCTTGGTACCCATTTAACAGATAGTGAAACTGAGGTTGGGCTCAATTAAGAAAGGTTCTCAAGCAAATGACTGAAGAGCAATTCTCATTGACCATGTGCCGATCTCAAACCCGTACTCACCCTGCACTGCCTCCCCAGCTATATGAACGGGTGAGTTTGGTGGGGGAGGGGGAGCTTTGCTCCAATTAATAAGTGCACACGTCTTAAGTTTGTCTATATTTATATTTAGGTGAAGGGCCAAAAGTGATTTCTATAACAATGCCAAGGAGATGCTATCTTTTCTCCTATCTGACTCCTGAAGAAGAGCAATGGACAGAAACGGGGCAGGCTCTGCCACACTCAGGGGAACAGTGACCTCCTCAGCCTGCAGCAGCAAGGGGTTCTGGGGAGCCCTAAGAGATTAAAGCCCCAGATGAGTCAGCCAGGGCTGTCAAGGCAGCTGTCCCTCAATACCACGCATTCCCATTTTACACCTTTCTGCCAAAGTCAGAATGCAAATTGCATATTTTTGTAGTTCTGTTTATTACCAGAGTCCCTGTCTACTTAGACCAGACACAAGGCTAGGGCCTTATACTGAAACCAATAACCCAATGCCTGGAATTCCTATTTTCTTTCCTACCTCCGTTGCTACTGGGGGTCTTTTCTCCCGGTCCTCTTTGATCCCGCGACATGTGAGGGGCAGGGAAGAGGCAGGCAACCTTGTCTAACAAGGCCAGGGAGACAGCACACCTGCCTTCCAGATGCTAAAAGGTAACAACGTATGTAACAAATTTCCCCCCCAATTACAATGTTCAGAGAGAGGGGGTTCGGGAAATAAATTTAGAGAGAAGAGTGGCAGATGGGATAGATGGATTCAATTAAGACAAAGAACATCAAACAATTCCAGGGATGCCTCATTCTAATGGAATGTCATTTTCTCCTCGTCGCCTCCAGGGAGCTCCCAACAACAGTCTAGGTAGGAAGTAGGGTGCACACACAGCGCCTCGACCCCAGCAGGAGCTTAATATCCTCAAATGAGAGAGCTAATATTACCTCTTCTCTTCTTTTCAATAATGAGGTAAAACAGCGCATGAATCAGACTAAGTGAATGCAGGCTGCGTATTAGATGCACATCTCTCCAGAACCAGGTGTTATTCAGATTAAATAGGTATTTTCCACTGCCATGTCTGTGGAACTGATTTCTTTATTTGGTCTATGCAAGAGTCTCCTTTTTAATTAAATCAACCCCTGTTATTTTTCTAAGACAGATAATAAAACAATAAAAATATTTACATCCCTTTTATCTTCCCAAACATTAATCATGAAGGGAAGAAGGTGTTATACCTTTGCTAGACAGTTTTATCACATAGACATTATACTAATACGCTTTAAATGACTGTTTTGCGGGTCAATTTATACCTGTTAAGAAGGTATAAGATTCTTGTTGCCACTAACAATATTTGTAACTCTCTATTACCAAAAAGAATTCAAGTCTGCAATAAATTTGCCATATGTATAGTTGATAAGTAAGTACAGACGTGTTTATAATACTACATATGCACCATGTTGACCCAAATACTACTGTCGATTGACCTCAATTTTCATCTGAATTCAGTGTAAAAGTCTAGTAGTATGATGAGCAATGCTTCCTTCCTTCTCTGGCTCCCGGTGGTATAATTTAATTGACAGCCATGTGATCCAGTTACTAAGTCATAGGTGGGTTCCAGTTTCACATAGTTGGTATTATTATCTCTATGGTCGGTGGAGACACTGGGCAAGGCTGAGGGTGGAAACCGCAATTATACTCCAGAAGTCTAACTGCAGTCATGTATACGCATTCTGATTACCAGTTAAACAGGCAGTGTATCTAACGTCTGTCTTATAGAGATGCTAAACCACTTCTAGGTTCCAGCCCATACTTTACTATGTTACAAACTAAAATGCTCCCAGCTAGAAGGGAATAATATTTAGGCTGTCACACCAGCTTCAGGGTGCTGTGTAAAAGTAATCTCTACTTGTGGGACGTGGCTGGGGGCATAAACTAATAGGAAAATATTGTACCACTGCCTTGTTTCTCTGAGACTGAGGTGACCTGACTCCTTTGGTTTTGGGGTGGTTTAAAATGGCTCCTGAGAGAGGAGAATTTTCTGGAAGCACCGAACCACTGGGCTTGAGTCCCTTCGTCACTTTACTTTCCATACACCTCAAGGATGGCAGGGTCGTAAGGGCACCAGTGTGATAGCATCACCATCAGCAAAGACTTGTTTCCAACAGTTACATCATGACCTTGTCACTGGTGAATTCTTTCCATAAAGTAGTGATTTGAGTTTACATAGCAAAAACTTGATAAAGGTAAATTACAAAACTCAGCATGTGGGAGACACTAGAGTAAACCAGTCCCACCAAGCTGGCAAGAATGATACACAATTCATAGGAGGCTCAAATGAGGACCAAGGAACATTGCTCAGACAACGTTGCTTTGTTATCTAGGCACTTTATATGCAAATCATTCTGTATTAGTTATGTATTCTTATGTAACAAGTTATGCCAGAATTTTAACAACTTAAACAACAAACACCAATTATCTCACAGTTTCGGCGGGTCAGGAATCCAGGCGTGACTTAACTGGGTGCCTCTGGCCCAAGGTTTCTCACACACGTGGGCCAGGGCTGTGGTCGTCTCCAGGCTCCACTGGAGAAAAATATGTTTCCAAACTCATTCACATGGCTATTGACAGGATTCAGCACCTCATGGACTGTTGGACCAAAGGCTCAGTTCTTCACTGACTGTTGGCCAGAGACCTCCCCCGATTCCTTGCCACCTGTGCCTCTCCATAGGGTAGCTCACAAGATGGCAGGGCGCTTCATCAGAGCTAGCCAGTGAGAGCAAGCGTGAACAAGAGAGAAGCCATAGTCTTTTTGTGACCTAACCTCAGAAGTGACATCCCATTCGTTTTGCTATATTCTGTTTGTTAGTGGCAAGCCCCTGGGTCCAGCCCACACTGGAGGGGAGGGGATCACACAAGTGCATGAATACTAGGATGTGGGAATCATTGGCATCATCTTAGAGGCTGTCTACCACATCTTCCCTTGCACGCACAATAGAGAAATAAATACAAAAAAGTGAAAGGAAAATCAGAAAGCAGCAGGGGAAGGGGAAATGTTCCAGGATCTAATTACCTAGGCCTCTGAGCTCTCTCTCTCCCCAAATCCAGCCATACAACATACCCTCCAATGAGGGGCTCTCTTCACAGAGTCTTTCATACCTGTCCCCTCCTCTCCACCTGCACGGGACACCAGAGTTCGTTTGGCCTTCATTTCCTCACACCACAAATACTGCAGCACTACTTCTAACCTGCTTCCATATCCAAGAAGTCCTGGGCACCACACCTTTCTAAGTCACACTTTCTACTTACCCTTATACACCAGAAAGCTCCACTGTCAAACAAAACCCAAACTCTTTAGGTTGCCATTCAGTGCCTTCCATAATTTGACCAGACCTGATTATACTTCCAAAACCCCAATAATAACCCACCATCCCAGGTAAACCACAATCAACCCCCCAAACACCATGCTTGCGCTCAGCTTGAAGCCTCCATTAATACCATCAATCCCCTTCCCTTGGCAAGACCAGTCTTCACCTTACGATGATAAATCCTCCCCAAGCTCTAAGGTGCAGAGCAAATCCTATCTTCTCTGTGACACATTTTCTGATCATTCTAAACTAGAGTTCAGTTCCTCTTATGATTAGGCATAGCTCTGAGAGACCAGACCATTCATTGCCCTGCCAGTCACTGTGCACTTGTCTTGTTTTTCCAAGGAGCTGATAAGTTTCACACCTTCCTTCTTCCATAGAGACCACCAGACTGTAACTCCACATGGGGCTAGGTCTCGTTTGCCTTACTCTGTGGAAAGCACTAGTCCATGACAGGCAATATTTGTTGAAAAGATGGAGGATGGATGGATGGATGGATGGATGGATGGATGGATGGATATTTGGAAGGATGTGTCAAGCACAGTGTCTAGCATATCCTAAGAGGTCAAAAAGTAATAAATCTTTGTTAATACCACCAATTCTTAAAATGAGAATTCTCCACTCACTGGCATCTTAGCCACTTAGTGGTTCCTAGGTAGAAACCCTTCCTAAGACAGAAGAGGCAAATCAGACTCGTCCAGGTCTGATGAAACACAAGCCCATTCACACAAACATCACAACCGAAGACCAATCCATAGCTCTTTCTCCATTGCTCATCCTAACACTGGCTTTGAGGTTCAGGATGCCAAGTGCAGGGTCATTAGAATAGATGGCATAGCCAGGACAGAACTCAGTCAGTACGGAGCAACTTCAAATCAGTGCGCTTCAGCCAAGGGAGCAGAAACAAAAGTGCAAAGAATCAAAAGGGTACTGGGGAAAATGAAAAATATATCGATTGTGGGGGAGTGTCTGTATATTTTAGCTCATTCTTAGTAAACGAAAGGATTCAAAGAGTGAAAACCAGAAAGAGATACCAGACCTTTTAAGGTCTTTGTTGCCTACCCCTAGGGAGAGGAGAAATCTCAATTAAAGCATCAAACATCCAAAATTCAGAGAAAATCTAACTCTTCCTTTCTAGCTGGCTAGAGCAGTTCCGCCTGGAGTGCATGCTCCCAGGAGTCAGATTCCTGGCCATAGGTTGCAGGCGCTAATGCGGGCCACCCTCGAATCCCGGCAGGGAGCTCTGGAAACTGCTCCAGGGGCTTTTCCGTGCGGTGAAGGTGCTCTCCCGCTATCGTGATCGTGGAGCAAGGTCTGCGCAGTGTTTGCCGGAGAACCCGAGACACGCAGCGCGCGGAGCATGGGGGCGGAGGGTGGGCACCGCGGCCCTGAGTTTGGAGCTTTGCAATGTCCCGCAGCCTGACTGAGCTGGGTAGGCAACTGCCCTCGCCCCCAACTCACCTGCATTTTAGAACCACTTCCATCTACCCATGGGTCTCAGCTCCCAAAGGCATCCGCGGAATCCTCCACGGTCCCAAGGTCCACCGTGACAGGAAAGAAAGGGAGAAGGGAACGATGGCTGGGAGGAGAGGTCATCGCCAGGGTCCCTCCTGGCTTGGGATGCTCGTACAGGGAAAACCCTGCCCGGCTCCTCCCCACTGGGCCGCCGGGGGTCTCGGCGGGGGGCGCCTCACCGTGGACGACAGGGAGCCGACGAGGGAAGGACACGCTGGAAGGGCTGCGTGCAAAAAAACTTTCCGTCGTCTGGCGGCCACTCTGAGGGGAAGACCTCCCCGCCTACGGCCCCGGGTCGTGCCTCTCCCCGGCCAGCCCCCCAAGCCCCCCAAGCCCCCGCCCCGCCCGCACGGCTCGCCCCGCACGCCCCGCACGCTCCGGCCCCTCGCACACGGGCTCGGGCCGCCGGGCGCAGGGGGCGGCTGTGGCGACGGCGCCACAGCATCTCCGCGCCCGCGCGCGCCGCAGCCTCCCGGCCCCGGCACGCGGCGCTGGCCCGGCGCGCGGCCCCTCCCCCGGCGCGCGGGCGCGCGGAGAGCTGCGGGCGCCTCTCTGCTGCCTCTGGCGGCCGCGCACCGCCGGCCGAACCCAGCCGGCCCCGGGCGCCGAGCGCCGGCTCCGGCTCCGGCTCCTCCTCCTCTCTCTCTCTCCCCTCCTCCGCCGCCTCCCCGCTCCCTCCTCCCGTCCCTCCCTCCCTCCCCCTTTCAGAGCACTCAATGTCGGAACGTTCCGAAGATGACGTCGGAGCGTTCTCGAATCCCGTGTCTCTCGGCTGCTGCTGCCGAAGGAACAGGGAAAAAGCAACAAGAAGGAAGAGCAATGGCGACACTGGATCGCAAAGTGCCCAGTCCGGAGGCGTTTCTGGGCAAACCCTGGTCCTCCTGGATCGACGCCGCCAAATTACACTGCTCCGACAGTAAGAACCCCACCGCCTCCTCCTCCTTTTATTATCCTGTAACCTTTCCATTCACCTAGAGCCACTGGGAAAAAGTGTGTGTGTGAGAGAGAGAGTGGCCCCCGGTGTCCTCCATGCTTCTCCCTCTCTCTCTAAATAAATACACACAGAGACAGATCATCAATGCACAGAGAGAGGCCCTGCTGCCAGGGCTGGCTGTCTGTCTGTCTTTGCCCGGCTCCCCGTGGCAGCCCGTGGGGTGGGCTTTCACAGCCCCACGGTGTATCTGTTTAAAAGGCTACTCTGTTGCTGCTTGCATAGTTTTTTTGGTACCTATCTGGGCCAGGTAGATGGCAATCCGGACTTGGGAGAAAATGTTGCATTGTCAATTTTTGAAATATTTTCATGTACAGTATTTATATCTATCTGTTTGCAAATAAACACTCTCCCTCCCCCCCCCCTTGACTTTGGCTTTTCCCCCCTTTTTGATATTTTTTTACTCATTTTCTTTTCTCCTTTTCTTTCTCATCTGCAGATGTAGATTTAGAAGAGGCTGGAAAAGAGGGTGGAAAAAGCAGGGAGGTTATGAGGCTTAATAAAGAAGGTAAGTGGAGCTACTGGCATTTTAGTGTTAGCATGTGTGGCAGAATCTTCACAGGATTTCGACTATAATGTGAATTGTTCTGCTGGGTACAGAGTGACTAAGGCTTGTCAAAAATCGAGCACGCCCAGGTGACTACTGCTTCATGTTAACTTCTTTCAAAGTATAAATACAACTTGGGGGGGGGAAGGGGGGAGACTATGGAAGGCAGAAGTTTACAGCACTTAAGCCGGAGTCCACGTTTGGACCTTCTGATGCATATCTGCTTTGGAGCATCATTGCCAAATGGTCGAGGGCGGGGGGAGGGGGTTGAAATCTCTGAAATGGGGAGCGGGGCTCCCTTCACCAGCATCCCAGCCCTCAGTGTGGGTAAATACACAACAGTTTCATGAGCCCCACATGGTCAGTCATTCCAGCAGCTACTTCTCCTTCTGCACTGAAAACCATTGTACATGGCAGACCTTTGCAGCAAGTTCCATTCGGCCCACTTTGTGTTTGGTCACACATTGTTGTGTGGCGGGCAGGGCTGGGGGCGTCTGGGTGTGCAGCCCCGACAGCGGGTCGCACATCTCCGTTTGCCCATCTCAGGTATACAGTACCTGAAATGGGACACAGTGAGTAGATAGGTCATCCCAGACTGAGGCAGGGGAGGGAAGCCACAGCCTGCTGGAACTGGGCATCAAACACACATGGTCGTCATAAATAAATCATATCCTGTTCGCGTTTGCAGGCCTGCCATATGTAACTCTGGCCTATGGGCTTCACATGGAGCAACTCCAGAGGCCACTTTCTGCTGAACAAATGGATGGGTTCATTTGAATTGTGATTTACTAACTGGTGTCTTGTAAACATGGCTGGCTGAAATTGGGGTGGGAGGAAGGCGTGAGGGGGCAGATGAGGTTGGTGGAATGTGTTGAAGGAGTCCAGGCATCACTAGGCCGTGGGAGCATTGCTCATCTAAAAGGAATGGAGGAAAGGCCATTTAGACTCCAAAGAATGGTCTCCCTCATAAACCAGAGTATCCCCCTGGAAGGCAGTTAAAACCTACTTGGAAAGATGGAACGCATTTTGTGGATCACCACCTAAGACAGCCGGTTTTCTGTGCTCAGGGATTTCCTGACCATCCAGTGAGAGGAGAATTTATGCTTTAGAAAAAATAGCATGGAGGTTAAAATATTCAAGGACAGTTCTCCAGCATAGTGTTCCTGCTAATTAATCACTTCGGGAACGAAACCTTATTCTAAAGATGTTTGCCTCTAAATATCTTAGTGTGATCCTGCCATGTGTCTCCAGGATGCACGAGGGAACGATGTCAAGTGGCAGCTTATTGGCGCTAAATGTCCATGCGTGTTGGCAGTGGAAAGTATCACTAGAAATTGTTTTTCTTTACAAACTCTTGAGATCTTTAAGAGCTCATGGGACTCCTTTGTCAGACCACTGGCCATGGAAAGGTTTCCACAAAAGAAGATGAGGTTGTGAAATCCTTTAAATAAGTTGAGTGAAGGTCATGGTGTGCCACCAATTGGTACCTCTCAGGCCTGGGCGATAGATTCTGACTGGACCACACAAAACTCATATTCTGCACCCTCCTCCCTGCGTCCATCTCCAAAGACTCTTGGTTCTCAGATTCTTTTTGCCTCTTGAGAAATAGATTCTTTTAAGGAAAAATGAAGAGCTCTCCTTTCTTCAGAGTCACAAGTGGTACATCCTGCTTATTATAGCCTTTGTCCTGTAAAGGTACAAAGATTTAGCTCCTAATTATATGCGTTTGCATTAAGGACACCCACTGTTCAGTGTAACGTGCAATTGCTGAGTTCACCAAATAGCCATGTATGGGTTGAAATCTCTTTGTTCGTGGGCCTGGTGGAGCCAGATTGGGTTAGCAATCCCTGAAGGTCTTCCTGGTATGTGCATACAGTTTCCTTTAGAGGTAGAGGATGCAGTAGTAAATATCCATCCCCTCCCCCCACGACCATGGTGAGGAACTGAAGGCTTGAGCTGGGACTCTGTGTCGGTATGTTTGGTTGCTGGGATCTGCAGAAACACTGGTTGCATTAGTCTCGCCATGGGCCTTCTTGTTGGGAGTCATTGTGTGGGTGGCCTCCAGATGGATCTGTGTTTGTGGATGGGTCTCCAGGACACAAAGTGACCTATGTGTGATCGTGTTTATCCATGTGTGTGAAATGCATAGATTGGCCATGATGCTGTTGGGAGGAAGCAGGTCTTGAAAAGAAATGTGGGCTTTAATGGCAGTGAATGAGTTAGGAATTCCAAGGGAGAAATCAAGGGATGTGATCCACATTTTAATATATTTTAAATGGTTTAAAAGAAATATAACATAAAATTTATCATTTTAACCATTTTAAAGAGTATAATTCAGTGGTGCGAGGTACATTTACAGTGTTGTACAACCATCATCCCTATACATTTCCTGAACTTTTTCATCATCCCAACCAGGAACCCTGTAGCCATTATCCAGTCACTCCCCACTGCCTCTCCCCTCAGCCCTGGAAACCTCTGTTCTATCTTCTGTCTCTATGAAGATGCCTGTTTTAAATTCTCTTTCTCTCCTCCCCGCCCTTTCTCTCTCTCCCTCTGAAATGCAGGATGTGTCCCTTTGTGTCTGGCTTATTTCGCTAAGCATAACATTTTCATCGTTTATCCTCATTGTAGCAGGTGTTAGAATTTTTTCCTTTTTATGGCTAAATAATATTCCATGGTGTCTCTATGACCGTATTTTATTTATCCAGCCATCTGTTGATGGGCCTTTGGCTTGTTTCCACATTTCGGTGTCGTGGGTAACGCTGCTGTGACCATTGTTGTGATAGGATATGTTTTATAGATGAAGCTCAGGGAGGAAAGTTAGGCTGGAAATGGAAAAGAAGAAACATTTTGCCTTCTGCCTCTGTCTGGCCCCAGCTTCAGAAGACACAGGAGGGACTTGCCGGCATTTGGAATAGCCTGATGATTGGAATGTGCTTCCTTCTTCATTCCTCATTCCTTTCACCTCTTGTGGCTTCAGTTCTCCACCTGTGTCAGTATGAAACGTTAACCGAATGCTTCAGCATTTCTGCAGTGAATTCTTCGCATTCAAGTTATTATTTCCTCCAAAGTTAGCAAAAATCACAGGCAAGAGGAGTTTGGCAAACACCCTTGAACCTTGCCAGATCATCACCTGGGTACAGAAGGTGTTGCGAACTCCATGCTTGGATGTGGTGACGTGGGGTTACACCGAGGGTGGCCTGGAGCGACAATGGAGCAGGAGAGTGGGCTCTGGGGCAGCTTCCTGAGGTTCCCCTGTATGACCTTGGGAACATCGGCTCCCTTCTCTAGGCCTCTCCTTTTACTTTTAAAGTGAGGGAGTGGGATTACACGTCCCCAGGGTCCCTTTGAGATGGCTGATCCTGACTCTATCTACTGAATGTACCTCTATTTGAGATCCAGTCATACCACACAGGCTGTTTTTAAAGAAACAACAGCAACAAAATCAAACCCTTGCACTAAAACTATCTTAACTAACTACTACACACTGGGTCTATTTTCTCACTTTATAATCTCTTGGTGGCAAACATCACCGCATCTCCTACACAAGCAAGTAGTTTGTAAAGAGTGTATGGAACACTGAGGAGTCTGAGAACACTGAGGGTCTGAGTTCAAAAGCCAGGCGCATGTGTTCCCCCAAAGTGGAAAGTAAGCGCACTCGGTCAGCTTGGACCAGTGAGGCACTGAGATTCCTTAAAGGGAGGGGGTTTCCCAGAAACCTTATTAGTCTAATCTAAGGTGTGAAATTCATCTATGATAGAAAATTCCAAGGAAGGCCATTCATCTAGCTAACCTTTTAAAATAATTTTCTCTCTCTAGCTTCATAGATTTATCTGAAGACTTTTTCCCAGCTAATTGGGAAAAAGCTCTGTGATTTAGAAGGACGGTCTTATTTTTTCATTGCCTCACCTGAGCTTTTTTTTAAGGATGTCAATTCATAAGTCGGGAGCAGGGTACATATGGCTCATAAGTGCCTGAACTATATAAAATGGAGATGCTAACAGGGTTTGAGGATTGACTAAGATAATACAAAAGGAACCAGCAAACAGTAAGCACATAATGTTTGCCTTTATTCTTTTTTTAAATTGTCATTATGATTGTCATTATCATTTATTAATGAAGCCAGTTCTAGAACACTTTATTATTATAGTTAACTAGGATTTTCAACTACCCAGTGATGAATGGAAGAGAGAGCCTGTCTCAGAAATTTCATTTTTAGAGTAAACCATGTTATCATAATTTTATAAGGCTAGTGACTTTTTAAAAACCGATTTCTATGATATCCATGTGTTTCATGGAGTGCAGTTAATATGTAGTCATTGGTAACTTTTTTTTTATAATAATAATTTTTTATTATATTATGTTAGTCACCATACGGTACATCCCTGGTTTTTGATGTAAAGTTCCATGATTCGTTACTTGCGTATAACACCCAGTGCACCATGCAATACGTGCCCTCCTTACTACCCATCGCCAGCCCATCCCATTCCCCCACCCCCCTCCCCTCTGAAGCCCTCAGTTTGTTTCCCAGAGTCCATTGTGATTTTTATTTATTTTATTTATTTATTTTTTTTATAATGATTTTTTATTATATTATGTTAGTCACCATACAGTACATCCCCGGTTTCCGATGTAAGGCTCGATGATTCATTAGTTCTGTATAACACCCAGTGCACCATGCAATACGTGCCCTCCTTACTACCCATCACCAGCCTATTTTTTTTTATCAGGAGTTAGACAATATACTTAGGCAGTTTCGGGTCTATGGCTAAGGAAGGTCTACAGAGTTCTTTCTGGGGACTGGTGAGATGTAAAGAATAATTTAAAAAATGATCCATAGTTGTTTTATCTGGTCACTGGGACAAGAAAGTCCTCAGAAGATTCTTGTTTGGATCTTTTGGAAGCCTAAGCTGGTTACTTTGGGCATTTGTCTGTGTTTTAATGTTCCCAGATGTTTTGATTTGATGGAGGTAAACTTGTGGAATGCTTCCCATTTGGAACCTGTTCTGGGGCCAGTGAGGTCTTGCCACGACTGTAAGAGTCTGCTGCTCTCCACTGAGATGCTGGCGGAGGTGGGCTGGAACGCAGGAGGAAGCCGGGAACGTGGGAACATATTCAGCTCAGGTTTGGGAGTCTTGCAGTTGTGGCCGGATGGAAGCAAATTGGAGGCAAAGATGGCAAGGGACCCGGGAAGAGTGAAGTGCTCTTAGTAGTCAAGCCAGGGAAGCCAGCGACAAGTGGTGGAGATTTATGGGAATCTGCAGGCAGCTTCCCTTTGTCATTATACAGACAACTCCGTATCTATGCTAATAGGAGATGGGAAGACACCAAGTCCACAGATTACACAGATAAACCTCATTTTTGCCATTAATTTCAACTTCCTTGTCCATTAAGCCTACTGGCCTCCCCTTTTGCTAACAAGCAGCAACATTTGTTCGCTTTAGCGTTTCATTATCATCTCTCTCGTCTTGCCCAGCGTTTGGGATGAAAGGACAGGACAGAGTGGCCTCCAGGTGGTAGGGAGGCAGGCTGGAAAGGAGGAGAAAGGCTTGGAGAATGAATACGCTTTGTAGTTGCCTCCAACTGATGGGGCGGGCGGCGGCGGGGGGGGGGGGGGGGGGGGGCGAGCGCCAGGACCAAGACTGCAAAGCTGAGAGAGAGAGCGTTTTCAAAGCCATCTAGTTTGGAAATGGAAAACATAAAGCTTCTAAAATGAGTGTCTCTTTATACATACAAGCACTTCCATGTGCTGGGTCTTCATGTGGAGAAAATGTGGCTCTGGCTCCTTCCAAAACAGGAAGTGAGGGTGGGCACACTTTGAAACGCTGTATGTGAACTTGGCTTCGAAGCAGAGTTCGCTGTGCTGGGTTCTCATCATATGTCATTTTACACGAATCATTTTTTTTTAATCTCTAGAAGATGTCGACTTTTATACACATACAGCCATTCAAATGCTTCGCATTTTCTTTAATAATGTTCACAGGTTACAAAATCCAAAAGGGTATTCCGTGAAAAGGAAGTCTCCCTCCTCCCCCCGGCCCCCGTTGCTTCCAGTGGTTTCGTACAGTTTCTCCTTCTTGCTTCCCCCGCATGGATGATAGCGTCCTGTAGGTGCTGCCCGGTGTCTCGCCATAACCCCTCATCTTACAGAGTGGTCCGTGTCCATTCGTAAGGAGCTACCACATCAGCTTCTTGGTGCCTGCGTCGTGGGATGATCATTTAAGCCTCTGAGTGTCTTGCTTAGTTTTTAATACCCCCTCCTGCTTTCTTGGCCTCCACCATGCATTGGAGACTGAATGAGCTCTTGCTGCGTGCCAGCCCTGGGCTAGGCCTGGGGAGACAGCAGTGAAAAAGCACAGCCTCTGCCTCATGGCGCTGCCATCCTGGCAGGGAAGGCAGACGTTTAAGAAGTCATGGTGACTGTGGTGAAAGGGAAAATTGGGGTGCCATTGAGAGGCATGTTGGAGGACCCTAACTCGCATTGGGGGCTCAGTGAAGGCCTCCCTCGGAGGACATTTTATCTATGCCAAAATCTAGAGGACAAATGGAAGTTTCCATGTGCAGGGCTGGCCAGGACAGAGTTAAGGGAAACAACATGTGTGAAGGCCCAAAGTGTGAGAGAATATAGAATGTTCTAGAAACCAAAGAAGTCTGTCACTAGAGTGAAGATCGCAGAGCAGAGAGTAATAACAAGGTTTCCCAACAGTGGCCCTCCTTCTTTGTGGCGGGGGACCGTCCTGTGCATTGCACGCTGTTTCTCAGCGTCCCTGGCCTCTGCCAATAGAGTCCAGTGGCTCCTTTCCCAAAAACATCTCCAGACATTGCCAGAGTTCCACTGGGGTGGGGCACAATCACCCCAATAGAGAATTACTGGTGTAAGGGGAGACTGGAAAAGAAGCCAAGAAAAGTAGACTAAGATATTCACAGAAACACTCTGCGACTACCTGTCTGTGTCTTAGGCCTACGTTCCAGGTGGGTCAACCACAGTACGCACTCAGCAGCTGGATATGGAGCTGTGACTGTCTCCTGGCTCTGGGCTGCGTTGAGGAGGATCTAAAGAGAGCGGGCTCCCTCCCTCCAGGAGCTCTCCTCTAAAGGTTGCCAGGATGACTCCTCCAGACCTCCAGTTCCATCCCATCATAAACGGTGACAGTAGTGAGATTCAGGTTCTAATTCTGGGTGGCCCAGCCCTCCCTCGTCATGGGTAGAGGAGACCCCAAGGCGCCGATTCCGATAATGACGACATTTATTGTACAGTGGCCCCGATGTCACAAGCGTCATGGTGAAGCATTAAGGATTTCAGTGTATATTTAAAGTCAGGCTGGAAATACAACTGGCTTTCTGTGCAGTTTGATTACCCATGGGACTTGTCTGAAATGGGGATGCACATGAGAGAGCAAAGCGGCTGGTTTCAGGATTTCCATGTTCAAGATTAGGAGATAGGATGGGCAAAGGAAGTCTCATTCCTGAGGGCTTCTGACCTGTGCGCCAGCTGGTCTGTGGCATTATATAGGACTGTAAGGCCATGTTCACTGCAGCCCGTAGTTCTCAGGGGCTGGCTGTCTCTGCTTAGAAGTGATTTAGAAGAGTGAGGCAGATTCGATTTCTGCGTGGTTTTCTGTGTACATTGTGTTTCTATCCTTTGGGCTAACCTGTCCTTCATGGCACTTCATTTCATTCATGACCTCCTTCAGAAGTAGACATAAAGTGGTAATGGCAGACACAGTGAGACCCTGTCCTAGACAAATCCCTTTTACCTACAGACCCCGTAGGCTGAGGAACCCTGGTGCTTACATCTGCAAACTAGGATCGTTTAGTGACTGAGGTAGGAGTGATGTCACCAAGATGGCGACTTAGGTCGTTCCTGACCTCACTCCTCCTCACAAGAACAGCTAACAATTATGTGTGGACAAGACACCAGTGGGAGAATCTGAGAACGGGGGAGAGGCTGGAGCACCCCCTGCCCCACGGAGAGCAAGACTGCACTGGAGGGTAGGAGGAGCACTGCTCAGTGGCCGCATTGGCCCTCCCCCAGGCCGGCACAGCACCACACAGAGAGGGAGCCTTGAGCCAAAGCTCCTCCCGGGAGAAGAGAGCCCTAGATGGGGGAGACATCCAGCTCTTGGGAGTGCCGTCTCCGGTCTCACCTCACAGGGGGATTCTGTGGGGCTTGACCACTGGGAGTCCAGTTGTGACTGCAATAATCCAATGTAGCCATAATGAAGAGGGAGACGGTTAGCCAGTGGGTTGGCCTTTTTCCAAATTGTGGAAACTGAATGTCAAAGACTGACTTCCACATCTCTCTCTCCTAAAACTCTTGGTGCAATGTTGTGTCGATGATGTGCTCCAGCCAATGCTGTTTGGCTGGCTCGCTCTCTCATTCTCTCCTGTGGCAGAACTCAGATTGGCCACTTCAGCCAAATGGACCTGGCTTGGGACCCTGAGGCACTTGAACTAATGAGGAGAGGCTGGGAAATCCCTTCCTGCGAGTGGGCTGAGGCAGAGGATCCGTACCATTCAGGGGCTAGACTTGGCTCGCCCGTTGCCTCTAAGTAAAGCTGGAGTCCCACTGTGAGAAACGCTTTTGTTTTCATGTAGATGCTTTATCCTCGTACCTGTGGTTTCATAACACAGTCCCGCTTGCCAAGATTAAAGGATCAGATGCTTAAAGAAAAAAGGAAGCCAAATAAGTACTAGAGCAGGACAAAGTGATACCAGGTCACCAGAGAGGGGAAGATGAAAGTGACTCCATGATGGAGCTAGTTATCTGTGCGTCTACTCTGTGGAGCTAAATGAGATTCTCCGGCTGGAGCCGAGGAGCTACCCTGCCCCAGTGCACCAGTAGGTCATGGCTTTCTGGAGTGGGCGTGGGGACACAGGGCACCCAAACTGAGGCCATGAACTAGGGTATAAAGCTGGTTGAGACACATTCCTAGCTTGGTCCTATCAGACCAAGGTGGAATCTGGCTCTTTTTAAGAGTATGTTGGGCACGGGGCGCCTGGGTGGCTCAGTTGGTTAAGCATCTGCCTTCGGCTCAGGTCATGATCTCTGGGTCCTTGGATGGAGCCCCACGTTGGGCTTTCACTGGCCTCTCTGCTCAGCAGGGAGCCCGCTTCTCCCTCTCCCACTCCCCCTGCGTGTGCTTTCACTCAAATAAATAAAATCTTTAAAAATAAAAGAGTATTTTAGGCACAAAGGGGCCGATACTGTATATTCCACTTGCAGAGGTTGCTACAGTAGTTAAATTCATAGAGACATAGTAGAGTGGTTGTTGCCAGGGGCGGGGGGAGGGCGGGGAGAGGGAGAGTTAGTGTTTAATGGGCACAGAGTTCCAGTTGGGAAAGATGACGAAGTTCTGGAGATGGACAGTGGTGACAGCTCCAAGACCGTGTGAATACACTTAGTGCCACTGACCTGTACACTTAAACATGGTTCAAGTGGCCAGTGTTATGTCTTGGGTATTTTAGCACAGAACGGCACTGGCATTGCAGCCCCGGGAGTTTCGTGGAGGGTTATTTAAATCCTGCCTATGCTCCTCACTAGCTGTGGAGTATGATACTTCTCTGAGCCCCAGTTTTCTCATTTTCAGAATAGGACTAAGCTCTCAGGGTTGTTGTGAAAATAAATGAGATACTATCAGGCATACAGCAGGTACTCAATAACGTAAGCTCCTGTTACAATGACTGTTGATTTAACTGGGCATGTGGGTCCTCTGCTTTGGCAGAGCCGCCACTCCAGGGGCCAGGCGGCGGCCTCACCACTCCAGGAGTGTTCCTGGGGTTTACTAGGCATCTTTGGGTCAACACATCGTCCCTGGTTCTTTGAGGATGCCAGGAGTAAAATCAAAGGGGTTGGACCGATGTGCCTGGGCTATTAGTTTTCAAGAGTGAATCCGTTTCGGTATTTCAAAGTGTGGTCGTTCTGGGAACCCTGCAATCTCTAGGTGCTGAACATCCCTGGCTGTGGTCGTACTGAACCAGGAGGACTAGGAGTGGAACACAGGGATGTGCATTTGTGCATTTTAAACAGGCTCTCCAGGTGGCTTTGCTGTTCACCAGACTTTCTGAACCGCTCTCTATTGGCTCTGAGAAATGGCTCTCGACTCTGCCACCTTGAGAATCCCTAGTGAAGCTCTTTAAAAACAAAAACCCCAGGACCACTCCCAGAGATTCTGACTCCACAGGTCTGGTTTAAGGGGTTCTAGGTCACTGCTTATGTATCTTTAAAAATAACAATCCTAGCTGCCATTTACTGGGCATTGACCGGGTGTCAGGCATAAAGCTAAGTGTGCATTTTTTTTTCATTTAATCCTTATGACCACCCTATGAGGCAATTCCTATTATCAACCCCATTTTAAAAGTTGGAAACTGAGGCTCAGAGAGGTTAAGTGATTTACCCAAGGTGATACAGCTGGGAATCAGTAGAGCTGGGATTTGAACCCAGAGGCAGGCTGATTCCAGAGGCCATATTCTTAGGCACTGGGTCCCTGTATTGCCCCAGGAGCAGGGGCAGGCGGGACCCCCAGGACACACCTTTGAGGCACCTGCTTACCTGTCGCACCCTGGGTACCTCCCTAGCCTCACCCCAGGACCAGACCTGTGATAGAGAGCACGTCCTTTAAGCAAAATGGCTCCAGTTTCCTTCCCCCCTCATATGGGTAAGCCTGCAGAGAGGGCCCCACAGCTCCCCCCGCCCCCGCCCTGCCCCCAGTGAACCGCTTTCCCTTCCTAAAGCCCCAGCTCTGGGGCCTCTGTGGTCAGAGTCCTGGCCTCAGGGAAATCTCAGGAGCTGACTCAAAACTGTTCCTTTTTGGGAGAAGGTGTTAGCAAAGATGGTTGCCAAGCAACTCCAGGGGCATCTATCTACAGTGATGATTTCTCTCTTTTTTCCCCCCTTTTGAACATCTTCTAGGCCGCTTTTCAGCTTCTCTGTTGTTAGTGTTTTCATGAAGGGTGCACTCCTTTGGATGATGGAAGGAAGATAGCTTTTCAATGCCCGCCGCCTTAGAGGTGTCCTTGGATGGGTGATGTGCCTGCTAAGTGGGTGTGAAAGACCTTTGCTTCCTCAGCCACACTGACACCCTCCTTGTCACTGGCTCCGAGGGGACTGGAGCAGCTGAGAAAGACACAGAATGTGTCTCCCACAGGAGACCAGGGCCAGGGCCACGTGGTAACGTTTCATTCTGTGACCTTGGCCTTCACCTGTCTTCGTTAACCTGGGCACTTAACCTTTTGTGCCTGATGACCTGGCTGGTCCTGGCAGGTGTTTCTCTCTGCTTCTCTCTGTCTCTGTCTCTCTCTCTCGCTCACTCTCAGTCTCACTCTCAGTGGTTTCACAGATCAGAAGAGCTCTTGACATGTGTTTCCTCTTCAGTGCTGTCCCCTCTCCTGCTCAGTCACCTCATCAGTGTGGGGTTTCAGGTGACATTTGACAGGCCCCATACCCCTTGGTCTGCCAGCAGGTGATTTGATCCCTCCGGCAAGGGCCGAGGGCACACAGGTTGGAACACTTCCCACACGTGACAGAATCTGCCCCAGACTGGCTGGAAGAAAGAGAAACCCCAGGAAGTGAAACTGGTCACTTTGGGTGAGGTTGACTCCATTTGGCCTCCCCACCAATGACAGCCCTCTTAACCCTGTCCCCAGACTCCAGGTTTCTTCTGTTCCCTTGCACTGCATCCTTGACCTTGACCATGGTGGCCTTCGTCACCATCCTTTGAGAAGCAGGGCAAGGCTGAAAGAGAACGTGGAATTCACATGAGTTCTGCCACCTTCAGAGGCTCAGGCCAAACATTGAATGGCAGAAGACAATTGAAAATAGAGATACGTTCAGTTTTATGCAAACCCAATAAATAATAATCCAGCCTTAAACAGATTAGGGAGCTATTTGCTTTCCAAATAGAATTATTGGATATTTCATTAAATAGTAGACCGCCTTCAAGCATTTTGGAAATTGTACATTCTTTACCAAAGTTTTGGTATGCCTCTTTTATGCCTCTTCTGCCAGCTTCTTGTGTCCTATTTCCCCCAGAGTTTGCTCTGTGTCAGGTGAACCTGGCTCCCAGCTCACACCGCAGACGTTCCCTCTGTGTGGTGACTGGCGTGTCTGCCTCCAGTCCTGGCCTCTTCCCCACACAGGGCTCAGCTCACACCTCTGGTGTTCTGCATTGGACAGCCCCCCACGGGGATCCTTACTGCATCCTGAGATTCCCCTCGGCAGGTGCAGAGCCTTCTCTGTATCTTCCCTTCTCTACTGTCTTTAGAAAGCCCCCCCCATTCCTCCTACCCTCCCTCTCTTGTTTTAAGAGTGATTCTTTGCACCTCTCCATTTCTTTCCGCTCTCCCTGCCCCCACCCCTAGGCTAGTCTGCCTCGTAGCCTACCTAGATTTTTTTTCATAATAGCTGCTTAATTGGTCTCCCTGACTCCATCTTCCTGCATACCACTTCAAAATTAATCTCCTGAAAAGTCGCATTTTATCAGGTTGTTCCTCAAATGAAAACCTTTCATCACTTCCCCAGTGACCACAGCTCATGTAGTATTCTGGGTCCTGCCCGCCTCACCCCTCCAAAAGCCACAGGTGGTTTGCCCCTCACAGCCTTAGACAAGCCATGCTCCTTCCTAATCCCGGTCTCTCCACTTCTAGAGCCTTCCCCTCAAGTGAATGCTTCTCACTCTGTAGGGCCCTGGCCACCTTCTCTCTCTGAGGAAGCCTCCCCCAGCCTCTCAGGCTGCCCAGCCCAGATCTCCGCTGGCTGTACCCACCTTGTAGTTTGGCCTTAAAGTCTTATGCTTTATGGCCATTCCACTGTCTACCAGACCATTCCATTGTTGACCTGATGAGGGGAAGGGACCATACCTTCCCTTTTTCCTTCCTCTGATATTTTCAACCAACAGAGGGCTACATTTCAGCCGTGCATCCAATTTGTTTTTTAGGTATGTGTCTTGATGTACCTGTATTTTAATTTCTTTTTTTCCTTTATTTTTCCTTAAACTGCAGTTACATACAAATAACAAAGAATTTAACCATCTTAATTTTTAAGGATCCCAGTTCAGTAATGTTAAGTACATTCATGTTGGGCAACCAATCTCCAGAATTCTTATCATCTTAGAAAACTGAAACTCTTTGTCCTTTAAATAATTCCACACTTACGTTTTCATTTTTAAACGCAGTCTAGAGATGACCTATGAGTTTCTTTGATTTATCGCCTGATATTTTAAGGTTGTTGCGATTCTAAGCATTGGTAGGACTCCTGAAGTTTCTGTTAGGTGGATATTTGGAGCAAGAATGCAAAAAGCCATAGATCAGCTTCGGGATCCTCCATGGGTCCCTCCACCAGCAAGTGAAAATTCAGTGGAGAAGTGCTATAATTTGGGCCCCAAGTCACAGATACCTCTGCACAGCCTAAAGTTTCTCAGTTCAGATTTGATGTAACCACCACCCTGCGTCTTTCTTGCTTTTTTGCCTCTCCATCTTATATTATTATTGAAATTTTCACACATATAAAAAAGCCAAAATAATAGTACTATGGTCCTTCATATAAGCACCACTTAGAGTGAAAAATTAGTGCACACTTTATCATGCTTTCTTATAAAGATAGATATTTCTGTACCATTTGGAAATAAGTTGTAGACAGCATGACACTTCACCTCGAAATATTTATCATTTTGACACATCTTGGTTGTGTAACCTTGGGCCACTACTCACTTAAGTTCTCAGAGCCTCATCTTATTATAAATATGTATGTGTGTTTTTGCTGAACCATTTGGAAGTATATCGCAGACAGCATGACACTTCACCTGTAAATACTGCAGCATACGTCCCCTAAAAATAAAGACATTCTCCTACATAATCATAATACCAGTATCACATTCAGAAAACTAATGGTAATTCCCAATAGCATCTAATATCCAGTTCCTCTTCATACTTCCCCTGTTATCCTCCCCAAAACCACTTTTTTCTCAGCTGTTTTTTTTTTAATGTATGTAGCCAGATCGCATCAAGGTTCATGCATTACATTCAGTTGTTATGTCTCTTTAATCAGTTTTAATGTAGAATAGTGCCCCCCCATATGTGTATGTGTATCTGTATGTATGTTTGTGTGTATATTTTTGTGTATTCGTCTATAAAACACTGCCATTTAAATGCTTCACATTCTGCTCATGGTGTCATTTATTTTGCTTTTCTAGGCCTTGTTTTTCCCTCATAGTAAGTTAGAGCTAAAGTCTCAAATTTAGGCTCTACATTTTGGCAAGACTACATCCCAGGTGATTCTGAGCACTTCATTAAGCATCTCCCCGTGTCAGGGCACCCCATTATTAGGTATTGGTCATTTGGTAAAGGGGTGCCCACCTCTCTCCATTGCAAAGCTGTTTTCCTTCTGTAATTGGCATGTCATTCTGTGGGTGGTGCTGGCACCACGTGAATGCCCGGTTCCCCAATAAGAAATGCCATGGAATTGGCTGGGCATCCATCGATAATCCTTGCTTGGGTCACTTACTTCTTTGGGGGTTGTAACAGTCATTTCAAATTCTGTCATTTATCTGTTTATTTGCTGACATTTATTGGTTGACATTCTCTATAAAGAAGACCTGTTTTTCGTCAGAAGGGGTTAAATTCTAAATTCCTCCTAAAAGGGCAAAGTCTTTCCCTCTAATTACCAGTTTTCAGAGTAAGGAGTTGAACACCCATGACTTAAGGTCAGGAGGAACAAGGCCAAGGACTGGGCACACCAGCATTTCAATAGGATGCATGTGTAGTGTGAAAACCCATCATCAATCGGAAATTCTAGATAGAGTGAGCTTTGTGGTACAAACCTCAGAAGTCAAGTGTGACCCCAATTTGGTTGGTAGAGCATGAGTTTACAAACGTTGAGTAACATTCACACATTCAAGTGACCCTCTTCTCCTTTAATTTGGACCTTCTCTTTAATTTGGAGAAGGAAAGAGATAATTACACCTAAAATAATCATTCTCCCACCTTTCAGCTGGAGCCTAGCATTTAACCTGGGTCTGGCAACCTGCTGAAATTAAATTGTAAAGCAGGATGAGGGATGAGGCTATGAAGCTGGAGCAGGGCATCCTGGACCGCTGATTGACTAGAGAGTGACCAAATGCCCAAGCACTGGGTTGGGCTCTGCGCAGGACACAGTGGTGGAAGCGCCCTGGTCCCTACCTCCCAGGAACTCAGGAACTGGCCATGCAGCAGGCTGGAAACACTAACCACCTAGAGAGTGAAATGTGGCCTGAGTGCCCAGGGACTCTGGGAAGGAAAATTCCAGTCTGCTGTCTGCACAACCTTTGACCTACAGGGGCTGTTTGGTTTGTGATTCTATCCGGAGCCCGGTGCAGGTGTGTAATAGGAGCCAAGTTAATGTTTGAAGGATGAATGAGTGAATGAATGAATGCTTCATCAGGGATAGGATTTGGACATTGGGGCACTCTACGGAGACAGACCGGCACAAGGAGAGCCCTGGTGAGGGCTGTGAGTTCCCCAGAAAATCACGTTTAGGAAAGGTGTCACGGAGAGCCCTGGGCCTGCCGTCAGTACTGAGGAGACACAGCTCATCGTCTATTCCAGTTGTATACTCCCTCCATACCCAACACAGTTCAGTTTTTTTATGATGTAGAATTTTCAGGAAACACACTCCTTTTCGGTTTGGTCAGGTTTGTGTGTTTTGCTTTTTCCGTTCAGTGTGCTAGGCGGAGGGTTGTTCTCTCTCTCTTTCACACACACACATACACACACACACACACACACACACACACTCACACCCCGTTAGGTCTTGCTGCCCAGTTAATCTGTCAGTTCTTTTCCATCATAATCCGTGTCATGCTAGTAAATGTTTTACAACTTGCTCTATGAATCAATGTCCATGGTACATATGTGTATGATACATTTTACCCATGAGAGGCTGTTTCGCCTACAGTTTACAAATAATAAAATACTTGATACTTTTTATTGTAAATTTCATATAGTGAGTTAATTCTCACAGAACGCTTTCCTTAATTTTTGCCAAACTCTTGGATCCCCGGCCAACCTGAGATCGAACTTGACAAACAAGTGTAGCTCCGACATAAGTGTTGGTTGATATTTTCATGTAAGTCAGCAGCTAAGATGAAAGTGAAAGAACAAAGACGTGTGTTGGAACTTCACTCGATTGTTGGTGACGAGAGTGACTTCCTTGCTGAATTGGATAATAGTTTTCAAGCATTGAGAGAATGCGTCCTCATTTTTTTGTTCTATTCACGATACAGCTATAGACATGGTTTACTTTTGAATAATTTTCTCTATCACTTTCTCAAATTTAATAACCAAAATAATAATAATAATAATAATAATAATAATAATAATAATGAATCAAGCCCTGATTTGTGGCATTTGGTAATTTCCATGGTGTAAATTCTCACCAGCATATTATAAGCTATTATGCTATCACTGAACTCAGAGTTGGGAAGAGATATGCATCCGAACGCTGTGATACAGGATTGCCACCACACAGATACAACAGGTGTAAATAACTTTAAGAGCAGCATTTCCCAACCTATGGCCCATCACTGAAATCTTAGCCGGCCCCCTGTTTTTGTAAATAAAGTTTTATTGGAATGCAGCCACACTCATTCATTTACATATTGTCCTGGTCCCTTTTGCCCTTTAATGGCAGGGTGGAGTGACTGAGACAAGACACTGAGAACCTAAAATATTGACTACCTGGGCCCTTCTAGAAAAAATAGTCAACCCATGCTGGAAAGCCTAGCTAATAGTAAATGGCAGCAAGATAAATAGGAGCCGATAAATTTTGAGTATTCTTTGTAAGATATATAACACATTTAACTGTAAGCTCATACAGTTTTTAATAATTTAATAATTGGCTCACCATATTCCTGAAAATTTAACAATGGGCTCTTGCATGTGTCCAGCTCACGACTGCAGCGTGCTGAGGGCCACTGCTTTTAGTGCCAAAAAATGAGACTGTCGCTAATAGGAAGAAGCAGCTGACAATACCAGATTGGGGGGGGAGCCACAGCAAGAAGGTTTGAACTACTTAAAATTGTGGTCTAATTCTCCATAGAAATCAGAAGAAAGCATTTTTGAGGTTAGTTTTCATATAATTTTTTTTCCCTCTTAGGGTCTGAGTTTGTTTTGGTTTTTCAAATGAGTTTTCTTCAGAGCTGATTTAAAAACTCAATGCAGCATGTGTTCCTTACCAAATTTTGTGAGCATCTGTCTCGAGCCCATTTAGCCCCTGACAGCCGCCCGGCAGCTTCCAGAACTCCCACAGATGTTCTGTGTCCCGAGAAGGGCCGACTTCCTGTTGCCGGCCATGAGCGCGAGGAGAGGTGGTCCCACCAGTTGCGTGGTGCTGGGGTTTTCCTTGCTGCCATTTCCTGCCAGTTGCCTCTGAATGGATTACAGATGGTCAGAGAAAGACTTCTTGGCACAGCGAGAGGACCAGTCTCCAGTGCTTTGTGGGGAAGGATTTATAACAGGATGGCAGTTTATGCCTACCCAGAACAGGCCTGGCGGCCGAGGCCTTGCTGAGAAAACCAGCTGCCTGTGGGGATGGGGTCTGTGGGTGGAGGGGACGGGCAGGAGGGAGGGCAGTTTACGTGTATGTGGCACCTTTCGTCCAGTGGGGTCTCAAGCTGCTACGTGTCCAAGGGTGTTGGGCTCCTGTGCAGACGGCAGCACCGGGGAATTAGGTACTGAGCTAATGTTCTGGTTGTGTCATGTTCTTTGGGGAAGAAGAATAAATCCTCCTGTCTTTTCAAAGTGAGGTAAGGGCAGGTGCGCTGTTTCCTTTTTTTTTTTTTTTTTTAAGCCACAATGAAAGCAGATTTAATTGTTAAACTTTAAAAAATATACATAATATTTACTATCTTAACCCTTTTAAGGTGTTCGATTCAGTGGCACTGAGCACGTGCCGTGTTGTGCAATCGTCACCGCAAGCCATCTCCAGAAGTTTTCCATCATCCCAAACAGAGACTCTGCACCCATTGAACAGTAACTCCCCATTTCTCCCTCTCCTCAGCCCTGGTAACCTCTACTCCGTCTCCATGAATTTACCTAATCTAGGTTCCTCAGAGAAATGGAATCATACAGTATTTGTCCTTTTGTGACTGGCTTATTCCATGTAGCATAATGTCCTCAGAGTTCATCCATATTGTGGCATATATCAGAATTTCTTTCCTTTTCATGAATGGGTAACATTCCACTGTGTGTATCTGTTACGTTTTGTTTATGCGTTTTCCCATTGTTGGGCACTTGGGCTGTGTGCCCCTTTTGGCCATTATGAATCGTGCAGCTGTGGACCCGGGTATTAGATGGAGTCGCATGGAGGAATCAGTTTGTCCAGGATGATTCCTCGGCCCTCAGGTGCGTCTCTCTGCCAAAGCTGCCAGGAATACGTGTGCAAGAAGGCCCCATTCAGGCACACCAGCCAAGGGGTCAGAGGAATTGTGCACCCTCCTCACTGCAGTCTGCCCAGAGGGGGCACCTTTTCCTACTTTGCACAAGGACGCTTTACTACCTAGAGGAGCCCCTGAGACAGAAAATTTGAAAGGCCAGAGTCCACGTGGTGCTCTTGCTTCCTGGGCAAGGGCAGACCTTGCTGGGCTGAGGCTGGGGCAGAGGGCTGAACTAACTGCACCAGGATTCCTGGGATTGGGTCTCCCTCTGCCAGAACTCAAGGCCACCTTGGGCAGTTACAGGGGCGAGGTCTGCTGCGCTTCATCTGTGAGAGAGAGTAGAGCCAGCAAAATCCATCAGAGAGAGGAGAGGTACAGGGCAGTGTCTGAGTGCATTTGGGTTCTGTCATGAAATACTCCAGACTGGTTGGCTTATAAACAACAAACATTCATTTCCCACAGTTCCGGAGGACAGACAGTCCAAGATCAGGGCACCAGCATGGTCGGGTCCTGGTGAGAATCCTCTTCTGGGTCACATACTTCTCATCATGTCCCCACATGGCAGAAGGGGTGAAGGAGCTTTGGTGGGGGGGGGCATTCTCTTTTTTTATAAGAGCCCTAATCCCTTCCATTCCTGAGGGCTTGTCGCTCATGGCCAGATCAGTTCTCCTAGGCCGCACCTCCTAACACCATCCCAGCGGGCCTTAGGATTCAACATGTGCTGTTAGGGGGATGCAGACATTCACCAGAGCAGGCAGGCCTCTGGGGATGGGGTGTGGGTGGCATGAGGCCAGAGAGCGGGCTTGAAGGCTCAGGGCCTGGAGCAAGATGGTGGTGGAACTTCACAGAGGACAAGGGAAGATGAATGGTACAGAGACCTCAGGAGGGAGAAACGGGGAAAGTGCCTCATAGAAAGTGTCATAAAGTGAATGGCTACATTCTTTCTGACCAAAGATGGTGGCAGGAGGAGAAAGAGGTGGTGGCATTTTTCCTTCATGAAATTATTATTTTTTTATACTTAAAAATTTTTTTTAAAGATTTTATTTATTTATTTGACAGAGAAAGTGAGAGACAGAGCATGAGCAGAGGGGGAGGGCAGGGAGAGGGAGAAGACAACTCCCCACTGAGCAGGGAGCCCGACTTGGGGCTCAATCCCAGACCTCTGGGATCATGACCTGAGCTGAAGGCAGACGCTCAACCGACTGAGCCACCCAGGCGCCCCTAAAAAAAATTTTTAAGTAGGCTCCATGCCCAGCATGGAGCCCAGTGTGGGGCCAGAACTCACGACCCTGAGATCAAGACCTGAGCTGAGATCAAGAGTCAGACGCTCAACCGACCGAGCCACCCAGGCGCCCCCTTCTTAATAAAAGTATTTAGCACCACCTGTTCAGAGCCCTCTGCCAGGTGTAGGAGGGGCGCAGAGTAGTGACGCTTGGCTTGTGATGTGTAAAGCCCTCCAGCTGCGTGGCGACTCTTGGAAGGCATGTTTTGTGTGCACACACGGTTTCTGGAGAGCGGTTTTATGGCTTTCCTGAGATCCTCCAAGGTATGGTCCCCCATCCCCCTTTCAAAAAAAATGGTACTTAAAGAAATTTACAGCTCCTGGGGGAGACACACATGTGCCCAGATAGAACCACGGTGCGAGCTACACGGAATGGGGCTCCCAGCAAGCAGGGAACGTGGGCCTTGCCTTAAGGGTTGGTTTTGGAGTTAGGGTTTCATGACACTTAAATCTCCTTTGAAGAAGCTTCTTCTCTGGATTGGGGTAGGGCGCTGGGGAGGAACCTTCATAGTGGAACCACTTTAAAATCTAGCTCTTCTGGGATGCCTGGGTGGCTCAGTTGGTGAAGCGTCTGCCTTTGGCTCAGGTCGGGATCCCAGGATCCTGGAATCAAGTCCCGCAGCAGGGAGGCCTGCTTCTCCCTCTGCCTACTACTGTCTCTCTCTCTGACAAATAACTAAAGACTTTTTTAAAAATTAAAAAAAAATAAATAAAATCTAGCTCTGCTGTCATGATTGTGTTCAAGCTCTTTAGAAGACACACAGAGCTACAGAGACAGGTGACGGGGTATGCTGGTTGAAGAAGCCACCTTCGAGTCTCGTCTGTGTCTAGTTGCTGGCAGAGGAGCTTGGTGGTGGAGAAGGAAGAATGTGGTCTTTGCAGTCAGATCTTGACGGATGTCTTGGCTGTGCTGCCTAAAGGCTGTGTGACTCTGGGCAAGCGACCTCACGTCTCTGGGCCTCCGCTTGCTCATTCTGACAACAGTGCCAATCCCAAGGAGGGCTAACTCACGAGCTGGTGCACTGTTGACAGTGAGGAGATGTCAGCTGTTACTGCCTGGCACAGGGGATGGGTCTGAGAAGTCCGGGGGGGGGGCTCCCACAGGTTAACTGCAATGTGTGTGCGTAAATTATAGGAGGAGCAAAAACTGGGCCAGAATTTGAGAGCAAAGGGCGGTCATTTTTCCCATCTGTAAAATGGGATGATCACAGGTACCTCATCGGGTCGTTGGGAAGATGAAGTGAAGGGGACATACAGCACTTAGCACAAGGCCCAGCCCACCCTAAATGCTCACTAGTTCTTTCCTTTCAATGCCGCCGAGTATCCCCGGAAGGGGAGCCCGGGGAGCGTTGTTCACAACGAGACACGGTGCCTTGGCAAGGGCTGTGTTCTGGATGCTGCTGGACTTAACAGCTCATAAGGAAACATCATCTAGAAAAGGCCCATAAACTGGGGTCCTAAGCAGGGAGCTGGCAGCACGTAAACCCAGTGCATCCTTTAGTTCTGTGCCAGCATTTCTAGGGGAAAGGATTATTTTTTATCATCGTATTTCATAGGGAAAAAAACCAAAACACTGCCAATTAAGCTACAGCCGCTATCGATTCTAAGAATCCATTTGGATTTTAAAGATGTCACAGTGTGTGTGGGGGGGGGGGAGTAAATACAGCTTAGAATTAATGAAATACAGTAGGGCAAAAATAGAGTATAAAGCAAAATTTACATTAATTTCTAAATTAATAAATAAATAAAAATTCTAAACATAAAGTATGAAAGTTTAAGAAACACTGAAAGCTCTGGATAGAGCCCCAGACTGCGAAAGTGTGTGTGGTTTTGCCGCGACCCTCACGGTGACTCCGTTCTAAGGGTTGAGTGGGGGGGAGGAGCACCTAGGTTTGATATCCCTGTAAGTTTAGGTGGGACGTGGGGGGGCAAGGGGTCAAGGAAGTGACCCCAGACTGTAGAACGCTCAAAGCCATCTCGGGGCCTGAACATCCTCAGATAGCCATCACTTGCGTTAACTTTGCTTAGGAGGAAAATTTACACAGGAAACTTGGAGGAGGAGAGAGGTGTCACAAAACCAAGCGAACAACCCGACACCTGGGAAAGGGCTGGACACCACAGATGGCTACCCCACAGTGAGAGAAGCTGCTTGCTGGGACCCACAGACCAGCACATCTCCCAGTGGACTCCTAGCGCTGGTGTGTTGATATCTCGGTGGAGATTTGGGGGGACAACCAGCCTCGCCCTCTTGCTCTTAAAAAACTTGTTGCATGTCGCAGGCGGGTCAGAAGGGGTCTGATTAAGCTTCCATCTCACTGCCAGGGCCCTTCTGCTCCCACCTGCTTATGGCCATGTGGGGACAGGCATCTGGAGAGTCACGGTGTGGCCAGGGAGCTTCTGCCACCTTTTCGTCAGGGAAGTAGAATGCCTCCTCCCGGCCCTGTTGAGACTAACAATTGACTCGTAATGATGGTGTCAGCCAACTTCTGTGGAGCGTGTTCCTATTTGTCGGAGTTCTGGGCTCTGGGAGCGGTAGGGGAGGCAGGCGTTACCTGGAAGGGCGTGCAGGTGGCGGAATGGAGGTGCTGAGAGACCTTGTGATCCCCTGGGGTGATAGTGCAAGGGGAGGATCCAGAGAGGAGCAGAGAGCAGTGCCGTGGCCCTGAGAGATGGCACTCGGCTGGAAAAGAAGGGACTTGCAGATGGGAGAGTGGATATTCAGTAAGCGACAGAGCACGCCAAGTGGGCCTTTCTGGAGGCTTTGGGCCTCCATGAGTATATTTATTTTAAAAAGATTTTTTTCCCCTTAATACAAAAGTAATACATGATCACTGTGAAAAATACACATCAATAAAAGAAGAAAAGAAAATGTAGCCTCACTCTGTCACCTAGAATTAACCAATGATGGTTTTGGTTAATTCTAGGTCATAATTTACCAAAATGAGATAATCTTGTATTGTTTGGATTATGGTGAGTGGTTTTTCAAGTTATTAGATAGTCCATTGCATATGTGTTCCATAATTTATTTAACCAGTTCCCTGTCACTGGATATATTGGTTGTTTTCAGGGGTTTTTTTGTTTTCAGTTTTTTATTACTAAAAATGTTGCAATTAATAAATGAATATCCTGGAGGCACCTGGATGGCTCAGTCGGTTAAGCGTCCGACTCTTGATTTTGGCTCAGGTCATGATCTCAGGGTGGTGAGGATTGGGCTCCACACTGGGCTCCATGCTCAGCGGGGGGTCTGCTTGAAATTCTCTCCCTCTCCCTTGCCCCACCACCCCCCATCCCACCCCACCCCTGTACACTTGATGTCTCTCTCTCTCTTTCAAGATAAATAAGTAAATGAATGAATGAATATCCTTGTAGCTAAATTTTTGTGTGTGTTCATGATTCTTTCCGTAGGTATATTTTTTGAAGAGGAATGCTGAGTCCAGGAGTATGATATTTTTGAGGCTTTTGATATCATTGCTAAATCGTCCTCTAGAAATATCGTACTAATTAATACTCCTATTAGGAGCATATGAGAATGACAGTTTCCTGGACTTTGGCTAGTACCTCACTAAAGATTTTCAAATATTTGATGATTTAATAAGTTTAAGTGTTTCCTTCCTTTAATTAGCACTCTTGCGAGTACTAATGAGGGTGACCATTTTGTATGTATTTATTACCCACTTGTGTATGTTTTGTGTGCGTTGCTTTTTTCATGGTTTTTGCTTAGTTTTCTATTGGTCTCTTAATATTTTTCTCACTGATTTGCAAAAGCTCTCTCTATATTAAAGCTTATTTATCATGTCTGTATTTATATGCGGATCACATGATTTTTAGGAAATCTTGTAGTTCAAAAACTCTGACTCTTTGATCTAGCCTGCAGGATGAAAGTAGCTAGGAAAAAAGAAATTCCCAGATAATTCCAAGCCATGTGGTAGGTGTTACTGAATGCTGGCAGGGACCACATAATCTTAATTATGCTGACAAGACAGAACTAAGAGTAAGAGCTACCATTTACTGAACAATTGTTATTTACCAGGCACTTTACAAATATTAGCCTTATAATTCTATGACCCTATAAAGAGCTGAGCAAACTGGGGCAGAGAAAAATTAAGCATCTCACCTGAGCTCACACAGCTAGTAAGTGGCAGAGTCAAGATTTGAACTTGGATCTGCCCATCTCTACCAGCCACATGCTTTCTACTCTACCAAGCTGACTGTCATTCTCAGCGTAAATCATAGTCGTAATTACAAGTCAAGTTTTCCTCAGCGACTTCCACAGGGAGAGTAGCAAGTTGGAGAGCACGTGATAACTGAACTCCAAAGATGCCCTTGCCGTGAACACGCCTCCCAATATAGTCCCCTCTGTGTGACCCTTGGCTGACCCCATGGTTCATATGTGTGTATGTGCATGTTTTATAATAGCTTTATTGAAGTTTAATTCATATGCCATAAAATTCACTCCTTTAAAGTATATCATTCTGCATTTTTGGCATATTCAATAAATTGTGCAAACAACACAACGAATTCCAGAACGTTTTAATAACCCCCAGAAAAAACTTCATATCCATTAGCAGTCACTCACCATTCCCTCCTCCCCCAGTCCTTGGCAACCACTAATCTGCTTTCTGTCTCTATGGATTTGCCGATTCTAGACATTACATGTAAATGAAATCATACAATATGTGGCCGTTTGTGTCTGGCTTCCTTCACTTAGTATAATGTTTTCAAGGTTCATTCATGTAGCACGAATCAGTACTTCATTCCTTTTATGGCTGGATAGTATTCGATTGTATGAATATACCACATTCTGTTTATCCATTCATCAGTTAACGTTTGGGTTGTTTCCACCTTTTGGCTGTTGTGATTTGCATTGTTAAGAATATTTGTGTACAAGTTTTTGTGTGGATGGATTTTTTTCAGCTCGCTTGGGTATATCTCTAGGAGTGGAACTGCTGGATTATGTGATATCTCTATCCTTCACTTTTTGAGGAACTGCCAACCTATTTTCCAAAGCAGCTGCATCATTGTGTCGTCTCACCAGCAGCGTATGAGGCTTCCAATTGCTCCACATCGTTGCCAACACTTGTTATTGTCCATCTTTTTGATTATAGCCATGCTAGTGGGTGTGAAGCGATATCGCATTGTGGTTTAGATTTGCATTTCCGTGATGACTGATAATTTTGAGCATCTTTTCACGTGGCACATTGCTTTTAACGTGGCACATATGGCAATCTTTATTTGGAGAAAAGTTTTGAAAATTCTTTGCCCAGTGTTTAATTAGGTTTTTTTTTCATTATGTTGTGAGAGTTCTTTATATATTCTGGATATAAGTCCTTTATCAGATATATGATTTGCAAAAAAAAAACAATAATAATAAAATAAAGAGCATGAACTCCTGCAAAAAAACAGATATATGATTTGCAAATATTTTTTCTCATTCTGTGAGTTCTCTTTTGCTTTCTTAATGGTGTCCTTTGAAGCACAATAGCTTTTAATTTTTATCATGTCCTGTTTATCAATTATTTCTTTTGTTGCTTGTGCTTTTGGTGTTACATCTAAGAAACCATTGTCTAATGTCAGGTCACAAAGGTTTACTTCTGTGTTTTCTTCTAAGAGTTTTATAGCTTTAGCTCCTACATTGTGATCTCTGATCTGTTCTGAGGTATTTTTTGTATATGGTGTGAAGTAGGGGCCCAAATTCATTCTTTTATTATGTAGTTATCCAGTTGTCTAAGCACAGTTTGTTGAAAAGACTGTTCTTTGTGCCTTTGAATTGTCTTGGAACTTCTGTTGAAAATCAATGGACTAGGGGACGCCTGGGTGGCTCAGTCGTTAAACGTCTGCCTTCGGCTCAGGTCATGATCCCAGGGTCCTGGGATCGAGCCCCGCATCGGGCTCCCTGCTCTGCTGGGAGTCTGCTTCTCCCTCTCCGTCTGCCCCTCCCCCCTCTCATGCTCTCTCTCAAATAAATAAAATCCTTAAAAAAAAAAAAAAAGAAAATCAGTGGACCATAAATCTGAGGGCTTACTTCTGGGCTGCCAGTTCTGTTGCATTGATACATATGTCTATCCTTAATGCCACTACCACACTGTCTTGATTACTGCAGCTTCATAGTATTTTTTAAAAGATTTTGTTTATTTGAGAGAGAGAGCGAGAGGGAGAGCATGAGCAGGGGAGAGAGGGAGGAGCAGGCTCCCTGCTGAAGGCAGGTGCTTAGGTGTAAGACTGAGCCACCCAAGAGCCCCAGTAGCTTCATAGTGTTTTGAAACCAGGAAATAGGAATCCTCCAGCTACTCTCTTTTTTAAGATTGTTTCTACTTGACACAATATGGGCCCCTTGAATTTCCATATGAACTTTAGGATCAGCTTGTCAATTTCTACAAAAAAAAAAAACAAAACTAGAATTATTATAGAGATTGTGTTGAATCTGTAGGTCAGTTTAGGGACAATCTTTACAATGTTAAGTGTCCAGTACATGAACATGAGATGTCTTTCCATTTATCTAAATAATTTCTTAATTTCTGTTAACTGTGTTGTTTGTAGGTTTCAGTGCCCAAGTTTTGTACCTCTTTGGCTAAATTTATTCATATTTTATTTTTTCACTGCTATTACAAATGGAATTGTTTTCTTAATTTCATTTTCAGATTGTTCAGATTTCATTTCAATTCTTGTATACAGGGCTATTATCCTGCAACTTGCTAAACTTGTTTGTTACAACTAATAGTTGTGTGTGTGTGTGTGTGTGTGTGTGTGTGTGTGTGTATTCTTTAGGATTTTCCATACGTAAGGCCATGTCATCTGCAAATGGAGATAGTTTTACTTTCTCCTTTCCAATCTGAATGCCTTTTACTTCTTTTCTTTTCTTTTTTCTTTTCTTTCTTTTTTCTCCTAATTGCTCTGGCCAGAACATCTAGTGTAGTACTGGCTAGAAGGGGCAATGGCAAGACGTCATGTCTTGTTCCTCATCTTCAGAAGAAGGCTTTCAGTCTTTCATCATTAAGTATGATATTAGGTTGTGGGCTTTTCATAAATACCCCTTAACAAGTTGAGGAAGTTCCCTTTTATTCCTAGTTTGTTGAGAATTTTTGTCATGAAAGGGTGTTGGATTTTGCCAAGTGCTTTTTCTGCATACATTGAGGTGATCATGTGGTTTTATCCTTTATTCTATTAACATGGTGTATTACATGGATTAATTTTCATATGTTGAACCACCCTTGTATTCCTGGGATAAATTCCACTTATTTAAGATACATAATCCTTTTTATATGTTGCTGAATTTAGCTTGCAGGTATTTTGTGCAGGATTTTTACATGTCATTCATTCGCAGTTTGATCAGTAATTTTCTTTTCTTATGATATCTTTTCTGATAGGGTAATAATGGCCTTGTAGAGTCGGGAAGGGTTCCCTTTGACTCACTTTTAACCAATGGAATATGACAGATGTCACTATGTGACATCTGAGTCTAGGTCATAGGAGCCTTGCAACTTCTGCTTGCATTTTGGGAACATTCGCTGTTGGGAACCCAGCTGCCATGCTGTAAGAAGCCCAAGCCCCGGGGGTGTGGGTACCCCAGTGGACATCCCTAGCTGAACTTCCAGCTCCAGCAGCATCAAACACCAACCATGGGAGAGAGCCATCTTGGACACACAGCCCAGTGATCTTCATGTGACTATATAGCTTCAGTTGACATCTAATCCGAAGAGAAAACTGCCCAGAGTCTAGTCGATCCACAGAACCGTGAGAGATAATAGCAAATTGTGGTTTTTAAGCCACAGATTTTGCGGGCAGTTTATGGCACAATAAAAGATGGAATCCATTGCCTCAGCCTGCCTCACTCAGCAGTACCTTTCTATAAGAATTATGGGGGCACACAGTGGTGTTTTTCCTCTCCCCTGTTTCTGAGAAGGCTCCAAAAGTGACAAAATAGCCAAAGGCAGCAGTGAAAAGGAGAGGCAGCATGGTGCCTGGGACACCCATACTTGGGGTAATCATTCTTCACCATGGTAGCCAGTGGCCTGTTTTGAGAAAGGCACTTGCCCAGTCGTACTCGGCCTTCACTTTTGGCAGAGTGGCTCAAAATTCACAGTGCTCATGCACCAGTCAACCCGGGACCATTTTGCTGCCCCTCTGCTACAGGACGGTTTTGCTTCAGTGAGTGCCCAGCTCTGGCATTGGCTGGTTTTTCAGGCCATCTGCTCTCTTGCTACGAGATGAATCAGTCATGTGGCACTTATCCTTAGCTCCCCACCTTTTCTCAGGTCTGCAATTGGTTTACCAGCTGGGCATCTCAGAGCCTCTTGCTAATCCCACCTTCAAGCCATTGAACAAAGTGGGGTTGCCATCCTAAAGGCCGAGGGAGCCAAGAAGGCCCACAGAAACAGATGTGCCCTAATAACCAGCAAGAGAAACAGGGCAGGATGGGCCCCAGGTGGATATGAAAGATTCTGTGGGCCTGTGCAGCCTTCCCAAATCCCAGCCTACCGCCAAAGGCCACCATTTGCTTGCTACACATAGGAACTGACCAACTCACCTGTCTGTTGGGTGTTATGTTTGCTGCGGCCATCTGTAAGTGGGTCAGTTTTGTGCATGTGTACCAAGCAACACTTCCTCGTCTCAGAAGAGGGGCCCGAGACCTCTTTTATCTCAACTTCCATAATATCAAGAACATAAGGATGTACTACATGTGAAAAAAATGTTCAACATCATTAATCACTAAGGAAATGCAAATCAAAACTGCAATGGGAGATTGCTTCACATCTACTAAAATGGCAGATAGATAGATAGATAGATAGATAGATAGATAGATATTTAGAGGGAAAGGAAGAAATCACAAGTGTTGGTGAGGATGTGGAGAAACTGAAACACTTACACGTTGTTGGTAGGAATGCACAATGGCATAGCCACTGTGGAAAGCACTTTGACAGTTCCTCAACGGTTAGACATAAAGTTACTGTCAGATCCAGCTATTCCACTCCTAGGTATATACCCAAGTTCTCACAAAAACCTGTACACCAGTATTCATAGAGGACCTGCTCACAACAGCCAAAAGGTGGAAACAACACAAATGTCCATCAACTGAAGAATGGAGAAACAGAATGTGGTATATCCATTACAATGGAAAACTATGCAACCAGAAAAAGGAATGAAGTATCGATACTTGCCTTAACATGGACGAGCCTTAAAAACATTATGCCCGGTGAAAGAAGCCAGACACAAAGGACCCTCCATTGTATGGCTTCATTTATATGAAATGTCCAGAATAGCCATAAAGAAAGTAGAGGACAGTTGCCCCGGGCTAAGGAAGAAGGGGAATTGGGAAGTACAGGGTTTTCCTTTGGGGGGTGGTGAATATTCTGGAATTAGATAATGGTAATGGTTGCATAATATTGTGAATATACTAAAAACCACTGAACTGTACACTTCAAAGTGGCTAAATATAAATTTGATGTTATGTAAATTTCATCTTAACAAAAATTTTCAGAAAAAGATGTGTTCTACTTTTAATGGTTATTGCTGTGGGATGATGATATATACTGTTTTCCCCGCAAAGGCCCTTTCCCCGGGAGGATGAGGAACTTGGCAGAGAATAGGTGCTTCCCAGAGGACCTTGACACGGCATGAAGAGCAGGGGCCTAGGAGCGAGGAATTCTAGTTCTCTGTCCCACATGCCAGCCAGACAGCCTCAGGCAAGTTCCTCAGCCCGTCAGCGCGGTGTTTAAGTCATCTCCGAATTGGAGATCTTCCTCTCATAAACACTTGTAAAGTGCTAATTATGTGCTAGGCATTAGGATTAGTCCCATGTTCCAGCTGGAGAGACTGAGGCGTAAAGAAGTAAAGCACTTGGGGCGCCTGGGTGGCACAGCGGTTAAGCGTCTGCCTTCGGCTCAGGGCGTGATCCCGGCCTTATGGGATCGAGCCCCACGTCAGGCTCTTCCGCTATGAGCCTGTTTCTTCCTCTCCCACTCCCCCTGCTTGTGTTCCCTCTCTCGCTGGCTGTCTCTATCTCTGTCGAATAAATAAATAAAATCTTAAAAAAAAAAAAAAAGAAGTAAAGCACTTGTCCAAGGTCAACCAGGCAGTGAATGGCAGAACAGGGTTCTAACCCAAGCCCTTTGGCTGCAGAATGTAGGCTCTCAAGTTGTCCTAATAGGCGTTTGTAACTCCCCTTCCTCCCGTGTCGTTGTAGAGATCCAATGCAATTATACACCGCAAAGCCCTCTTATAAACATAAACACTATGCCACGCGTACGAGGTCCGGTGTTACTCCTGCCGTCGATACTAGCAGTTAGATTTACAGGAGAAACACCTGGGGCTCATGTGCCCCAGTGATCTGCCCTGATCCCACCCTGAATGCATTCCTGTGGACTTCACCAAAGAAATTAGGATTGTCGTCTTAAGTCCTTATTTCTTTTGGTCACAGAAAAATGTCCCAGAAAGGTCTCTGGAAAGACTCCAAGATTGCCTTACTTTATGGGGCCAGGGCTTGGGAGTACAGGCAGACCAGATAGATCCTGGAATTCCTCATACCAGCTGGGGCAAGTAAACCTAGAAGGGTGACCTCACCTCCAATAAGTTCTTTGTGGTTTGTATTTGGAAAGAGGCCCGTGCATAGGATCAAGCAGGGTGAATACCCCCATTTCTTCTTGGGGCCTCTGGTCTGGGAGCCCATGGAGATGCAGGGAGGATGTGAAGGCTCTATGGCCCAGCATTTGACAGTTAGGTGGGCGAGAGTTTTGGAAGCTTGGGGAGGGGGGTGCGATGCATGACCAGAGAAGATACAAAAGGTAGCAGTAGATGCCAGAATGTTGCTCAGCTTCTGGCAGGGGTGAATCCAGGGAGCAGGAAATTTCAGAAAACGTGGCCCAGAGAGCTGGTGTGTTGGCAGGCTGGATCGAGACGTGAAATGCACCACGCTTTTTACCTAGCAGTGCACAGGCTGGCCCCAGGCAGGCCTCTCTCCCCTCCTGCCTGCAGCCCCGGTGCATTTCTGCTCGGCTCCTCCTCTTCTCCCCGACAGAGGCAGGTACGTGGCCTCATTCTGCAGAACCTTCACAGCAGCCTCCTAACTGCCCTCTCTCCTAGTTACTGCCTCTCTAATCTGGTCTTACCATCTCCAGAGGGGTTTTTCCAGAACTCACATCTGATTGTTATGCTGCTTCTTAAATCACGTTGGTGGTCCCCTGCGGTCTAATGAATGACATTGGACATATGGCCCGTCACACGTCCCCAGCCCCAGCTCCCACTCACCTTCCGCTCTTATTCCTCTGTTTCTCACTTTGTGACTCAGTCTACCTGATGGCTTCCTACGCATCCATGAAGACCCAGTCCAAATGAAGTTTCCCTGACCCCATCCCACCCTCGGCCTCATGCACAGTTAACCGAGTCCACACCTGTTTCCTGGCATATCTCAGGTGGCTCTGTGATGGCATCTATCATATCTTATTATTGTTTGTTATGTCACCTCTTTTTTCCTGATGGGCTCTGGGTTCCTTCAAGACAGGGCTCATGTCTCATACATATCCCTTTTTCCCATGCCTGGCACATAGTAGGTGCTTTATAGGTGTATTTTCCTATCATTGTTCGTGGCCTGAGTTTGAGGAGGACACGTAGACTCACCAGCGTTCTCTGTCCTGCATGCAGGGCCGGACCTAAGGCTACCGGTCCTCATGGGCTACTGAAGCTCTTCCCTGTCTTCTGGGTACACTGGGATGCAGGAGAAGGGAAAGAAGACTCCTCTCACTCTGCCCTGTGCACAAACTGACGAACAGCTGCTGTTCAGACGGCCCAGATGGACTGTCCAATATAGGCCAAGTGGCCAAAACAGACTCAAACGTGCTAATCAGGTACCATCTGGAACCCAGTCCAAATGGGGAAGCTGCCAGGAGTTACACCCATGTGCCCGACAAATTGAGAGTGAGGGCCAGTGAAGCAGTGCTGGGCTGAGGCGTGGAAATCCCCGTGTTGGGTTTGGAGCGCTCTGGCCAGGAAGAGATGCCAAACCCCCAGGCAACCATCTTCCAGGTTCAAGTTTTGATGTTCGTTGTAAGTGCACAAAATCCACAAGCTTTTTTTCCCCCCTGCATGCAGCAGCAGCAGCTTCCTAAAACATCTCTCGGCTGCGCCACTGCCCATAACCGCGTGCCATTTGGCCTTTATAAAAGGCAACACCTCTGCACTTGTAGCTAGAACACCCACAGCCAAGTGTGTCAGATGCTGTTGGCTCGTTTGGTTGGTGGCTGGGCCTGGGTGCCTCCCGCTAGGGCTGGCTTCCCTAACGTTGAGTGGGCAGTTCGAAGAGTTCTTCAGCGGTGTGAATGCATGTCTGAGCAGGAATCACCCTTCACGGGAGAATGGATTCCGTTGCTTTTCTGCTGGACCCAGTGAAGTTCCTAAGAGACTCTCGAGTGGACAGGAAGCAGAGGTGCGCTGCAGCCAACCCTTCAGATGGGGCAGGTGGGTGGATAAGGGCTCACGCCTAGATTCCCAGGGACTGGGCTGGCTCGGTTCCCAGGGATCCAAGACTGCCTGGGGATCTTGCCCTGGTGCCAGACTCAGACAGTCAGGAGAAGGGAGTGAGCCATTCAGGGGGAAATGAAGATTGCCCGTCAGAGCCCCTTTCCATTGTCTCTGCGGGTTGCACAGGAGGCTGACTCAGGTGGGACAGAGATCACTTTTATTACCTGGCCTCCCAGCTCCTGCTCCTGGTGGGGATTTCACAGAATCCAACAAATCTCCACACGGGGTGAGACCCCCATTATATCAAAAGGCTGAAATCCCTGGGGGTGTGGCCTGTACGGCAGCTGTTTCTCTCCTGATTTCCAAGGATAATGTCAAGTGCCTCCGAGTGTGTGAAATTCTGGCTGAAAGTGAATGATTGAAATGCTTTTTCCATTAAGCCGGCTCCCTTCTGCTATAGGTGTTTTCCTAACAACCCTTATGCAAATAGCTGTGAAAAGTAGGAAGTGGTAAAATGTCGAGTGTCGTCGGCTCCTGGCAGTGTTCTCAGCCAAAGCCTTCTGATTTTCCACCAGAGGAAAAAAAAGATAAGAAAGGAAGAAAGAAAGACCAGCAGACCACCAGCCCTTGGTGTGGCACTGGGCAGACACAGCCGGGAGGCCTGTGTCGTTTTCTTGTCTGCTTCTTGGAGGGCAGGATTATGTTAGAACACTGAGCCATTATGGGTCTCTAGGATCACATATCGTGCGTTATTGTCTACACAGCCAATGTAAGTTATTGATTTGCAAATGGGCAGCATTCCTTTCCAACTCCCGTGAAGGAGGTTGGAGGGAAGCTATTTTCCGAGAGAGAAGACTTGGTTCATTCTTTGCAAAAACATTTCCTGTGCAGCCGACTCCTGCTTTTAGGACCTGCGCCATAGACAGAGAATGCACGGGTGCGGTGTTCATTCATGAGGGAGGCAAGCACTTGGCAGACGGCCCCAAAGGCCCAGCGCACCTGCGGAGGCTGCGAGCTTGGCATCGGCCTCGCCATGTGAGTGGGGAAGGGTGGCCAGAGACCTGCGCCCCACCGCGAAGCCACCTTCCCCAGGGACCGTGAAGCAGATCCACGGGGAGTCCTGCAGTCCCTGGGCCTGCTTGCTTCTGTGGATCCTTTGTCAGCCATTCACCCACGTTCAGCTTTTCCCTTATCATGTGTAGATTCTGCCCCCCCCCCCCTTTGGCTGGTGCTGGGGAGGAGGGGTGAGGCAGTATTGTCCTTCCATGAACCCCTCCCAAAACAGCCAGGTAGCATCTGATGAACCCACTGTATTTCATTGGGTCTAAGATGCCAGGTGTTGACTTCTCCAGAGTTGAAATGCATCTTTAAAATCATGGCTGCATTCATGGTTTAACTGGTCTGTCGGTTTTTTTCTTGCTTAGCAGTACCTAAATTAATGGTAGATTCTTCTTACATCTGAAGAAACAGGGAGATCAGAAGACCAGTCAGGGGTTTGACCACTGCTTCAAGAGAACCTCAAATCTGAGATTTTCTTCTAGTATCTGCTCAGAGCCAAGTGCTGTGGAGGGCACCACCTGCCCTTACTGTCTCCCAGTCCCAGCACTTTGGGGGCCCACATGCCACCTGATCATGTTTGCCATCTGTCCCTCGTAATTCACTTTTCCTTCACCTCATCTCTGGGAGCCTCACCCGTGAACAGGACACCTCATTGTCCTGTCCTTTAAATGCTCGCATCCTGTTTTCTCCCTCATTGCTCTCTCATGGGTCTCTAGCATGTTCGTCTCATTTCTTTCGGGGGGTGTGGGTTTTTTTAAATTTTTTGAGGTACATTGATATACTTTATATTAGTTTCAGCTGTACAATGTAATTATTCAGTATTTGTCTATATTGTGAAATGATCACCGCAGTAAGTCTAGTTATCACCCATCACCACGCATACTTAACAGAATTTTCCTTCTTGGGATGAGAACTTTTAAAAATGTATTCTCTTAGCAACTTTCAAATATGCAGTGTAGTATTATTAACTGTAGTCATCAATGCTGTGCGTTATATTCCTATGATTTATTTATTTTATAACTGGAAGTATATACCTTTTGACTCCCTTCCCCCATTTTGTCCCACCTCCCCTCCCTACCCCCTGACAGCCACCAATTTTTTCTCTATATCTGTGAGCTTCGGTTTTTGGCTCATTTCCTTGTTTTGTTTTTAGATTCCATGTGTAAGTCAGATCACACAGTATTTGTCTTTCATTGTCTGTCTTATCTCACTTAGCATAGTGCCCTCGGGATCCATCCATGTTATTGCAAATGGCGAGATCTCATTCTTGTTTATGGCTGAGTAATATTCCTGCATGTGTGTGTGTGTGTGTGTGTGTGTGTGTGTGTGTGTGTGTGTGTACCACATTTTCTTCATCCATTCATCCGTGGATGGGCACTTAGTTTATTTCTATATCTTGGCTGTTGTCAATAATGATGTAGTGAACATGGGGAGCATACATCTTTTTGAATTAGTATTTTTGTTTTCTTCAGATAATACCCAGAAGTGAAATTACTGAATCACATGGTCATTCTGTTTTGGGTTTTTTGAGAAACCTCCGTACTGTTTTCCACAGCAGCTGCACCAGTTTGCATTCCCACCAGTGGTGCACAAGGGTTCTCTTTTCTCCACATCCTCATCAACACTTATTGTGTGTCTTTTTGATTTTCGCCATACTGACAAGAGTGAGGTGCTATCTCATGGTGTTTTGATTTGCATTTCCCGGATGGTGAGTGATGTTGGGCATCTTTTCATCGGTCTGTTGGCTGTCAGTATGTCTTCTTTGGAGAAATTCAGATCTTCTGCCCATTTTTAATTGGATTATTTGGAGGGTTTTGCTATTGAGTTGTAGAATTCTTTATATATTTTGGATATTAACACTATATCGGATATATGATTTATAAATATTTTTTGCCATTCAGTAGGTTGCCTTTTTGTTTTGTTAACGGTTTCCTTTGCTCTACAGAAGCTTGTTAGTTTGATATAGTCCCACTTGTTTATTTTTGCTTTTGCTTTTGGTGTCAAATCCAAAAAATCATCACTAAGACCAATGTCAAGGAGCTTGTTGCCTATGTTTTCTTCTAGAAGTTTTATGATTTCAAGTCTTATATTCAAGCCTTTAATCTATTTTGAGTTAATTTTTGTGTGTGGTGTAAGATTGTGATCCAGTTTCATTCTTTTGCGTGTAGCTGTCCTTTCCCAGCACCATTACTATCCTTTCGCCATTGTATAGTTTTGGCTCCTTTGCCATACATTAATTGACCATGTATGCATGGGTTTATTTCTGGGCTATTTTGTTCCCTTGATCTGTGTGTGTCTTTTTATGCCAGTACCATACTGTTTCGATGACTATAGCTTTGAGATACAGTTTGATCATCTCATTTCTTAGATTGTTTGTGGTCCTTGGATCACTTTGGTTGTTAGGATGACCCTGCAGCTCTTGGGTGACTCGGGGTCTTACATTCTCAAGCTGCACTAAGACGTTCAGCTGAATAGATACGCCCTCTTCCGCATGACAGAAACATACACTATTTACTGGCAGTCATTTGCCCGGTTGTCACTGTCGTCTGCAAGCTAATGATCCGAGGGCTGCACTGGGGTGATGGGGTCTACTAAGATCCTGAAGCGTCGGAAGCTCCTCATTTCTGTGGCTGTTTCGGAGGCTAAGGAATGAATATCTGTCTGCTGCCTCCAAGGTCTGTGCAACTGAGGCATTCCCTTTGGAAGGAGAGTTCAGGTTTCCAGTAGTTCACTTCTGATCCTGCATCCCACACTCCTCCTCCTCCTCGAGGCCCAGGGTCTGGGGCGCTGCCCTCCTTTGAATTTGTTCTGGGGATGCAGGAGTGCCTGCTCCTTCTTCCTTCGCCCCCTCTCACCAGTGATAAGTCAGATCACTTCATCTCAGAAGGAGCCCATTCTCACGCATTTACCAAAGACCCCTCACTTTCATCCCTCCACCCATTACCTCAGCAAAGTTCTGGCAGTTTCTTTCTCTGCTAGTCTTCCCTCTTAAAAAAACAGATGAGAAATAAGGGTGCCACTAGCCAGACTTCCCTGGAAAGTTTGTTTTTTTAAGATTTTATTTATGTGACAGAGAGACAGCCAGCGAGAGAGGGAACACAGCAGGGGAGTGGGAGAGGAAGAAGCAGGCTCCCAGCGGAGGAGCCTGATGTGGGGCTCGATCCCAGAACGCCGGGATCACGCCCTGAGCGGAAGGCAGATGCTTAATGACTGCGCTACCCAGGCACCCGTTTTTTGGTTTTTTTTTTAAAGAAGAATGGCAGCTTCTGTCACCAGTCCTGTGGAAGTCCCTTCAGGATCTCCCTTGTCCAGGTTTTACCATCCTCTATGACAATCAGATCTATTTTGGTTTCATGAAAGGTCAGAAAAGCTCTTCCCAGCTAGAAGAGAAATTGCTTCCCTTTTATAGGGAAATATATTCCAGGTCCCAAACACGAACTTACAAATGAGCTTTGGGAGCAAAACCAGTTTGTAAGAGGAAGACTATTTCTCCAGTGGCTTTTAAAGCTGAAATCCTAGTATCCTAGAGTCTAAACTGAGATACTGAGATGCCAAATCCAAACAGCAATCTCAGAGAGTCGTCCCCACCGACCCTGTCCCCCTTTCCTCTGGGAGCTAACTTTTTTTTTAAATTATAAAATTAAATTATAAAATTGTTTTAAACACAACCACCCACAGTCCAGAGAAGCGTAGAGTGAAGAAGGCAAAACACCCCCCACCTGCACAGTCCTGAGGATGCTCCCCTGCCTCTATTCTGCATCCCGCTTTCTGCTTCCCTTGGCATCCTTCCTAATCATCTTCCCACCAGAATTCACATGGCCTGACCTCATTCTCTTTAAAGGCCCCAAGAATATTCCATTGTTTGGGTGAACCATAATTTCTTTAGCAAGTCCCAGAGACAACCTTTAACCCTAGGAAGAGCTGATTCTCAGTGGCCCGGTGGGTCTCGGGGAGACCTGGGCCCTCACCTCCCATCTGCAGGCCTCTCCTTGCCACAGGTCATGAAGGGGCAGCCTCAAATTTCCCATAAAGAAGAGTGCTCCTCTCCCTCTTTTCCTCCAAGATATGGCAGGATTGGTTCTGGTCATATGGTCTTGGTAGATAATGCAAGATACTTTTCTGAGCCCCTGTACCGTGCATGGCCAGAGGCAGAGGGAAACAGTTGCTCTCATTTAAGAAATCTGCAGGCTCACCAGATAATGAGAATATTCCCAGTCAGTGGCCACCTTTCAGGAAGGAAGTTGGCAGTATGTATGTATCTGGATCCCAAATGTGATGACATTTGACCCCAGTGATTGGACTTCTAGGAATGTGAACTGAGTAAATAAACATACTTGTGCACACAGATTTATACACGGTGTTTTCATTACTCTATTGTTGATAAGAGTGAACAATTGAAGATAGCCTGTGTGTCCAAAGATAGGAGTTGAATAAGCTGTTGTACGTCCATCCAGTGGCATAGTATGCCGCCATTTGAAACCATGTTTTCAAACATAGTAATGACATGCAAAAATACAATAAAATATTCAGCAAACCATGTGGGATACAAAATTATAGTCAGTATGTCCACAAATTATTTTTCCAACATTTTATTATAAAAAATTTCAAACATACAGTATAATTGAACGAATTTTGCAGTGAACTATCACTAGTTCTACGATTAACATTTTTATTTACTTTGTCATATATATGATATGTATCCATGAATCTGTCTTCCTTCTATTCCTCCAATAAGCCATCTTGGTATGTTTGTTGCAGTTCAAGTTGCAGACATCAGTGAATACTGACTACAATCCCATGAATACTGCAGCCTGTGTATTATTAACTAGTATTGAATATTTGCTAGTACTTTTTTTATTTGAGGAAAAATGTATGTGCAGTGAAATATACAAACCTTATACAATCTCTGAGTTTTAACAAATGCATTCTCTTATAAAATTCAAATCCCTATAAGATGTGGTGCTTTGCCACCTGCAACTAATGTGTCATTGTGTGTAAACTATATTCAAATTAAAAATATGTGGAGAGAGATCATTACAAATTATGTTTATTATTTTTCTTATTAAGCACACATACTTATTTGTATATATGTTTATATCTAGGGTATATATCTATACAGATATATGATTTTCTTCACTATCTTATATTTTCCAATGGTATACAATGGGTACATCTATTCATTCTTTTATTCAACAAGGATTCATTGATCATGTGCTATGTGTCAGGTAGTACCCTAAATACAAGGGACTCAGGGGTTTTGTTTTTTTGTGTTTTTTTTTTTTTTTTTTTAGATTTTATTTTTAAGTAATCTCTGCACCCAGCATGGGGCTCAAAATCATAACCCCGAGATCAAGAGTCACATGCTCTACTGACTGAGCCAGCCAGGTGCCCATGGAGGATTCCGTTAACAAAACTACAAAACTCCCTATCTTTAGGAACTTACAGTCTACGAAGTGAAAGAGTCCGTAAACCAATGATAATGCAGCAGGGAAATAGGGAGTAAACAATGGACTGTGAGTGGCACAGGAGGCCTCTCGAGGGAGATGGTGCTTGATCAGAGAACTGAATGATGTGAGGAGAGAACCAAGTGAAAGTCAGAGAGTCTGGAGGCTGGGGAAGGGATCGGCAGGTGCAAAGGTCCTGCGGCAGGAAGGGAGAGCAGCTGCCATGGCTGGAGGAAACTGAGTAAGGTGGAGTGTGAAAGGAGGTGAGGTCAGAGTGGGAGGCAGGAGCAAGCCACATGGGGCTTTATAGGTTACATAAAGAGTTAGGATTTTATTCTAGTGTCGAGAGAAGCCATTAGAGTGTTTAAATCAGGGTAGTGACTTGATCTGATTTTTGTTTTTAAAAGCTCTGTCTGTTCTGTGGAGAGCCGGCTCTAGTGGGGTAAAGCTGGAAGGTGGGAAGCCGGGAGGCAAGGCTTGCTGTGGGGGCGGCAGTGTAATTACTCCCTGTAATTAGCGGTGGGCACATCCAGGACAGCCTGTGAAGATGGAGCTGACCCCACTTCATGAGGGATTAAAGATGGGATGGGACAGGGAAAGGAGGCAGGAGTCAAGAAGGATTCTTAGTTTCTAGGTCCAAGCAACTGGGGTGAATGATGGCGGTATACCTGAGGCAGGCGAACTTGTAGGGAAGTCAGGCGCTTTGCTGGGGGCATGCTGAGCACAGATGGCAAGCTTCGCCTTGTGGACCCTTCAGCGGAGAAGTCACGCGGGCAGGGCTGGATGAGCATGCCTGTGCCCCAGCGGTATTTTTATCCAAGGGGGGGTTGGAGCTACCTAAATGGGAGACGTCGGTGTGCAGATGGTGCAGGTCCGTGTGTGACGCCCTTGGGAGCAGATGGGGTTCGGAATTCAGCATTATTCAGATTTTAGAAAGACAGTCAATTAACATTCTCAGTGAGGTCTGGACATCTCCCTGTAATAAAGCACAGAGGCATTTCTTCAGCAAATTGTAACACTTCACACTTCAGTAGATAAATGAAGACTAGATATAGCCTCACGTCACGTAGGATCCGGTGTTGTCATGAAATAAGTTTTGGCACCGAAATTCTGTAAAAACTTGATTTTAGAGCTTTTGGATTTCAGAACTGCAGAAAAGGTATAGTGAGCCAGTATTCAAAGTTGTGAGTTTGGACAAGACAACCCAGGGGCGGGGTGAATAAAGAAAAGAGAGGTCCGGTTGGAGGCCAGGGCAGTGAGGAAAGAGAAGAAGCCAGAGGGTGGGGCCTCGTGGCGTTTCCAGAAGAAGCAACAGCCTCTGTCAAACCCTGCTGCAGAGTCGGAGCACGGGAGTGAGCAGCGGTGGGGGCATGTGACACATCCAAGGTCATGAGCAAATTTGACAGGAGAGAAAAGCAGCAGGAGCGAATTTCTCTGTGGAGTGGGCTGAGAGAGCATGGTTGCTGCGATGTCTGAGGGGGGCCAAAGGGTGCATCTTTGGAAGTCCTTCATTCAGTCACTCATTCGTTCATTCACTCACTCATCAGCAGATATTTATGGAGTACCCACTAGGTCCCAGGCACAGCTCTAAGATACAGTGAATAAGACAGGTCCTTGCCCCATGGAGAAGGGGGAAGACAATAAGTAAGTAAATAACACAGTCCAGGTGGTGAGACATAGAATAACCAGGTTTAAACTACACGGGTCCACTTACACAGATGTGTTTTCTTTAGTAAATACAGTACAGTCCTGTAAATGTATTTTCTCTTACGATTTTCTTAATATTTTCTTTTCTCTAACTCACATGATTGTAAGAATGCAGTCTCTAATCCATGCAACATACAAAATATGTGTCAATCAACCGTTTACATTATGGGTAAGGCTTCCGGTCGGTCAACAGTAGGCTATCCGTAGTTATGTTTTAGGGAGGCAAAAGCTATGTGTGGGTTTTCTACTGCACAGGGCCCCCCCAACCCTTGCATTGCTCGAGAGTCAGCTGTACTCTGAAAGAACCAGAAAGGGCAGTGTGGCACAGACACCTACTCTAGGGGGACCACTAGGGAGGACAAGAGCTCATCTCTGAGCTGAGAACCAAGTGATGAGAAGAGGAAAGGGAAATGCAGAGTAGGCGGTACACTGAGAGGAGTGTGCTCCCATTCAGATGGCCTTTGTCCAGGTGGAGGGGCTCGGGAGGCCCTGGAGGAGGAGGGGGGGGGGACCTGCAGGCCTCCCTCTGTAGGAGCAGAGGGCAAGAGCAGGCTGGGCCTGGGCAGAGAACACCGACCTGGGAGGGGTGGTTGGGCTGGTAGGCCCAGGCCATGGGTTTCACCTTCTAACACATGGGCCTGGAGCAGAGGGCGGTGTGATCAGAGATCTGCTGGAAGATGACTCTGGCAAAGCATGTGCTAAAAATGCTAGGAAGTTGGCCCTGGAGGCAGGGGAGCCGTTTCAGAGATGATTGCTGTGCGTGGGGGTGGGGGGGGAGTGGTAATACCCAATTTGTGTTGTTCGTAAAAATTCTTTCTTTGGTTAACAAGTCTGTGCCCCAGCATAACAAATTTTTATTTTTATCAAAATCGTACATGTACACAATTTTTAAGTCTCAAACCATACTGGAAGTCTTGTAAGAAAAATCATCAGTCCCCTCCCTTTTCTCAGTTTCTACTCCCAGATGCAAATACTTGCAAAGCACATTTTACTATTGTTTTCTGATATTTACTTCTGTAATTTAAAGTAACTGGCTTTGGGGTGCCTGGGTGGCTCAATTGGTTAAGATTCTGACTCTTGGTTTTGGCTCAGGTCATGATCTCAGGATTGTGGGATTGAGCCCCACCCCCACCCCCACCCCCACTGGGCTCCAGCAGGGAGTCTGCTTGAGTGAGATTCTCTCCCTTTGCCCTCCTCATCCCCCGCCCACCCTGCTCTTGTACGTGTGTGCACTCTGTCTCTCTCAAATAAATAAAATCTTTAGGGACACCTGGGTGGCTCAGTTGGTTAAGCGACTGCCTTCAGCCCAGGTCATGATCCCAGGGCTCTGGGATCGAGCCCCACATTGGCCCCTGGCTCAACAGGGAGTCTGCTTCTCCCTCTGCTCCTTTCCCTGCTCATGCTGTCTCTCTCTCTGACAAATAAATAAAACCTTTAAACATAAATAAATAAATAAAGCTTTAAAGAAACAAATGAAAAAATAAATAAAATAACTGGCTTTTTCTGCCATTTCTCGATTTTTTATTAGTTTTAAATTAGTAATGCCCTGCCATGAGAAATGAAGGTTCATTTCTTTGATAGTTCCTCCACACACAACACTTGTCTTCTGTCCATCCCTCCAAGATAGTGGCATGGCAGTTTTTCACTAAATAGGTATTGGGGGCTCGTAATCCTTACGGCCATGTAAGTACTACAGCCGAGGCTCCTAGTATACTGGGATTACATGTCCTTTCTTACACAACTCTGATTTCCACCACCTTATGCCCCAGTGAGGCGGACGGTGTGAAGGTATGAGGTTATGGGAACTTTCTGCTGAGCTCCCTGTGGTTAGCTGCCCCCCGCCTCAACTCCTGGGCCTCCGATTCTCGGCCTCCCTGGGTCCTTGGGGCTCAAATCAGTCGGAGACTGCCCCCCCCACCCCCCAGCTGGGGTTTACGCGGTCCTTTACTGTTTGTCCAACTGCTCCCCAGGAGCATTCAGAATTCTCTTGACATCTGGGATCTACTCTCACGTCCTTTCTTACGTTGTTCTTAGAGTTTATGCTTTTCAAAATCAGATTTGCTGTCGTAGTAGTGGGGCTTGAGGAGACAGTCGAGGTACACGTGGTGATCCATCTGCCGCGTTTAGCCACAAGTCTCCCAGAGCATTTTTTCATGCTTTCTAGCCCACAACCTTTTCATAATGGATGTCGGCAGATGTTCCGTACTTAATGATTTTCACCACCTGTTGCCCACCTCAGCCCACAGGATTGGAAGTCAGGAGTTTGGAAGTGCCCATTACCACAGCCAGTTGCTCTCTAGGCATTTTTAAATCCCTCCTGATTTTCCCAGAGCAGTCTGGGAGACCTCCTGAGTGGGCCTGAGGTGCCTTCATACTATAATGATGAGACTACGGGGCGTCCGCGTTTATTCGGCGATTCTGAAGCAGACCCCTTCCTGTAACCGGGGTGGTGCAAGGGGCAGAGTGATGAGCAGGCGGGCTGGAGCTTGGCCCTAACCAGCTGTGTGACAGTGCACAACTTACTCTCCCTCTCTGGGCCTCAGTTGCTTCGTCTATGACATGACGAAGGTGGACTAGAGCACCTCATTTCTTACCCAAACCTTGGTCAGAGCCCTCTGTAAAAACACAAAGAACAACCGTTCTGGTGGAAAGAGGAGCCACAGATGGCCCCGGGGGGAATCTTGAGATACTTCTGAGGCACCCCAGGGCTCCTAGGAACCTGGATTGAGAAGCACTGGACTTGAAGCTGTCTCTGAAGTCTCAGTAGGACAACCCTGTGAATCCTCACAGTGTTCACTGACCTGCAGTTAGTTGTGTGATAAAATGCTGTTTGAAGCAGGGTCCCAGGACATGCAGCCCCCTCTGTCTCCAGGGCCCCTGGACTTCAGGGCATAGCACGTGCTGTCCTAATCTCCCTTGCCCCATGTGGAGGCGAGAATGTTGGTTCTTGCTTCTTCTAGAAGGGGTGGATTTGTTGATTTATGGGTTAAGAGCCCTGGGATGGGAATCCTCCCAACGCAGGCTCTGTAAGAATACAGGAATTTGTTTTCCCACATTGTTTGCTTTTGATTTACTGTTTTGATGTAGGGCTGCTTTATGACTCAGATGTTATCTTCCGCTGCCAAATCACGTGTTAGGTATGTATAACATTTCCCACACAGCGACAACTTGTCCTCTTCCACAGTCACCACGGACTGCACCCCACACCCCCGCGCCAGGGAGAGGGAAAGAAGGTAAAAAACCTCTTCTAGTCACAAGTCAAGGCATGCTGTGGGCATGGGGCCGTGGTTTGCAAAGTCATTGTCTTTGTTGTTGGTGATGATGTTTGCAGAATAGGGCCCTTTTCCCCAAAAGAATCTTAAGCAGAAGTCTGATCAATAAGACAGATAAAATGGGACCCCAGCTCAGGTTGTGGGGTGGGATGGGGCAGGCTGAAGACCCCCACCAATCCCAGCAGCCCCTTGTCCAGCTCTGCCAGAGCGTCCGGGTTGTGGAGACAGACCTGGTGTCATTTCTGGTTCCACTTCCTGTACCTGGTATGACCTGGAACAAGTGACGTAACCTCCCTTTTCCCCATCTGTAAGGTGGGGTTGCAGCTGCTAGCTTTGAGCGAGCCACTTGGGAGTGGCCTCGGCGACACAGACCCTTCTCATGACCTCCTCCTTAGACCCCTAAGCTCCTTTTGGGGGAGCTTCACGTGGGAATGTTTTCGAAAACCTCACTGTACCCCAACCTCAGCAGTTTGTGTAACCCGGTTTGCTTTTTAATCCCTTCTTTCCCGAGAAGGTCCTTGTAAGGCCATTGTAACATCAGTTGTTAAGTGCTTGTGATTTTGCTTGGAATGTAAACAACATTCTGTCTTTGGCCCGTTCTGAAAGGAAGTTTTCATGTTTTCCCCTCGAGCGGAAATAGCTTTACTTTGGGAAGTACGTTTTGATCATTTGCACTGAAGTCTGCAATTTTGGTCAACCCTGAAGATGGGGAAGCTGGCAGTGGTGTGGCTCTTCTCAGTGAATGTGTGTTTGTGGGGGCTTTGTCGCTGTTCACTAACCGAACTACATGATCATGAAATTGCACAATCCTGTCTCCCCTCTCCTGCGCGCTGGCCTCCAGGAGCGTTGTGTCTGTGTGGGCAATGGGTGCGTTTGCACTCTGCCATTTGAGGGCGGAGCCTATCAAAAGCATCGATCGCCTTCTCCAAGTTGGAGATCGGAAGCTACGTATTTGCTCGTCTTCATTTGTGAAAAAGCAAATAAGACTGCTTATCTAGTATTTAAATTCTCTTTTCATTTACTCTGTCAAAGGTCTTATCCCATGAAGACAGAATTTGAAAAGTATTGTCATAGAAAATAGCTCTCATTGTATAAGCCGTGAATATCTTCTCTAGCAGGGCTCATGTGTTTCTCCTCTAGAGATCAGTGCTGTTCACAACCTCTCGTGTTCCTCGTGAGGCTTACAGCTTCTAAACCCAGTGTTTTCCCTCCTTTTTTTTTTTTTAAGATTTATTTATTGGGGAGTGGGGGGAGGGAGAGGGAGAGAGAGTCTTAAACAGTGTCTGCGCTAAACTGGGAGCCCCATGGAGGGCTCGATCTCACGACCCTGGGATCATGACCTGAGCCGAAATCAAGAGCCGGATGCTGACCCGACTGAGCCACCCAGGCGCCCCTGTGTTTTCCCTCTTATCAAGTCCTTCTTCCATTTGGGCTCTGCTTCTCATAAACTGTGAACTGTGTGAGCTGGGCCTCAGTGTCCTCCTCTGTGAAACGGGAATAATAATGGTCCCTCCATCAGAAGGCTGCTGAATGGATAAACAGCAGTAGGGCATACAAAGTGCCTCGCATGGTGTTTGGTGTAGAGCATGTGCTTGGTAAACAGCTCTTGTTGATCTTTCTCTTTATTGTCTTCTCGCTTCTCTCGTTCGTAGTCATTGGTCTCACTTGTGACCGAGGCTGGTTTACCTGGCTACCCCGGGACTTTTGTGTATCCCCCTCATCCCAGCCTTCCCATGGAATTCAGAGTAGGCACAGCCCTCTCCAAGGTGCTGTGCACCCGGGGGTCTTTCTGGTTCGTGGTCAGCTGTATGTTACTGCAAGACTTGGGCTTCTAACAAGCCGTCCCCCCTTGCTGTCCAGGGACAAGAAGCGTAGATGTCACCTGGCTGTCTTACCGGTCAGCAGGGTTCTGCTAGGGTGTGAATACTAGGTTCCTCGCCTACTTGGATGGTGAAAATGTGGTTTGTGCCTCCCCCAAGCCCAGTCCCAAACTGTAAGCCATGCACAAGGAAGCAATGGGGCAGTGGAGTTAAGAGCCTAGGTTTGAGGCCAGACTGCCCGGGGTCACCTCCCGACCTCACCACTGACTAGCTGTGTGACTTTGGACAAGTTCCATAATTTTTGTGCCTCAGTTTCCCCATCTTTCAAATAGGGATAGGAGTACTGCTTTAGTATTAAGGGTCTGCATCTCTGAAACTCAAATACTCTGAAAACGGAAAGTTTTTTTCCCCCCAGAGTTTGAGGTACACTCGTATGGCATCAAAATCTGACCAGCACTGACATGTGGCTATTTATTATACTCTTTATTTATTCAAATTAGTATGATTAGTTCTGTGTTTCACTGCAGAAATATTAATGTTTTTGATTATAGGATGCAGCAAGTACAAACCACGAGGCAGTCATTTATTTTAGGATAAGCAAAAACTTACACATGAGAGGAAGTGTAAATGCCAGTATCTAAGATTGATAAATGATGAGGTCATCAATACACATTATTTTTGGAAGAAAGTGGAGGTAAATATTCCTTGGCTCTGCTGTAAACATTACAGGTGGTCCCTCACTCTCCAAACCCTCACTCTCCATCCACTGGAAGGCAAGATATTTGGATACCTTTTGGGAGATCCATTCCTCTTATTGGAACTCCCTCTGCTTACATCCGGAACCCAGAAACCACATTAATGTGGATCACGGGGTGCCCCTCACTTTCTGAACTTGGAGTCTGACTCCAGAACTCAAGAGATTTAGATTATTGACACTGATATCAGCTTCATGTCACCACAGACCCTTCCCTGAGAGCCCTGACACAGCCTTGGGGAAGGGTCGGGGGAAGGAGAGTGGGGTGAGGGGTACGAGGGTCAAGCCCTCCTTTCCTAGAATTGAAGATGCAGAAAATTTCTGGAATCGATAAATGAAGAAATACTCACCTGAGCACGTGTCCTACAGATACAGAGGAAGACAAGAAGAAATTGCTAAAAGAATGGAATGGTTGCTTCCAGGGGGCCAAGGCCTGGGAGTGGGTCGAGACAGGGCAAGGCGCTGTTGTTTGGGGCTTCAGCTGTGTATGTATTACTTTGAAAAGAAAAAAAAAGCTCATTAAAAAATTCTTACAAAGCACGAGTGGCTTGGAGGTTCTGCAGAACTTTCAGTTATCAGCATGTGGACGCCTTTTCCTGAGGCTGTCTATTCTGTTTTGTTTTGTTTTGATTTGTTTTGTTTAGGAGACTAATGCTCCCCTTTCCTGCCAGGAGGGTGCTCTAATTGCAGATGGAGGGTGGGGACCAAGAGCATCACGGCTTCTAGTGTGGCCGTCTTTACTCTGTCCCACGACAGCAATGTCTGTCACCCTGTCCCTCCACCGGGCCTCCTGTCCCCTAGTCTGGGGACTTTTCCAATTCCTTTCCCGAGAAAATAAGCCGTCAGACTTTCTAATAACTACCCCCCATCAGATTTCTCCAGCTCCCAAGCCTGCCCAGTTATATCCCAGACACATACGCTCTCCTTGCATCTGTATCCCTTTCTGTAGACATATCGGTCACTGTTTCCTCCCATCTGCCTATTCCGTGATCACCCCTCTTCTGGCTTCCACAAATATCATTTGTTTGTTGATCTCTCCCACTTCCATTCTTTTTGCATTTCACCCCGTTTTCTTTACTGTCACATTAGGGGTATCTTTGTTGAGATAGGAAAAGAGAGTAAGGGGTAGTCTATCCACCATTCATTCAGTCGGTCAGCAGCCTGAGATCGTGTTCTCACTAGGTTCTAGGCACTGCTGGGGGTAGAGCAGTGAACAAATCCTTCCTTCTTAAAACTTCCAAAATCATGTGTACTGGACACTCCATGCTCTTCAGTGCCACAAAATGGTAATTGTTTGACCAACTGTAAGAAGAAGCTTGGACTTGTTATGGTTCAAGAGCCAGTGTGCCACCACCTGGGCACCCCTGTACTTCCTTGAACCTTTGCTGCTTGTAAGTGGCCACAAATGATGCTGAAACTGGGGTGCCTCTGCTGTGTGAGCTGGAGATTACCGTGTTTGCGTGTCGCTGGAATCCTTTTACAGAGAAAGATGATTCGTATCAGCCCTAAACTCCACAGGAGAAAACACCTTCTATGAGTCTTTATAAAACCAAGGTTAGGGGCTCCTGGGTAGCGCAGTCGTTAAAGCATCTGCCTTCGGCTCAGGGCGTGATCCTGGCGTTCCGGGATCGAGTCCCACATCGGGCTCCTCCGCTGGGAGCCTGCTTCTTCCTCTCCCACTCCCCCTGCTGTGTTCCCTCTCGCTGGCTGTCTCTGTCACATAAATAAATAAATAAAATCTTAAAAAAAAAAAAAAAAACAAGGTTATGGCTTCACCAGGCCGGGGTGCAACCTGAAAACTACACATCATTACCATTTCCTGACCAAAAGTCACTAATAACGGTATAAGGAAGAAAAAGGAGCAGGACAATCTGTTAATTTTCGGTAGTAGGAAGACTCCTCCTTAGAGAAGAGATCTCCAAGCTATTTCCCTCATGCACCCATATTGATTAAAATATTTGGAGCTGGTACCCCAACATATGTGTATTTAATACACTGTTCTATGATTGCAATTATAATTCATAATATATTGGGAGTATTATGAAACAGATACGAGATTTAAAATGTTAAAAGGATGAACTAAAAATAACTGAAATAACTAAAACTGCACTAAAAAAATAAAGTATTAATTAACAAAGAAGAAGAAATAACTAGGATTGGAAGTTTTAATATGTTTCGGCTCCCTAACGGATCATGTTGGCCATCTGACCCTCACTTAGAACGAATTGCTGGGAGAAGGGAAATGAGGACTTGGTCATAGATCGCACCTAGCCTAGCGTGGGATGGATATCAGGCAAGCCACTAGATTCTGGGCTTCAGTTTCCCCATCTGTGAAGTCATAATAGAAATACTGCAGTTTCCCTGCCTTCCTCATAGGGTGGCTGTGAAAGGGACGGGGCTGACATTTCTGAAGGTATTTTCTAGACTGTAGAGCACTCATTACACAGACCTAGTCGTGTGACCAGCCAGCCACCTCATGTCCCCGGCCAGCTGTTCTTTTTCACCATCCAGAAATCTGGCCTGCTGGTCATAAGAAGTCATGGGGTGGAAGTGGGCAAGCAAAGTCGTGGAGGGCTCCCACCCTTACTTAAAGAGACAAACACCAAAAGCAACACCAAGGCCAAATCCTGCAGCTAATGAGTCAACAGTGTCCTCTCCATTCACAGGGGAGCCTATTCTTCTCTGCGGCTCCAAGGGTCTTATGCTCTGCTCAGATAGACACTGTAAATATTGAAAAGAAAATCTGTTGTTGAGAAGCAGTATCCGTGAGACGAGAAATTCAGTGTGTCCAGCTGAACTGTCAGAGAAGGGCTCCGTGGCCTCAGCAAGACAATTAATGAGCTGCCTGATGGCGAGTCTCTGCGCGCTGCAGCTGGTCCCCGGAAGATGTCTGGGGCTGACACATTTTCATGCTACAGTGTAGCAAAACTGTATCTCTGGCATCGAGCAAAATAGAGGATTAATTATGCACAGGGAAAATAAAATGCTCCAAGAGCCAGCCAGTTAATGTAAGTACTGTGAGAGCTATAGCAACAGTCCCAGTCTACCATACTGAGCACTGACTTCATTCTCGCCACCTGCACGTCCGTGGTATATAATCCTCATCACTTTCATTTCCATTTTGCAGACGGGGAAGTGAAGGTAAAGAGAGGCGGGATGGCTTGCTCCTGGTCAGGGTGGAGCCTTAAATTCTAACCCAGGTCCCTCTGTCTCCCTTCTGCCTATAAAATGAGCTGTTTTCACCTTTGATGACAACTCACCTCACTGGGATATCCGTGTAACCGATCGTTGATGGAGTTATGAGAGGACCCCAACCTGGAAAAGGCCTGGAGATCTCCCAGTCCAGCCGCTTCCCTGAGGCCAAGTGGGGACAGAACCCCAGGCCCCCACTGCCTGCCATGGGATCTTAAAGCAGCAGCAGGTGATCTGTTGGCTTGTTACAGCCGAATCTTCCAAGGACATGGAGGGAAGTCTGCAATTGAAAACGCTCTGCTCCCCTTTTACCCAAAGCTGGAGCGCAAGTGGGAAAGTGATAGTCTTTCATCTTGGTGGCCCAGGAGAAGGCAGCTGCGTGTCTGAGCCTTTATAGTGATGAGAACCACAGCTGTCTGTCCATTCAAGCAGAGGGGCTCCAGCTTCCCCGAGGGGCCAGGTGAGCTTTGCAGGTCCCACTCCAGTCCCACTCCAGCGCCAGCACCTTCCCCCACTTCATACTCGTCCTTTCTACATTCTTCCCAAAAAGCCTTGCTCTCTGGAAAAACACTCAACTATCAGTCATCCATACCCCAATATAAATTTTAGGCCAATACACTACCTCCTGGCAATATGGACATTTTAACTGTTTTCTTGAATATCAGTTTGCAAGGCTTTGCTTCTATTTCTGTGACCTACAGACATCAATATTAGATGGGAGAGAGGACATTTGAATGGGACACAACTATTAAAAAAAAAAATCCCTAAACAAGTTAATACTTTCTACCTTTCTGTAATTTTAAACATTTTTTATTGTTAAATATCCAACACAAATGCAGAAAACTTCATAAAACAAATGCACAAATTTGTATGAGGCTGACACTGTTGTAACCACCACCCATGTTGAGAAAGGACCTTTGTAGTCATTTAGACACATGCATGTGCCCCGTTTCATTTATCATTCCCCTCCCACCCCCTAGAGCAACCTCCATCCTGAATTTTTTTTGAAGATTGTATTTATTTGAGAGAGAGAGAGAGAGGGAACACAGGCAGGGGGGAGGGGCAGAGGAAGGGCAGAAGCAGACTGCCCACTGAGCAGGGAGTGGGACTCGATCCCAGGACCCTGGGACCATGACCTGAGTCAAAGGCAGACGCTTAACCAATGGAGCCACCCAGTCGCCCCCATCCTGAATTTTTAAAACAAAGTTAAATTCAATGTGAAAATTAGCCACCCATGTGTTCAGCAATAAGGGATAAATATAGGCATCGTCTTTTCTAGCTGCAATGTTTTGGGGTCCTACTTGGCTCCAGTAACCTGGGTTTTTGGTGTAGCATTTCCACCGGGGTGCAGTTATAAATCATCCTAATGCATGCTGGCCTCAATGCCTGCTGCGGACTTGCCCAATGTGTCCAAACTTTTGGAGACCTCCCCCTTTCTGAAATTATCTTGACATCAGTCAGACAGTGGATGGTACCTTTGTTTTAAACTGAAGCTGTGTTGTGCAACTCGTCCTTCAAGCCTTGAATTTGGGCCATTATGGAGTCCAGCAAAGCCCGAAAGACTAGTTTTCTTCCACCTTAAACATTCTAAGACTGCTTTGCTGCTTTTGCTGCTAAGAATCCTAAAGCTATTGCAGAAGACAAGGATTTTCGCACAGGCAGCTTGTTAGAGTTAGCGTCTGGTATCTGGCACTCAGCCAGGATGCTTTTGGCATATTTGCAAAGCCATCGGTCATTTTCTTAACGGTTTCACTTGGGATACTATCCATCCTATCTTATATGATTTTAAACTCGTTATCTGGAAATAACTTCAAATTTACAGAGACGTTTCAAGAATAAGAATAGTAGCCCCCTATAGGTTTTACCCAATTTGTTAACTTTTGGCCCAATTTGCTTTATCAATATCTCTTTAGATGGAGAGAGAAATACATGCATACATAGAGGATAGGGATCTATAGATACATATCCATGTGTACTTTTTAATAGTCACACATCATATTTTTCTGAGCCATTTGAGGGCAAGTTACATTCTTCCTGGCACCTAACCAATGACTCGAGCATGTGTGTCTCTTACATAACCTCAGTACAGTCCTCAACTTCAGTGCGTGAAACAGCCGAGCATTTAATGCAATCAGAAGAAACCACCAACCAGCCGTGGTTTATTTTCTTCTGCACACGGAACAATAGGGTTCCATTTTCATGTGGTTTGCATGCAGCAGTCTTCAAGTCTAATTGTTTCAATCTTATTAAAATTGCCTTCTCCTGTATCCACAATAGGTAGAGGGTGCATATTGACATTTCTGTTTTCAATCAAATGTTTGTTTACTCTCTGCCCTCATTAGGGTCTCTAAATACATCAGAGGGAGAGTAAAAATAAATACTCCACCCCACTCTCAGGCCTTGGAAGTGAAAGAGTAAGCACCAGTATAATTTAACGCTTTCCTAGTCCAGTGGGAACATGTTGCCTTTTATTGGTCTCTAGCCCTTAAGGAGGGAGCTCTCAGTTCAAACATCCCTTGTACCCTCCATGCCCAGCTTCCCCTTGCTGACTGACTTTCACCATCAGATCCACCAGCTTGGATAAACTACTAAGTGACCCATGCCTGCTCTCCCTTGATTGTCTTCTAAACTCTGAGGTCACTGTTTGTGACACCTGTCATCAGCTGCATCTCACCCTGCTCCCCACACCCTGCGGGTTTCCTAGATTTCTTGGCTTCTCCTGCCTCAAAAGCAAACATTCCAGAACATTCCTGAACATTCCAGCTCACAGCTGGAGGCAAGTCTCAGCAGACATATTCCCTAATTGGAGGCCTCCCCTTGGGCTGAGAACAGATGTGGTGGGAGTGATAGCGATTCGGGGAAACTTCTCAGTGGCCGAACCCTTCCCTGAGGGCCACGGAATGTCCCTGTGCTTCAGGTGTGGGGAAAAGGAGCACGGCACTACAGGAGTGCTGTGCTTGGAAGTTTCTGGCAGCAGGAAAATCACATTTATGGTTTCTGAATTCAAACCATTTCACGCTGAGAATTTTGTCATATTTCCCCTTTGTCCTCCTCCACCTTAATCTCCCCCATTTTGAGTTGCTTTGTCACTGCATTTTCCCTATTAAAAGGTTTTTCTATAAAAATGTCAAAGGAATGCATTATTTTCTTAAATTAAGTTTTATTTTGTCAAAGATAAATTGCAAGAACGGAGTTTAAAAGCCAACAGCAGTACCCTTCTCAGCCCCCTTCAGCCCCCCAGCCTCATTCCCTAGAGCAGCCTCTTTAAAATCTTTTAGCTATTTCTTCTGGTATTGATCTCCATAAATTAGATGCTTATTCTGCATTCCCTGATGGACAGGTTTTAAACATTGCCTACTGACTTCCTGTTAGGGAAGTTTGACCCCCTCATACCACCCGCCCTCCCTCCCCTGCCCCTTCTTCCCAGTAGAGTTACATATAAAGTGGGACATGATCTGTGGTCAGTGTTTCCAGTGCAGTGATGATTTCAATATTGTTCCCTGGAGAACCAGCTCTTGTATTGGAATTACACATCCTTTCTCATAGAACTTTTTGTTTTTCTCAGAGTTAAGTGTTACCTCTAAAAGATTGCTTAGTTGACTACATACCTGTTGCACGTTTTCCCCAAATGCCCCGTAGACCTATCAAATGCCTACCAGTGCCATTTGCCAAATGCTCTCAAGCCTCCGATAATCTGTCACGTCAGCCCTGCCCTCCATGTCCCGCATCCTTCATCCTTCTGCTCCAGTCTACCCTCGTCACTCTCCAGGCATCGTCTGGGGACTTCCCTTCACTACACCTCTGTATCGTGGGTCCTTGTTTTTCTTGGACCCCATGGCTTTCTCTTTTTCACTTTAGTCCTTCATTTGAGGGGAGCACACCCTCCAGCAGCTGAGAAAGGGTGCGTGGGAAGCAAAGTTTCGGAGGCCACATAGGTCTGAAAACGCCTGTGTCCTCCCTCGGCCTAAATGATGGCTAATTGGTTATGGAATTTGGGGCTGAACATAATTTCCCTTCCAAATATTTAAAGTAACGCTCTGCTACCTTCCCGCTCCTGGAAAAGTCTGATGCCATTCTGAGTTTTTGACGTGATCTGTTTTCTCTCTGGAAGTTTATGAGATCCCCTCATTATTATTCGGAATAACATGCCTTGGATGGTTATGTTTCTCCCCCTTCCCTCCTTCCCTCCCTCCATTCCTGCCTTTCTTTGTGGCCCACTCCTTAAATTGGTTATTCCTTGAGAATTTTCAACCTGAAGATGGCTTTCTTTGATTCTGGAATATGTTCATATTTCAAATGATTCCTTTGTTTCCCCTGTTCTTCCTTTCTGGAACTCCCTGCTAGTTAGATGTTGGCCAGCCCAGACTGGCCTCTAAGTCCTTTGCCCTATTCTCCTTACCCCATATCCTTTTATGAGTCTTTTCTCCTTTCTGGGCTATTTCCTTGACTTTATTCTCCAGTATCTTCCATCGAATTTTTTTATTTCAGTTGACATATTTTTAATTTCTAGGAGTACTTTCTATTCTGATTCTTTTTCAGAGCACCATTGTTTCTGACATGTGATGTCTTGTATCACTGGTGATATTAATTACCGGAGTTTGGGGGTTTTTTTCTTTCTCTCTCTGGGTTTCCTTTTCTTCCAGAATTGCATGTTTCCTTTGAGTTCCACTTTCCTTATGATTTTGGCCTCACCTTTTCACTTCGGGAGGCTTTCTTCAAATGTCTTGTGTCTCTGAACAACAGGGGGTACATCTCCCGCTGAAGGATGTAGAGCCATTCTTCCCTCCTGCCTGGGAGGCCTAAATCATAGAGGTCAGTGGCTCATGCTCGGTTCGCTGTTCAGGATGTAGATTTTCACCGCATTCCCCGTTTTCATCCAGCACCACACTTTTGCCCCGATAAGAGCCTACCTGGAATACCACTCTCACTTCCTTGGTGGTGCTGGGCAGGGATGGGGGAAGGCTAGAGGGAATCCCTAGGGGAGGGGCTGGGGTCCAGCCTATCTCTGGTCGGCCTTGACCATAGCCCTTCCCTTCCCCTCTCCGCTACTGAGCACCTCCAGCCCTGAGCCTTCCTGAGCTGATGAACCGCAGGCCCACAGAGGAAGCCCCAGCCTGCGGGTCTGCAGGAAGGCACACCCAGGGGCCCCTCGCACATCTCTATCCTCAGCGCTCAACCATTTTAATGTCTTTAATATATTCTTCCAGGGATTTATAACATGTGGTTGAATCGGCCATGTTTCAAGGAAACAATTTTTTTAATTATACCACTGTAGACCATTTAGGGGGAGACAGCGACACTCTTAGTAAGGTAGAGAGTCAGTCTGCAATGCGGATACCTTTTCCTGGAGCCACCAACAAAGTGCAAATGTGAGATCTCGATGGTTTCTGACTCTCAGATGGTCTTGCACCTGACACTCCTCCCCCTTCACTCCACAGTAGCTGGCTCTCCAGGCACAAGGGAGCAGTCTTCCAAGTGCCTGAGACGGAGAGAATGAGCACCCCTACTTGGGTTCAGGAGTAATGTCTCATCTTTCCCCTAAAGAGACAAAAAGGAGGTGGGGGCCGAGGGGTGGGAGACCAGCCCCATCCACAGCCCTCACACCCCCTCTCAGCACCAATCCTGATCCTTATATGCTCCCCGTAAATGTTCTTTTCTAACAGCCCTGTGAACTGATTGTTCTAGACTGGCAATTTCTGTGAAACAGTAATAAATACAAAGCCCCAGGAAGAAGCCGTTCAGAACATTCTCTTCTTATTTAAGGAAGAATTTATTTTTACATCAAACTTTCTGTATCTTCTCTGAATGTCTAGCCATGAGGAGGTGAGAGACAAAGTAAAATGTTATCTTTTAAACTATGCAAGTATTTTGCAACTCTGTCCGTCCCCCTTCGGGTCCTTTCTTCTTCTGCCTTCCTTTTTATCCCTCCTTACATGTACTGGAAAGAATTTTTGAGTGGTGGAGTCATTGAGTCACTGAAATGAGGGAGAAATTGAGAGGCAGTGAGGGAGAGAAAACACTACCTGAGGCCAAGTAATGATAAAATACCTATTAATATCCTGTAAGTATATGTAAATATAATCTAGTAGCCAGATGTATGTGGGTATCCTAGGGTTCTTTTTTTTTTTTTTTAAGATTTATTTATTTATTTTAGAAAAAGAGAGATCAAGGTCAGGGGGAGAGGCAGAGGGAGAGAGAGTCTTAAGCAGACAGCACACTGAGCATGGAGCCAGACGCAGGGCTCGAGCTCACGACCCTGAGATCACGACCTGAGCTTTTCAGCTCCGACCAAGGGTCAGACACTTAACACACTAAGCCACTCAGGTACCCTATCCTAGCTTTTGTATTCCTCAGACATGAGACCCTGCATAAGCCTTAGTGGAAAACGCTCAACTGAGAGTGTCTTCTCCCCCTACCCCTTCTTCTTCAACATCATCATCATCAAAACCTCAAGTATGGTGGGGGCAGTGATAAGTTTATTGGAGTTTTCTGAAAGTTTTCTGGCCTGAGAGATCAGTTTCAGGACCACGTGGTTGTTGGCCTTGCTGTGGACAATGGTTGGAAGCTGGGACGGGCAGGGAAGGCCCCTGGCAGATAGAGCTGGTGGTGTGGGGAGAGCAGCAAAGTTGGCCTTTATCAGCAAGTGTCTAGAGGATGCTCTATTCTCCGGGAAAGATGGCTTTCCCGTAAGGGAAGACGGGTGAAGAGAAGGTTGAGGCTACAGAAACCTATTAAGAAAGATTTTGGGGGGGCGCCTGGGTAGCGCAGTCGTTAAAAGCGTCTGCCTTCGGCTCAGGGCGTGATCCCGGCGTCCCGGGATCGAGTCCCACATCGGGCTCCTCCGCTGGGAGCCTGCTTCTTCCTCTCTCTCACTCCCCTGCTGTGTTCCCTCTCTCGCTGGCTGTCTCTCTGTCACATAAATAAATTAAAAAAAAAAAATCTTTAAAAAAAAATAAAAATAAAAATAAAAAAATAAAAAAAAAAGAAAGATTTTGGGGACACCTGGGTGACTCAGTCAGTTAAGCGTCTGCGCTTGGCTCAGGTCATGATCTCAGGTCTTGGGATCAAGCCCCACATCGGGCTCCCGGCTCAGTGGGGAGCCAGCTTCTCCCTCTGCCTGCCACTCTGGCTGCTTGTGCTCTCTCTCTCTGTCAAATAAATAAATAAATAAATAAATAAATAAAATCCTTTAAAAAACAAAAAAAGAAAAAGAAGAAAGATTTTCGGGGTGCCTGGCTGGCTTAGTCAGTAAAGCATGAGACTCTTGGTCTCGGGGTCATGAGTTCAAGCCCTACATTGGGTATAGAGATTACTTAAAAATAAAATCCTTAAAAGAAGAAGAAGGAGAAAGAGGGGGAGGAGAAGAAGGAGGAGGAGGAGGAGAAGGAGAAGGGGAAGGAGAAGAACAAGGAGGAGGAGGAGGAAAAAGAGAAGGGGAAGAAGAAGGGGAAGGGGGAGAAGTAGAGGAAGAGGAAGGAGAAGAAGAATAATTTTCTAAATGGACAATTTACTAATATCTGCATCGTTTTTAACTTTAAATTAGCTCAGCCATTGGATCAAAATTAATGTCAACCAAGTTAAATTGGACTTAAGGTATTTGTATGATATCTGCAGTACATTTTGCCTATGGCTTGTAAATATATGTTAACTTTAAAGAACTTGGCAAGATTCTCATAGAAATGCTTTTATTATGTAAATATATGCTGCATTAATGTAATAATTTGTAATTTTTCCCCAAAAAAGACGAAGAAAGATTTGCAAACTGTGGGACTCATAACTGATAAGAGGAAATGGGAGTTCAGGATAGATGGAGAAATTATCCAAGAAGACCCAGTTATTGTAAGTTCAGATTTCAGAACCACTTAGTGATATTCTAGGATAATGATAAAAAGGAGATGGACTTGCTTTTGGTGAGCGTGGCAGATTCACAGAGAAAAAGAGAAGTCCCAGAAGACTGAACATAGTCAATGATTTTTTTTTATTTCCCCAAAAGGAAAAGAAACTAATTCCAGAATTTATAGAACAGAGGAGAGTCTAAACTGCATTGATAAAATGATAGGTCATGAATGCTGGAAAGGGAAGGCAGTGATCAACAGAAGCCACCCAGGTTTACTAGAAATTACACACGCCAGACAAATGCTATTTCCTCTTCTGAGAGGCTGCTGGACTGAGAGGTCAAGAAATATTTAGACACAGTGTCCCTGATTTTAACAAGGCATTTGACAAAGGTCTCTCATGAAATGTGTGTGGATAAGAGGAGAATCTGGTTCTGAACATCATGTAAGTAGGTAGATTCGTAGCCAACTGAAAGGCTGTGCCTGACTATAAGTTGTTAGGGGCAGGGATCTTTGTTTTGTTAACTGATAACCTAGAACAATGCCAGGCACACAGCAGGTGCTTAATAAATATCTGCTAAATGAGAGCACCGTTACCAAGCCAGAGAAACAATTTTCGGGAAACATGACGGGATTCTTTCCTGCCCGCTCTTGCTGAGTGTTGTGTTACTGACTTGAGTAAAGACATTGATGATCTGCTCATTAAAGTTTGTAGAGAAGAGAAAATGAGGCTTGAAAGCTAGTATTTTTTCCAGTTTTACTGAAATACAATTCACTTACAACTCCATAGTAGTTTAAAATGTACAATATAATGATTTGAGTCATGTATATGTTGTAAAATTACCTGAGTAAGTTTAGTTGGCATCTATGGTCCCAATAGTTACAAACCTTTTATCTTGTGATGAGAACGTAGATCTACTCTCCTAGCAACCAACTTTTGCTGCCCTGCTTTTCCCCATACATCCTAGCCTTGCCCACCTCAGGACCTTTGCACTAGCTCTCCCCTCTGCCTGGAGCAAGATTCCCTAGATAGCCTTCTACCTCATGATTGATGCCCTCACCTTCTTCCCGTCTTACTCAAATATCATCTTCTCAATGACACCCTTCTTAAAATTCCAGCTAGCCTTCCCACCAGTGTTCCCAAACCCCTATTTGCTGAAGTGGGTTTTCCAGAATCCTTTCCCTTTCTACATACTACATGTTATTTGAAGTATTTATTATTTATTCTTTGTCTTCCTTGCTAGAATGTAATCTCCATGAGGCAGGGCTCTTGTTGATTTTGTTCATTTTCATTTCCCAAGTGCCTGGAGCAGGGGTAGAGCCAGAATCGGACGTAGGCCTCCCCGGCTCCAAGCTTTCTACTGGGAATGACCCCTTCCAAACCTGCAAAGGTGAATCCTTCAGACACCACCTCTCGCTTATTCTCCCTGCCCCGTCTTTTGCCATCATCCTCAGTGATGTCAGTATCTCTATTAAACGTATTTGCCTAAAATGAAAAAGTTAAACTGTCCAGAAACAAAGTGCTTGTTATGTTCATACCAGGTGAGCCTGAGTACATGACATCACTTCCCTGTGCGAGTTGTTGTCCCTCGGCTGTAGAGTTTCAGTTATACAAGATGAGAAGGTTCTAGAGATCTGCTATACAGCGTTGTGCTTATAGTTAACAAGCCTGTACTGGATTCTTAAAAATGTATTAAGCTAGATCTCATGAGGGGGTTTTGTTTTTGCCACAATTAAGAAAAAAAAAAGAAAAATATTTTTAGTTCTTAATCCCTTCATTTTACTGAATTTTCTCAAGGTTAAGAGACTTGTCCAGGGGCACCTGGGTGGCACAGCGGTTAAGCGTCTGCCTTCGGCTCAGGGCATGATCCCGGCGTTCTGGGATCGAGCCCCACATCAGGCTCCTCTGCTAGGAGCCTGCTTCTTCCTCTCCCACTCCCCCTGCTTGTGTTCCCTCTCTCGCTGGCTCTCTCTATCTCTGTCAAATAAATAAATAAAATCTTAAAAAAAAAAAAAAAAGAGACTTGTCCAAACCTCCCAGCTAATAAATGGCAGGGGGTGGCAAGAATGGAGCCTCTGACTCTCGGGGCTCTTTGCCCTGCCCCAGGTGGGGCATCGGTCCTGTCCATCAGCGTCCAGATTATGGAAGGACCATATTCTGCCATCCTGGAGGGGCACACGCATACTCCCTCAGGAGAAACGCCTCACGTTTGGGCTCCATAAAATTCTTCAATGCCCCATAGGTTGGGCAATGAGAAATAAATAATCCAGACATTGGTGTTATTGATGGGTGGCTAAGGCTTCGCAAACAGGGGGTGTAAACAAAAGAACTATCTTCATTTCAAGCTTCATTAGAACCAGCAAAGACTAAAAGTCATTTTTCAAAATGGCGGGCAGTGTCAGGCATCTGTCCCCACCTGTAAGGGGCACTTGGTCTATAAAAGCAGCAAAAATAATTGTGTCTTCTGTGTCACTTGGGTAGAAGCTCCTGTCCTAATTAATTCTTATCTCCTCCTCCCTTTATAAATATGCTTGGGGAAGGTGACATCCTAGCATTTTGTTGTTGTTGTCTCTCTTCCTAACAAAGAATTCTCTTTGCTTAGGCATTTTTAGGTGCTGATTTTTTCTCATGTCCTAGAGATGCTTCTAATTAGTTGATGCTTCCTTTCCATAATAGTTCACCACAAAGAGTGGGTTTGGACTGGAGGAGGGAGCAGTTTTGCCACCTTATCAAAGTGCCACGGATCAGGTTAGCTTTCTTGGGTACTCATTCATTTTTATGCTTGTCTGGAAACAGAAACAGCAAGCTCCTTGCTAAGCGGAGCTGGAGATTGCTGGGTTTTGCAGAGCCTCCTGAAAGAGCTCCTCCAGCACTCTTTGATGAAATGCTGCCTTGAAGCCTTTGCAGTAGTGCTCACTGAAGAGATGATCTCCTTCCTTTCTCATCAGTGGAAAAACACTAGGCTCGGGACAATATATGGCAGGAGCAGACTACCGTGTCACCTTGTCCCCAAATAACCTGGCACCCACCAGGGGCTGCCTGCTGGCTGGGGGCAGACCGACTGTGCCTTCCAGAGGGAAGGTACACAGAAGACTGTCCCTTTTCCTGCTCCCTCCAGGCCAAGGATGGTGGTGTATTCTTAGGGTGGTTCTTCCATTGCTGACGGAGTCTGTGGGCACCAGAGATCCAAGATTTCCCTCCACTTTTCAGAGCTAGAAGGAGAAGCCGGTTGGGGCTTGCTTTCAGGACTTGGATTAGTCAGCCTTTACTGCAAAACAAATCATCCCAAAATTTGATAGCTTCTTAAGACAATAAACATCATTTGTCATGATTCTGGAGGTCATCAGAGTGGTTGTTCTGGTGTGGACAGCTCAGCTGGGGCTGGGCAGTCCAGGATGGATGGCCACATTCATCTGTCTGGTGGCTGGGAGGCTGGTTGAGCTGGAGTGGCCTTCCCAGCAATGGCTTATCCCACTCCATGGTAAGCCAGCCTGGGCTTCTTCACCTGAGACATCAGCGTTCCAAAAAGCAGCATGAGAGGGCAAACAAACCCCAACACACAAGCACATGATGTGTCTCTGTTTGTATCATATTTGCTGTTGTCCCCTTGGCCAAAGCAAGTTGCATGACCAAGCACAGAATCGGTGTGGGAGGGGAACGCCCAAGGGCATGGATATGCGGAAGAGTAAATGAATTGGGGTCATTCCTGCAACATCTGCCCAGGAGTGGCATATCATAGGTATGTCCTATCCTGTCCCTGTTGGGCAGTGTGCGGGGTCAGTACGGGGTGGCTCTTTCAAGGAAGACAGGAATGGGAGATACTCTTCTGCAGTGGGAGAGTGTAGTGGAGTTTGACCCATGGGGATTCAAATCCCACACCCCATTTACTATCCGTGAGACTCTAGGCAGGCAACTTCACTTGTCCAATCTCCAGTTTCTTCACCTGTAGACTGGGTGGTGCAAGCCTCCTTCGTGAGGTTCTTCAGAAGGACTGGACGATAGGATGTTTGTGAAGCTGTGTGCGTCTGGCGCTAGCTTTCACCAGGGGGCAGCTGAAGGGCACTCATGAGGGCAGCTTGGGCAGAGGGGGTGAGAGGGGGGCTCCCATGCCCAGGAGGCTTGCCTGAGCCCTGGGCTGCAGTGCTCCCAGTTCCCAAAGCCGGGGAAAGACCCTGGGAAAGGGCAAAGAAGGCTCTCCTGGCTTCTGGGAGACTAAACCCTTCTTCAGATATTTGTTGTTTAAATCAAAAAAATAAATCACCCTTGCTTGGTTGCTCATGTCCTACAGTGGCCACTTGGCTTTCATAATAGCGTTTGCCCCCAAAATAGCATTTGCTCCTTGTTGTCAGAGGCGTTGGGTCCTCTGCAGTGTTTTCCTACCTGATGTCCCATGCACGGTCCTCCGTGGCCTGTGCTGTCCTCAGCACCTGTGGATGACTCCCCTCCCCGTCTCAGCTTCCTGCACCTGTCCCCTTCCTCTTCTTGTCCTTTCCTGGTTGGTGTTCCCCAGCTTCCATCCTTTGCCGTTGTTACCAACGCCATTTCACAGGCCGACCCCGCCATATTCCCGACTCAGGGACCATCTACACGCTCGTGATTGTCTTCGTCTCTCTCTGGCCCCAGCTTGCCTCTTGAACTGCAGATCAGTTGTTCAGACTCAGTAGGTGGCAGACAAATATACCTTCCCCATTTGTCTTCGTCCGTTTGGGCTGCCATCCGAAGTACCACGGGCCGGGGCGCTTAAACCACAGATATCTATGCCTCTCCATTCTGGACGCTGGAAGTCCAAGATCAGAGTGTCAGCATGGTTGGTTCCTGGTGAGGCTGTCTCCCAATCCCATCACACTGGGAGTTAAGGCTTCAACATATGACTCTGGGGGGACACAGTTCAGCCCATAATACCTCCTACGCTTCTGCTGTCTTCCCATCCTCCTCCTTCTTTTCCCAGAACCCCAAGCCACGAAGCTCTAAGTCACTTCCCACAGTGGGTCTGTGCCGGCTGGGTCTTGGGTCCTTCCTCCTCTCTTTTCTTGTGGCCACTCCCCCAGGTCAGACGTACGCGCCCTCCCACAGACCCCTGCAGTGGCCTTCCCAGCTCCAGGCGTGCCCCAGCACGTTTACCAGTGCCGCCAGAACGAGCACCCACCACCGTTCTCCACGCTCCCCTCTCCTGCACGTGCACGCTGTAAAATCCTGCCTCCCGCCTCTCTGGCCCCGTCTCCTGCCCTTCCGCCTGCCATCCTTGCTGTCTGCTACTCTTGGCCTGTGCCGTTCCCTCACCTGGGGTTGGTGCTCTACCCTCGGCTGCAAGAAAACTCCCGCTCTTCTGCCAGGATCCAACCCCAGGCTCATCGTGGCCAAGCCTTCCCTGCCCTCTGCCACAGCACAGGCCCTCCCTCCTTTGTACCCCGTACACCCCTATTTATCGCGTGCCGGAGTGTGTTGCAGGCCTGTTTCCTTTGGTGGTCACTGGGTTCCTTGAGAGCAGGAATTATCTCATTCGTTCCGCTCTACCCCAGTGCCTGCATATAATCAGGACAGTGAAGAAGTATTGAATGAACGAACGAAGAAATGAATGAATGAGTGAGTGAATGAATGAATGACTATGGTAAGTGTGTGGTTGAGGGCGGTGAGTGAACTTCCCGCGCTGAATCACCTCAGATGCCTCGTTGGCACAGGTGCCGTCGGCGACCAGCCCACGGCCAGGATTTACCAAGCCCAGGGAGGCATGGGTGTACCCCTTCCTGCCCCCCAGCACCAGGGGCCCCTCCAGATCTCCTGCCCTGCCCGCGGAACCCACCCTCCTGCAGCAGGCCCCTGGCTGCCTCAGCAGCCACCCAGCCCAGGTTCATCGCTCCCCTCGGCAGCCCCCTTGGCCTCTCCTGCCTGTTCTGCTTAGTTCTGACATCGCTGTGTGTTGTCCTGTCGTCTGTCTGCACTGGTTACCCCGTTACCCAGTCCGGACCTTCTGCTGTCTGGCTGTTCATTGTCTGAAGCGTGCGTGTTGTCCCAGCTGTGCCCTCGCTGTGGGCGGGGGCTGCGGTTCATGCTTCTGGACTTGCACAGGCCTTGGACGTTCGGCACCTGCAACTCTGTATTCGTAACTGACCCGGGATTCCCGTCGATTCCCCACTCCTTTCCTTTCCTCCGAACCTCCGTCCTCTTTGGAAAGGCAGAATGGCCTAGGACTTCAACGTCAGCAGACCGGGTTCCCATTTTGCCTCTGCCATTCCCAAGCTGGGAGACTGGGAGCCAGCAGCTTCCCACTCTGAGCTTCTACTTCCTCACCAGTGAAATGGAGATACCATCACCCCTGCAGGGCTATTGTAAGGATTAAATGAACCAGTCGATGTCAGGCACTTAGCACGGTGCCTAGCAAGGAGTAAATAGTCAATAAGTATCGGCCGCTGTGATTGATGTTGTTTGCAGTATTATTTTATCAATAAATCCTCCCCGTAAGGGTCTAGCGTAGACCAGTCCCTGGCCGGCAGCTAACATGTGCGATGAGTGTTGGTAGAAACGTCAGACTAGCATGCAAATGGTTTCATAGGGCCGCTGCTGAAACTCTATCCCTTACTCATTAGTTGGAATGAGAGACTGATTTCCTCTGGGATGGGAGGAGAACGTGGGGGCAGGGAGACCTCCCGTCCTCTCGGTGAACGTAGCGGTCTGAATCTGATCTTGGTGCAGGGTGGGCCATGCTGGCTCCTTTCCCATACATGCTCACATCTGGGACAGCCAGACCCAGGAGACCCTCTTTAATCAGGCTTTGTCAGAGGTCATTAGCCAGGCCCTTCCCATGCATTCACATCAGGAGGTGAGGGTTTGCCTTTCCTGGATTAAGGTGGTCTCATCATGGCTGTCACTTGTCTTGAAGGGCTTTTCTTGACACACCAATGAGGGGAAGGCCAGCCTGCAGGACCTGACAGGGGATCCTGGGCCAAAGGGAGACCTGGGCCACACCTGTCCAGCACTAGGGTATGGCTAGGGCTGAGAGCAGCCCTCTGCCTCTTCATCGTCCTCTTACCGATGCAGTCCTGTCCATGGGAGGTGGGAGAGGGGGGCTGAAGCCTTAACGAAGGCATCGCTCATCCCTCACCAGCGGTGGCCCCTTACTGCCTTCTGTGGTTGGCCAGTGGCCACTCAATGGGGCCAGAGAGGGGACAGTATTCTAGCCCCATCTCTGTTTGCTAGAAAGGCAAATCGTGCATATGATTCTTACCCCCATGCTTTCCCTTCTCCGTCCCGGCTCATAACTGGGTGAAAGGATGTAAAATAGTAGACTTTTTATGGGAAGTTTTTATGGGGGAGCCTAGCCCAGTGCTGAGTTGAACAGCTACAGCAAAATCACCTGAGAAACTTTATTCCGAAACACAGATTCCTGGGACTCACTCCCAGAATTTCTAATTCACTTGGTCTGGCTAGGAGCCAGGGATCTGTACCTTAAATCTCCTAAGAGATTTTGCTGCTCAGCTAGGTACGGAACCACGAGCCTGCTCCCATGGCCTCATTTCACCGGCAGGGGCCGGGGTGTTCTAGGGACCGAGAGGGGTCTCACGTGTTGACAGGTTAGTGACAGAGGCCCAGAGTACCATAGTCTAGCCCTGTCTTCTCCCAACAGCCAGCCAAGGCCAGATGGCCGAGATCTGGGTGTCTGCGGTGAGGGCCAGCGGTGGGGCACTGACTCGGGGGCCCCCAGTTGTCCATAGTTCCAGGGAAGTGGAGGAAGGAGCCAGGGCAGAGAAGAGGAGCTCTTTGACCATTCCTTACAGAGGCCTGGGCTCCCACTCTCCGCCCTCCACAGCCACCCGTGACCGTGTAGGAGGCACCTCTACAACCCACCATTGCTGGCAGTGGAATCCTGGTAGGGGTCCACACTGAACTTGGCTGGATGGTGTCTCAGCTGTGTAGATTTGACACAGAGGTAGAAGTAGAAGTTTACCAATACAGCTGGCCCCAAGCCCCCAAGTACACCGAGTACATTTGTCTTCTGATCTGAGCATTAGACCCTTCTAGAAAGATGAGACTGTCCAGAGATACCCAGCCCTGCTCCCAGCAGTTCATACTGGGAAACCTCTAGAATGGCAGGCGCAGACCCCACAGAGACAGGCTAGGCATCGGGACCTCAAGCAGCATTTAAACCAGGAAAGCAGAAATCCACGCGTGCTGGGCAGCCCCACAAGGGGAGCACTGTGCAGGGTGCATGGGGGAGCCTCCTGCCACAGGGACTTGAGGGCCCAGAGCTGCAGTCCTGCTGGGAAAGTGTCTTCCTCAAGTCACTCCCCACCAGGCTTCAGATGGCCGCGGTGCTGGCCTGCAGGGGTGGGGGGAGAGGCTGTGTGGCCTGGCTCTTGCTGGTAGTCTTCCAGGAAGGTGGAATCTTTCTTTTCTTTCTTTTATTTATTTTTTTTTTTCTGGTAAATGAGAGGCGGTTTGACGGCACTATGAAAAAGCTTCCCCAGGCATGCAGACCTTAAGTAAATAAAAGCACAAAAATAGATTTTTCAAACCGTGTCCTTCCAGAGCATAGGAGGATTTGCTGAGAAATTGGATTGAATTCCCCCGGACTCACCTGACTGCTGCATGGAAGAACTCAAAGGAAAAGTGTGTGTTTCCCCCGGCCTATCGGCCAGATCAGTGCCAACAGCAGGGCTCGCGGCTCTTACCAGGTGACCTTTCAAAAGGCAGCTGGGGGTGTCTCAACAGCAGGCTGCGGACTAGGGCTAAAGCTTAGCTGGGCCACCCCTACACCGGAACCCTCCACTCCGTGGGATGAGAGGGAGAGTTATTGTAGGATCTCTGCCCTCCCTGGGTATTCTAGATTGGTTTCCTGCGGGTAGGAAGGCCTCTGGGCAGTCCTCAGGAGAACAGGGTTGTTTTTCTAGTGGTACTGAGGGATTGGCCCCAAAGCACCCACATCCGATTCTCTTGCACTTGGGTATGAAGACTGAATTTGCCTCATGGCCAGCCCAGGACTGGGGCTTGGGGTATGGCCGCAGGGTGTGAAGGAGGTTTTCTCCTGAGCCACAGCATGAAGACCTGAACACCAGAACACCGTTAGCATAAGAGCACCATCAAGCAGGTAGGCTTTCCGAAGCCAGGCTCGAAATGGTCCCAAACCATCCAAGGACCTAAATACAGTGCCCAGGACCACGTTCTGTAGAGTTTGGGTTCCAGCGGAGAATTTATGATGGATGAGAACCAGTGGAGTGCTGGTATACTGGTCCTCCAAACTTAGAGCCCTGATTGTATCATTTGCTGATTTTTGAGGTGTAAGGACTCCCACCATGGTGAATTTCGGAGAGCTGATGGGAAGCCGCTACATATGGAGTTGGGAAAGTTAGTTCTCGCAAGTAGTTCGGGGAGGCTCCAGCACACCACTGACTGCCTCTGACTCACAGATCCCTAGCATTTACAGTGGAGATACCTAGGAGGGGCCCACGAATCTACATGCCACAGGGACTTACACTGGCACACCCCCCCCCACCATGTACAGAACACGCCTTCCCTTGGCTAACAGCGTCTTTGAACCAGTGAGAGGTTCCATATCACTGAATTAACACTGGTGTGTACCTCTGGGTGTCTCCGTATCAGTAGTTCCTATGATAACGACAGCATTTGGACAGCTTTAGAGGAGCTCACATCCCTTGAGAAACTTGTTAAAAGTCCATCCTCCTAGACTCCACCCCCAGAGAATCTTGTTCCACAGATCTGGGATAGGGTCCAGGCATCTACGTCTGGCCACCAAATAGCAGGGAGTATTCACACCTTGGGAAACCTTCATCTACTGTTTCCTCTCCCTGTGTCTTCGACGACTTGAAGTTCAAGGTCTGGAGGCTTTGGGCATCATGATTTCATTCTCCACATTCCCTGTTTCCCTCCAGTGAAACAGGATTGTTTTCTTAAAGTCCCACCATGCAAAATCAGATTCCAAATCATAATACTAGCTGACATTGATTGAGAGCTTTTGCAAGCACCAGACATCAAAGTGTGTGACTCCCATCTCATCCTCACAACTACCCTGTTATTATCCTTCCCATTTTGTGGATGAGGAAACTGAGAAATTTCCCAAGGGTTCAAATCCAGACAGTCTGACTCCAGAACGCGCGTTCTAAGCATGACACCGAGCTGCTTCTGCAAAACAGTGATCCTCTGAAGGTGTGTTGCTTTGACTCAGCGAGTTCAGGCTCTGGTTCTGTTTGGTTGCATGGGTATTGAATCGAGCGCCTGCTGGACACTGGCACTGGTGTGAGCTATCTCATTGAATCCGCCCGGCATCCTGATGGGGAAGGTATGACTGCTATTTCCCGGAAGAGGAAAGGTAAATCAGAGAGGTTCTGTGGCTTGCCCTGTGTTGCACAGCCAGCTAGAGGCCGAGCAGGACTTTGTCGCTCAGCCTGCACTCCCCCACAGCTGCCCCGGCTACGTCTCCGGGGTGCTCTTTTAAGCATTTGAGTGGATTTCCTTGAGTGTTTGCCTTGATTTTTGACTCGTAAATGTCTGAGTCCATGTGTAAAACGTTAGTGTACAAATGGGGAAGCTAGGCCTATCCACCACTATCTGTATCCACCGGGTACCGAGGGCCGAGTGAGCTGATAAATGCAGTAAATATAGAGGAAGGGCTGGTTCGTTGTGTCTGTGGCAGGCTCCCTGGAGGAGGTCACACTCACGCTGGCCGGGAAGGACGTGCAGGACCTCAGCAAGTGTGGAGGGACGGGTAGAGGAAGGGCTGTAGGGGAGGAGGATGTGGTCAAAGCTGAACAAGGGACTCAGGGGCAGGGCTGGATCCCAGGGGCTCACAGACCCTGCCAAGAATCTCCTTTTTCTCCTCGGGCACATAACTAGCTTCATGCTTGATTTGTGATGGAAGACATTGTGATTTTTCTCCTCCAGCTGATCGATCTTATTTTCCATTAGTACCTTCAAACAGCTTTCTGTAATCCTCTCTGTGGTGGATTTTTTCTTTCTTGGTCTCTGCTCCGAAATCTGCCAGTTCTGAAGCACTGGCCCATCACGGTGGCAGCCAGGTGTGTGTGACTGGTTTGGGGGCCTTCGTGTGACGAGAGGCTCCTTTCTGTTCTCTTAGAGCAGAGACAGCGGGAGTGGCCCTGACTCCCCTGTAAGCACCCTGCCCCTGGGGGATGCCTTGGGATACCTGTCAGCAGCTTCCTGCAGTGTGGCTGTCCCAATGGCTTGAATGCTTTGGACACTGATTCCCAGGGACATTAAACAGTTCTTGCCACGGCCCTCTGGCTGTGCCAAGTGGACGCTTCTCATGACGGAGCCAAATGGCACATTCTCCTCTGCACTTGGCAGCATCGTGTGGGTGATCACTGTGGTCTTGAAGGGCACATGTGGGGCTCCCCAGCCTTGACAAATGGCCCCCTGGGGAAAAAAAATGCCGCCTTCTCTTTGCCAGTTACAGCCAGAGCCATCTCTGTGTTGCACTCAGTCACTGACACATGCCACAGGATCCAGGGGTCTCTCTTATTCTTAGACCCTCTGAATGCGAACGAGCTCACCACTGCCAGGGGACTCATCAAGACCACCAGGCACTGGGGCCACCCGTCATTCCTGGCCACTTATCTCGCGGATTCTGAGCCTACAGCTCTTCTTCATCCCCAAATCTGCAGGCGTCTCGCTGACGGTACCCCTCGTAGCCGAGCAGGGGTTAGCGTGTCTGAAATGACGGGGGCATTTTCTGGGGTGGGCGTGTTCTTGGCCCTGGGGTCTCCACTGCATGTTCTGGATGGCATCAGGAACGGTCATTTGCTAGCTGAAGCCTGCCATGTTACAGTCTCATGAAGGCATCCTCTTGTGTCTTTAAAAATGCTGCGTTTCCAGCATTTGTGAGGCACCACTGGGGGCTTCTTCGTCGACTCCGCAGGTTTCAGCAGGTTCCAGCAACACGTCATCCAAGAAACCTCGCAAACCGCTGTGTGGGAACCGTAGAGCCCCTGTGTGGTAGATGCTGCCTGGCCCCTCCAGTCCATTTCTAAATTAAAATCTCTACACAGTGATGGCAGGCCCAGTGAGACATCCTTCTTACATAATTGTCCTGATCTTAGCGGGGCTGTGAAAGCCCTCAGTATGGCATGGTTTGATTCCCACAGACGGGTAGCCCAGTCCCATCCCATTATTTTGCCTGGGGCTCTTGCTTTTATTTTCATCCAAGATGGAATGAAAGCCTCTTTGGCACGTGAATCTCAAGAAGCAAGATGGCGGACATCAAGTCCTTCAGTGTGCCTCAGAGCAGCCTTTTTTTAAGCCTAAAGTCTATTCAGGGTTTGGTGAGAAGCCTGAATTCAGTTGCCTACAAGGAGAACTTCCATTCAGACTTCTGCTTGGCTCCTACTATATGAACCGAGCTGTGCTGGGGTGGAGAAGGTGACACTGTGCATGAGGCTTGGCCCATGCTTTCATGTCGTTTATAATGCAGCCCTTGAAAACCAGCTAATACTCCTTTGGTGTTGTCTAGGTTTCTTGTTATCTTTTGTTTTCTTCTTTTTAAAATTTTTATGTATTTTTTTAAAGTCATCTCACCCTTGTCGCCTAAAATTGTAGCATTTGGTATGGCAACAAAACGGGCTGAAACTGAGTTAAGTCCACCTCAAAACCACATTGCTCAAATAATATAATGCTTCCTAATATATATAGAGAAAGAGAGATGATAGAAGAAAGAAAGGAGGAAGGGAGGGAGGGAGGGAAGGAGAAAGAGAGAAATGAGAGACATAGAAGATAGATAAGGGAGGTAGGTAAGTAGGTGGTAGGATAGATATGATTGATACATCAGTACAGGTGATTGATAGATCTAGAGAGATGATTGATGAGAAAGATATGGGAGATGAGATAAAGATAGACCAACAGATAGATGGTCCTCACTAACTCCTCTTAAGAATAAGCCACTTGGACCTTGTGCTTCGTTTACCTTTTCTAGAGATTTCCTTCATAACGTGAATGTGACATCCTCCCCTTCTCCCATCCTTCCCTCCTTCTCGGCCATCCTTCTCCTGACACACTCCCTGTTGGACTTGTCATCATAACTGAAGAGCCAAAAGGAATTAAGGGACTGGTTAGCCCTTCCTCCAGACCCTGTCAGATCGCCACAAGAAGGCAGACTGTCCTGTATGAAAAGGCACCAAAGGAGATGTTTCCATTGATTTGCCCTTGACTCATTCAAGTAGTTCTTCATAGCAGTGCTCTGTTCAGTATGGCAATTATTTTTGACCGTCCCTGTCTTATAAGGAAAGGCATCATCACCTCCTCATCCCCAAACCCACTGCCCTCTTCTTTGAGATATAGCACCTACCTCCACCTCTCAACGATCTCTCTTGGGAGGGGGTAACAAGGAGGGAAGGCATCACAGACTGTGCCAGGAGACCCAACCTGGACGCAAGAGATGCCCCGGATGGAGGTGGAAGGAGTCACCCCAGAATGAACTGGAAACAGGCCTCACACATACCAGCTCTTAAATTTCCTACCCTGAAGGCAGCTCAGGGTAGGAAGAGCCTATTCCAAACAAAGAAGCAAAGCAAAGCCCACTGAAGAAGAATTGAGGAAAATTGCCCAGGGAGGTATACTGATTTTGTGAAAACAACTATTATCTCAACTGTAGTCCTCAAGTTGAAGGTAATGTGGGCATAAAGATTTAGGCAGACATTTAAACACTTAAATGACCCAGGTGGGAGGGGTACCTGGGAGGCTCAGTCAGTTAAGCTTCCAACTCTTGGTTTTGGCTCAGGTCGTGATCTCAGGGTCATGAGATCAAGCCCCGTGTTGGGCTCTGCGCTCAGGGGGGCGTCTCCTTGAGGATTCTCTCTCTGCCCCTCTCCCCCATAAATGAATGAATGAATGAATGAATGACCGACCCAGGTGGGAGAACCTGAGAGGGGAGGAAGTCTGGTGATGACTTGCAGCCATTCCAAAGCTTTCATAGGCCCTTCTGCTTACCTAAAGCTGGAGGAAGAGGCTAGAATTTCCCCCAATAGGTTGATGCTTCTCTCTCTAGTTGAGTCATAGTGACCTAGACAGTTATTACGTAGCAGGCCTTTGGCTGGATGTGCTACATCCGCTCTTGTCCTCTCCACAGAACTTCTCTCTTGCTGGGGCCAGGGCACTGGGGCCAACATGGTGAAGGGGCTTGGAGGCTAACCTGCCCATGTGGCTGATCTCTAAACACAAGCAGCCCTTGCTGTAAGCATAGGACATCTTATCAGGACTCGGCAACCTGCCAGAGTGGTTACGTGTTCCTCATTCATCCTGAGGGCCAGAGGTGGGGATGTCAGGCCTGAAGCTACCAGCCGACCTGGCTGGAATGCTGGACAAGGATGCATGTGACTGGACAGGGAGGAGCCCGGGTGTCCCTGCAGCTGCTTGAAAGGGAGTCAGGGCTGGGCTTATATCCTGGGGAACATTTTTAGGGACAAATTGCTGCCATTGTTGCCTCAGCCATGCATAGGCAATGGGGTGCCCCTTGCAAAATGACTTTCTTAGCTACCAGGGTCATTGCTGACCTGGTAGATCCCCTGCCAGGTGTGCGTGGGGCTGAGCCTGGCTGTTGTGTTGGTCCAGTGTTGGACAGGAAAGGGCTGAAGCAGGAAGGACTGGAGGAAGTCTCCATCTTCCAGGCCTAGATCACTCACTGCCTTGATGTACAAGACACCTTACAGCCCCAGGATGAGGAAGTGGAGAATGAGACCAGGGAGAACATTCAGAAAACACCCCTAAGCCCACCCTGAACGCTGGCTCTGAGGGGCCATCACTGGGGCTGGAACGGGGAGCAGCCATGTTTGCCAGATGGGGAAGGACACAGCCTTTCATGAGTCTGGCATGGTGAGGGACAGGAATGAACCACCTCACTACAATGGCCCACCTGGTGCTTCTTAAATTCTTCTTAAATTCAGGCAGAACTTGTCTTCCAAGGAGCTCAAAGAACGAACAAATAGACATAGTTATTGCCTTCATAATCTTAGATAGGAGCATGGATATTAGGGCAATTTATTATCATTTACAACTTACCCCTTTGAGGGAAGAGAAAATTAAGGAGCATAGAAAGTAAATCAACTTCTTGGGACCTTCCGCCTCATGAGCTAATTGGCATTTATGAAGCAGCTACCACGGGCCAGACTGTTTGGCTGTAGAGCTAGAAAGGGTCCTCAGTCACAGTTCTTGTCCTCGAGAAGATCCCAGTCTGGTGAGAAAGGTAGAAGCCACGTGCACTGGTTTAGCCTGGGAGCTGTGGGCACATGTGGAGGGCACACTGGGAGGGAGTTGACTCTGCCTGTCCTCTGGGGGAGGCAGAGAAGGCTTCCCAGGAGGGCAGGGGTGAGTTGGAGAGACAGGAAGAAGGCCATAGGTAATAGTATATTGTTCCTTATATCCTTACTGTGAGCCAGCCCCTTCACACATGTGTCCTGTAATTCCAGATGAGCAAATGGTTTAGAGGGGATTGTCATGCCAAATGGCAGAGTCAGGACTTGAACTCAAGGCGGCCTGACTCCAGGGCCCAGCTCTGCAGCCCTGCATTTTACGAGGACCGTGTCTCACAGGTTTTGTTCTAAACCCTGGAGTGCAGTCTCCTCCTGGGTCCAACTGCATCCCATCACCCTTCCTTGTGCGGCAGGTTGGGAGTTCTGCTGGGTCTGAGGGGAAGCCAGAGGAGAGTCTGCTGAGGGGAGCCGGCCGAGGCCCAACGTCCAGGGAGCAGCCCCCCTCGCCTCCACACAGCGTGACCGCGTGGGTGGTAAAGGCCCTTCTGAGCAGGGAGGGATTAGGCTGTCTCACGTGGCTGAGACCGTGGCCGTGGCTGTGTTGGCCAGCAGGGGTTTGTGGGTTGGTTGGGTTGGGGATGGTTCACACAGCATCACGGGGAGCATCCACCTGCTACCAGGCCTCGCTCCCGGCTGCAGCCTTGCAGGGGGGTGCCTTCCGGCCCAGCCGCAGCACGAAGAGGCTGGGGGCCCCTTTAGTCCTGGTCTGTCAGAGAAGAAAGGCTGTGTGTCCGCCACCCGCCACCCGCGCACGCTCGCCCGCCCGCCCTCATTGATGCTGGGGAGCTCACCGCTGCTGCTTGCTTTCTAGTCCTCCTGTTGAGTTTCCGTTTCCAGATTTCATTGTTTTTGAAGCCCTCACAGTCAGGCTTTGGGTTTTCAGAGATCTGAAAGACGGAAAGTGACCGCTTTTTTTTAATTTTTTTTTTTTTTTTTGCATTTTCCTAGAGGGGAGTTCAGCATTCTGCCGGGGAAGTGGGAGGTATTGGGTCTGAGGTCATCGCTTTGAAGACCCCACGTTGTTTTGATCTCCGAATTTAAGGAGATTTTGGAGTTGAGGAACAAATAGAATCACACTGTCAGAGCAAAGGAGAGACATTTTTTATATCCCCTCAAGCTTTCCGCTTGACACAAGTGATTAAAGTGCAGCTGAAAACTCCACCGGCAGAGAGAAAAGACGAATTAATAAAAACTGTGTAATGAGCATATTAAGATTGATGGGGGACAGGAACGTGCTCCGGACCAGCCTCTCCCAGCGTGAGGAGTGCCCCTCCCGAGGTGGCCCGCGTCATTCCTGTAGGTGCCCTTCTGCGTGCGGATCAGAATCTGCTTGGAGGCAGTCATGTGTGTCTTTGAACTGCAGTGACTGTTCTTCCCAGTGATTTCCCTGTTTGAGTTTATGTAAGGGGGAGCCCCCAGATCACCACCACTGCCAGCCACCAGCTCATCTTTTTGAGAGTTTTCCAAGGAAGCCCGGCAGCACCCGGCTCCCCAGCTGTGGTCACAGGGCGGCCCTCCCTGAGGTCCTACTGAGCGCTGTGTGTCCAGCTGTCTCCCACGGGCAGAGGCGCACATTTCAGGCAGGGCTCACAATCACCTTCCTGGAAAGGGCGTGGTATGTTACAATTACATAAATACAACCTCAATTTTTTTTTTCATTACAGTAGTTTTTTGGAGTCCATTAAAAGAGAAGCATAATTTTTAAATTATAGGAAATTGTTGTTATAATAGAGTATTAGGGATGACTGCCTTGACATTTTTAGAATTCCTATAGCAACTGGGGTGGTTCCTCAACCCTGGACCAGGCTTTTGGGGAAACGGAAGGACATTTTCTGGGGCTTTTTTTTTTTTTTTTTTTTTTAATGGAAACTGAAATTCAGCGTTGTCTGTTTTGCTGTCTTCCTTTTCGGGCTGTGGGGTTGTCTCTAGCAAGCACAGGTATCACCGATGGCTGATAAGCTGCTGCACTGCCTTCAAAGCAAGTCTGCTTCTTGCAGCTTCTCTGTTCAGCCTGCGCTGCGCTCGGCATTCCCACTCGCAGAGGGAAGGCATCAATCCTGACTCACGCCTTCTCAACTTTCTCATCTTCTGAGCTCTCACCCGGTTGTTGCTTCATAATGTCAGAGTCTTAGGCTCTGGAAGGTGTCCAGGGGCAAATTCAAAGGCGCCCAGCATCTAGCTTGATCCCGAATCCACAAAAACAGCTGTCGTCCCATCTTAGCGACACATCCTGTACAACAGTGGGTTGGAGCTGTCACCCTGCCTTTTTCTTAACTGCAGCCGTTTTCTGAACATGAGGACTGGATGCAACGGAAGTCCACACACACATGTGGGCTTTGCGCGTTGAAAGTGTTCCCCTCAAAAAGCTGTGTATCTGGAATAAAATGCTACTCCTATCCAGCCCATTTCTTTTCAGTATTGACTTAAGGAACAGTCAACCAACGACACCAGGCCATCAGAGTTACTGTTTTACTTTCATAGAAACCATTCTATTTTCCTAAACTGTGTCTGTCCTTCCATCACAGCTGAGCTCTGTCCCCTCCCTCCCTCCTGTGTTGTCTGGGGGTGGGGTGCGTTTAGAGAAGGGGAGGCCGTCGGGAAGCAGGCCGAGGATGCCAGTCTACACGCACAGCATGAATGCAGTTGACAGTCGTCTCTGTCACAAATGAGAATTGTAGCGGTAGCTAGGTAGGACAAGTACAGGAGTGCCCGCTTTAAATCCGGCACTGAGAAGAGCCTGCGATAAATTTATAAGCAGCCTTAGGTTAATACCATGCTCCAAATCTGTGAGTAACCTCCGTGAATAACCCTTAATAAGTAAGCATTAAGTTGACAGACATTGGAAAGAACTCCAATAACTTAATTCTCGACTCCCCGCTACCCCCACTCCACCCACCCCACCCCCTCTTGCCACCAGACTGTGGACACGTTGTAGCCTCTGTGTGCTCATTGGATACAGAAAGTGATCCACACATTTACCTGGCTCCGTTGTGCATGGGTTCTTGGGTTCATGATCAGTACCCCAACCATAACTTTATATTAATATAATGATTCCCCCCCCGCCAAGTTCACAGAACACTCTCTGCATCCCATTGTGGTAGATGATGATTATAACCTTCTCCATTTTTGTAATGAGGGAGGTTAATACAGGGAAGAGTGATGCCAGAATGGGTGCTCGTCCATGGTTTAAATGTTCCAATAGCCAGCTCTCCAAGAGAAGAAGCCCTAGTTTATGGTGGATACTGATTCACGTGGTGTAAATATCCCCACCTTGGCTGATTTAAGCTACCAACATACCTCCCTGAATGCTGAGATAGGAAGAAACAATCAGCTCTTGTGAGCTGGTACGACGGGCTCCAGCATAAAATTGGCAGTAATGATTCTGTTCAGGGCTCCAAATTCCCCATGACCACTGGGACCAGCTCAGACCTCTATAAATCCCCAGTGAACTCTCAGGCTGAGCTCAGCCCCTGACTCGCTGGATTGCCTTGAGAAGTGTTTTTTCAAACTTCGAGCTGTGACCCATTAAAGAGTCCTGAAATTTTGAAATCTCAATGAGCATTTTTTAAATGAAGTAGAATATAATAAAACAAAAAGAAATGAGTAGAGCAGAATATATCAGAGTATAACGTGCATGTTCCAAGGAGAGATGATGGATGCATAGATGGATGGATGGATAGATATGTATATGTGTAGAGTGGGTTGGGGTCAAAAACCATAAAATACTGACCTAGAAGCAAGTGTACTCGTATCTGCAAATGGAACTAATGAAGTTTGCTCCCTCCCTGCCTGTTACCAGGCCAGGGGCATGACTAAGGTCACCTGTGTGATAGTGCCCTGGTGGTGCTAGCACCCTATCTGACCTGCAGTTCGTCTATGTGCAGGGGCAAAATGAGGCAAAACGGAGAGGTTTGGCTTTCTCTGGGAGATGGTTGAACACTGTGTTTGAAACTGGGCAAAGTCTCATCATTTTTGTGCACGTGCTTTCCTGGAATCAAGCCACAGCCAAAGAGAGAGCCCTCCCAAAGGCTTTCAGCCCTCATCAGTCCACACACGTGTGCAAACTCTGCAGGTGGGAGGGACCCCCGGGCTTCCCTGGAGGTCTGCTGTGAGTGGTCGTGAGGGAGACACAAAGGATATGTTGCCTGGAGCAAGGACTCTCTCAGTGGAGAAAGAGCTAGTTAGTTCTGAAAGGTAGGAAAGATGAGCTTGGTTAAGGCTTTCTCCACACGTTCTCCTGGATCCCTGGTGGAAGAAAACACAAGCTTTTATGAGCCATCACAGCAACCCCGTGAACTGTAAGCCCCATTTCATTGATGAGGAAACTGACACTCAGAGAGGTTGGGCACTTTCCCTGAGGTTGCACAGCAATGAGCACTGTGCAAAAACTCCCTCCTTCTGACCTGTGCTCATGCCTGTGCTTATGCCAGGAACTCCCTCCAAGTCTTCGGAAAGCCTGTTAGTCACCCAGTAGACCCTTCCAAACTGGTTTCTTCATCTGTGAAATGGGATTTTGCTCTATTAAGGAAGGAAGCAGCCTTTTGCTAGGAGGGAGCATCGTCCGTAGAGTCATAGAGGCCTGGCATCTCAGCCCGATTTACAAATCACTGCCCCAGGATCTCAAGCAGATTACCTTTGTTTCTTTGCCTGGAAAGTGGAGATGATGGCCACTTTCTAGGTCATTATGAGGATTAACGAAGGTAATGTTTTTACATCACAAAGTCTAGAAGGATCCATATTAACCTGTCAAGGGTGGCTTCCCCCAGGTGGTCTCCTTGCAGGTGGTTTCATTTTTCCCTGTTTTCTCATCTTTCTTCAGTGGTGCTCTGGTAAGTGCTTGGAAACCGGCTCTCCAAAAGACCAGACCTGATTTGTAGTCTGTGCCCCTTTCCGTGGTGTAAGTATCCCACAAAGGCTGATGTCAAGCTACCACCGAATGCCACTGAACAAACTGGGGAGAGACAGGCTGGGACAAGCCCACTGCAGCACACCACTGTTGTTCTTTTGCACTGAATGTGTTGTCTGGGCAGTAAGCTGAGAGAGAGAGGAAATTAATGAATAGAGTACCCAGCATTGTGCCGGGCATAATAGTTTTCAGTGCTGCCTGACTTTCCTCCATCCCCAGGCAAACAGCACACCGACTGTGATGGCCAGGCTGTGCGAGGTGGTGGTCTTCTGAGAGGCTGAGTGCCCTTATCTTGCTCCCCATCTGCCGGGCTCTCAGAACCTGGGCAGCCTATAGAGGAGACTCAAAGGTCGGCCAACTGAGGAATAATCAGGCAGGCAAGAAGGTCCTTTCACTTTCCATGGGAGACACGCTTTTAGCCAACGTGGGCAAGGTTGAAACTGTCCTAGAGGAAACCGAGAAGGGTCTCGGAGCAAAGAGCCTGAAGGGGAGCGCACACATAGACGCACGCACGCACGCAGGCACTCACCCCTGCGGCCAGCCTAAGGCCAGTCTGACTCATGACCAGAGAGGAGGGTGTGTACCTTGGGGGGGGGGGCTCTGCAGATTTCTGAAGGATTACAGAAGAAGTGGGAGTCCTGAGAGCCTTCCGACAGGTCAGCAGGTGTGCACAGCAGAGGGGCAGAGGCACGCTCGCTCCCCACACCCTGCGGACTCCGCACAGCTGCCCGCAGACAGTAAGCACTCCAGCCATTTTTATTAACGCTTGTGTTTTTAATTCATAAATTTCTTCTGTTCCCGTATAGCTTGATCTATTGCAGAAAGGATGTAAGGCCCCTCGCTAAATGCTTGTCGAATCAATAAGTAAGTCTTAGCCCTCGCCAGCTCCTGGTTTCACATGTTCCCGGACATAAAATGTGACTAAATCTAAATGAGATGCAAAATGTTAATGAAGGCTGCCGGTGACTTTGTTTTTAATTTCTTCTGGCTCTTTTGCATTTTTCAAATGTATCTTCAAAGAACATGGATCACTTTTGTTATTTAAAAAAAAAAAAGACCACGTATTATAAAAATAAACAACCCATAATAAAGAATAGGATCGAATGGTATCAGCCGTTAAGGACACCGACAGATGTCCTCTCCACGCTGTGGTGCTCAAACCAGGGGTCCCGGACATGTTGGGTGGCCCAGCGTGGACCTCCTCATGCTTCAGGACACTTGTCACAGCTGGGTTCTGTCTCGGCCTCTCTTTCCTCAGGCCTCCCGCCCACCAGGTACTGACTAATAACGTTCCCCTGCGGTAACAAGTCTTAGTCAGAAGTGGAAACAGAGGCGAGTCCTAGAGAGGGGAAATAACAGGCCGCGCCCAGGGCCACCAACAAGTGAGAAGTTCACAGGGCCTGCGTCCCCAGCCCCACCCCGGCCCCTCGGCATGTGGGCCCTCAGGCACCTGCAGCTCGAGGAGGACCTGCTGCCACCTTGTAGCCACACGTCCCCTCCGGGGCAGCGCGGGACCCAGCCCCTCGTCCGGTGACAAACGTGTCCGCTCCACGTCTGTCTGAGCGGTGGGGCTGTTCTGAGGACGCAGCGCTGACGGTGCCCTGTGAAAGCGTGTGCCGGCTGATAAACGAGCCGTCCCCACGTCATGAGGGACTCGGCTCTTCCCTGCGACCTGGCTCTGCAGTTTCGGGAGCCTTCGCACGTTTGTTAGTTTTTTTGTGAAAGACGAAGGTTGAGTCTAGAAAATGAGGGCCTGAGGGATGGGGAGAGAAAGTTCAAGAAGTTTGCGACAGAAAGCATGCTCGTGTGTACACTGTCTTTTAACTCCTCTGTCAACCATGTGGGTGCTTCCCAGCCTCCCGCTCTTCGAGGCTCGGGAGTGACTCTAGAGCCGGTGGGCTGAGAGGAGGCAAGGCCAGGTGCCCCCGGGGCTCCGTGTGCACCAGTGGTACACAGGGAGCTGTGACCATGTGTCCTCGGAACCTAACTAATTTTCTTTCTTTTTTGACTTTTATTCACATACTGTACAAATTCCCCCATGTAAAGTGTATAAGCCAGTGGTTTGTAGTATATTCACAAGATTGTACAACCATCACCACCATCTGTCTTAGAACATTTTTGTCACACCCAAAAGAAACCCTGAGCCCCTTAGCAGCAACCCCCCCAAACCCCTGCAGGCCCCCGAGCCCAAGCCAGGCACAAATCTAGTTTTGTCTCTCTAAATTTGCCTGATCTGGACACACGGAGTCCTACAGCATGTGGCCTCTTGTGTCTGTCTGCTTTCACTTTACGTCATGTCTTCAAGCTTCACCCGTGTTGTAGCCGGCGTCGGCCCCTTGTTCCTTTTCATGGCTGAATAGTATTCCATTATCTGCTGAGAACGCGTTTTGTTGATCTTCACTGGTTGATGGACATCTGGGCTGTTCCCACTTTTTGGCTGTTGTGAATAATGCTGCCACAAACATGCATGGACAAGTCTTTGTGTGGACTTGCATTCGTGTCCCTTAGGCCACACAACTGATTTTTTTAACAGTGTATAGCTGATCGTGTCTCTCCTTTGCTTGAAAACCTTCAGTAGTTTCTCTTGTTTTTAAAATCAGGTTCAAAATCCTTACTTGGTCCACAAGGCGGACAGCTTCTGGGCTCTCCCCTTCTTCTCCTGTTCCAGCCAAGAGGTTCCACTGACACACAGCCCTTCCTACCTTGGAAGCCCCGGAACTTGCCTCCCCGCCTCCCCCCAGCCCTTTGTTGAACCCCCACGCCTCCCAAGGTCTCAGCCAAAATACCTCCTGCTCAGGGAAGCCTCTTCAGTGCCTCTGACCAGGTTGGGTCCACATGCTCTCATAGGATTCCCCCATCCCTCTCCTTAGCACATACCCCAGTGAGAACCACATGATGGCTTGTGTGGTGAGCTGTTTCGTATTTCTCTCGTCTGCCGCCGTACCCTCAGGAGAGTGGGGCCCTCGTTGGCATCAGCCATGCCCGGCACTAGCACAGTGCCTGGCACTTAGGCGCTCAGTAAATATTGGGCAGATGAGTAACAGGTAATGAGGGCAGCAAACAAATCGCTTGTTTGGTGGCTTCCTTTTGCCATGGGGTCTCCCTCAAGTGGTGGGGAAACAGAGGCAGTGGCTCTCTCAGGCCTCCTGCCCCCCAACCCACCTGAGAGACCTCTGCTTAAGTTGGAATGGGTTTGGGGGAACCCCCCCCCGTCCTCGAATAACTAGAGCCCCATTGGGTGCCAGCTAACACGTGGGCTCTCTCTCAGGACAAGGTAGCTCCCCGCAGCATAGGACGTGGGGCAGCTCCCCACGCTGTCCACACTGGGGGTTACAGCGGCCCACCTGCAGGGGTGATGTGAAGAGGGGGGTCCGTGAGTCTGCAGCTTCTGTGATAGCCGGGAGCCGCATTAGGACAAACCTTGTTCCGTTTAGTAAAGATCATTGCTTTTCTGTGCGTTTCGTTTGAAAAACTGTCCTTGAGGAAATTGCGAGAGGAAACTGTAGACCTTCTGAGACTTAATTGCTTTTTTCAAAACACCGTGTTTTCATTTCCCCCACAGATATGCACTTATTTGGCCATTATCCCGCACATGACGACTTCTATCTCGTAGTGTGCAGTGCCTGCAATCAGGCCGTCAAGCCACAGGTTTTCCAGGCGCACTGCGGTAAGTGGACCCCCGCACCCCGCCGCACGTTCGCAGCCACCACTCCCACCACAGTCGCCTCCCCTTCAGCTCCCAGGCGGGTCAGCCCCGTGTGCGGGGCCACTCGCCCAAGGCGGTGGGTAAATTCTTCCTGCGGCTCTGCCTCTGCTCACAGGGGAACTATTTGCGGAGCTGTAGTCCTTCTCGGAAATGCTCAGCCCTGTCAGAACAAATGAGAGAAAACCTGCTACTTGTTTAGGGAAATGGGACCAGACTGAAGCCATCCGCCCAACCTTCGGGGGGCCTCCCAAGGTGACCATAGGAAAGGCAGAGCGGTGGCTTGAGGAGCTGCTCCTGAAAGAGGGGGCCAGACTGAGTCCTCCAGGGGTTACCCCAGGAGGGGCTGGGACTGAGGGGTTCTTGGGCTGCCGCCCCAAGGAAATGCCTGGTACTTGCAGCCTCAGGTTCACTTTCTCTCTCTCCAAGAATGCTCTCTGTGTTTGGGAACTTGCTTTCCCTCTGTATCTTTACATCCTTGGTGTAATAAATTCCCTTCAGTAGTACAACAGCAAACCCTAGACCCCCCTTTAGAGCAGGTGCCATGGACATACAACAGATAAAGTCCACATGACCGCTACTCGGGAACGCACAAACAGCTACTGACCTTGGACAGGCAGTTGCTTAACCTCGCAGGATGGACGTTTCCTTATCTTTAAACGGGGAGTTGGACCAGATGATTTCCAAAGCTGTGAACTCCCCAAGAGGCTTTCTCGATCTTTTTGCTTAAGCCCCACTCCCTTTTTGATGAACGTCATGTCTCACTGCCCCCTTTTACTGTTATAGCTCAAAGCACGTTAAGTATCGTGCCAAAAAAAAATCAAAGCAATAATAATATTGGGTATGCTTTTGTAAATTACACATTTCCTCTTTCTCACACTCAGCATTTCTGACTTTCCCCCACACCCTTCAGTTGTCAGTGTTCTGTAATAAATCGGTTTAAAGTAAAGTGAGCTGCTTATCCAAGCTCCTCCTCAGTAAATGTATTTGGGCCTTAAGAATAGTTCTTATGTATTCTAATATCATCTATGAATATGTATGTATATGATATATCCATATCTAAATATGTATATAATCTTTATCAGTGTGTGCATTTATATATATATATATATATATATATATATATATATATATATAGTGGGAATATCTTGTGTTTTTAATATGTAGAAAGAGAATCTAGGATTTAGGGGCACTTTCTAGAACTTTCTTACCTACACAAGGTAGAGAGAGGGCCCAAGATAAAGTACCATACAGAGAGCTCTGCGTAGAGGCCAAGTCTCCCGCCGTCCCTGCAGCCGGCTCCTTGAGCTAGGTTTCTCCTCCTCTTCCATGAGGAGTGATCTCCATAGGTGCTTCTAGCTCTAACATTTTCGCTTCTGGCAGACTGAGCATGAAAGGAGCAAGTTATGTGCTCGGCACGAGCTGACCTTGCTCACTGCTCTGTAGCAAATGACCCTCTCTTCCTCCAAGAGGAGAGAAAGGGTCAGACCTTTCCAAAGGGAAACTGTCAGAGACCCAGAGGTGGTGCTACCAGCTGAGGTGACAGGTGGGCGAATGGAAAGCAGAGCAGTGGCGGGAAGATCCCACACAGCTGGTTTGTTCAGTGAGTGACCGTGGCATCCATGTGGCCAATTGCTTCTGTCTGTCTCGTGATGATGCGGAGGCTAGGGCACCCCAAATGTGATAGACGTTCATTCATTCGCAGGGACTGCTGCTGTTCTGGGCACTGGGATACAGCTGCGAGTGGGACAGACGAAAATCCCATAAGCCATCAAAACCTTCCCTGGGAACTTAATTCACTGGCAGAGGCTTTGATGGAAGGAACCAGAAAGGGACCTGGGACCCCACTGTGCCCTACAGAGTTCTGCCCAAGGTGAGGCCTCATCTAGCCAGTGAAAGAGGTCTCGAGGTCTTGGCTCTGCTGACACACCTGCCTCCCTCTGTTCTAGGCCTTTTGGTTCAAGAGCCAAGTCAAGCTTAGGGAGACAGCCCAGGGTTTTGTGGCCACCTCCTCTGAGCAGTGGCAGTAAATTAGTTTGGGGGTTTGGGGTGATTGGCCTCATCACTCGAAGCCCAGCCTCCTTTGAGCTTCTCGCCGAGCCAGCTGAGCTTCTCGCCGAGCCAGCTGACAAGTAGCAGTGGAAACACAACCACAGCTCAGCAGACAGAGCGCACAACCTCCCTTGTCTTTCAGGCGTGTGTCCTGCTGATTCACAGCCCGTATTTATCAAGACCAGGAGAATGCAAGGCAGAGCTCAGAACCACAGCAATTCTTTCGGGGGCAGGGAGGATTTCTTAGTTTCCCTGAGAATTCTTTCAATGGTTTAATGATATTTCTTTTCTTGCTGTTTTATCTCCAGTGACTAGCCTTGCTATTTCCAACAAGTGAGTAAGAATGACACTGCTAAATGCCAGGGACAGTGCTGTGCGCTTTCCTTATCTTTGAGTGTAGAATCCTCTCAACAGCCCTATGAAGTAGGGACCACTGTGGTCCCTGTTTTGAACGTGAGGAAGCTAAGGCTCGGGAGCGCTTGCCTGAGGTCTCAAAGCCGTGCAGGCGCAGAGCCTGATTTTGAATGTAGGCTGCGTCACTCCAGAATGAGGGACGTACGTAGTCTGCTTGCTTGTCCCTCACTGCCCCTCTGCATGGATCCCGTGCCCTCCCTGCCTTGCCCAGACTCCAGGACCTGCCCCCGTTCACTGGCCAGGGAGCACCTGCGAGTCCAGGTCTTTAATCCCTATTTTGTTATCAGAGCTTTTTTTCAAAAGGAATCTCAGGATGAAACTTGATCTATAAATATATATGCAAAGCAGAGCCCCTGGAGTTGAACTTTGTATAGGAACTCGAGCCCCACCTACCTGGCCTCGCCTGACTCCCAACCTGCCAGGGGTCCATAGAACAGTATTTGAAGTCTGTTGTAATGGAGAGGACGTGGGCTGGGAGCCAGACAAAGCAGTTCACGTGAACTGTGTGACCTTGGGCAGGTCACCTCTGTCTCTCCACCTTGTCTGCCTCATGGAGTTGTTGGTGTGGAGTCACTGGTAGGAAGCACCTTCTTGCAAATACACCCAGAGTGTGGGTTCCTTTCCTCCCCCTTCCTGCATGTCATCGTGTCTCACTGCCCCCAGCTGGACCTGAGTCGGCCCTCCTAACAGCCATCGAATTCCGTTCTCCTGTGCCACGACACCTTCTGCCGTGCACTTCAGTTTTCTGTGGACTGTCTTGGCCCCTCTACCAGCCTCTTGGGTCTCTTCAGGACCAGGGATGTGCCTTGTTGGCTCTGTATTCCCAGCACCCAGAAATGAGTCCATCACCACCGGCCCTGGCCCCAGGAAGCAGAGCTGGGGTGCAGGGGGACGGACATACCTAGGGACCGGTATGCCTGGGGCCAGATCCCAGCTCAGCCGTGCCCAGCCCTGAGACCCTGAACTGGTCACTTTTTAAATGACAGGGGACTGGATAATGTGTTCTCTTAGCAACATACTCATTCGCAGCATGTGTGATTCAGCTCCTGGATTTTATAGATACTGGCGTGGGGGGGGGGGCAACATCCAAGATCTCGGTGTCCTGGTTGTTTAAGTTAAATTGAAAAAAGCGCACGTCGTGTGTGTGTGTGTGTGTGTGTGTGTGTGTGTGTGTGAGTATTTAGGCAGTTGGTTCTGGGGACTTTGAAGGTTGATGGTAATGTGAAAAATTGAAAGCCGTAGTGGAAAAATCATGAATTTTGGAGTCAAACAGACCCGGCTTAGAATCTTGACTAACATTTACTATCTGTGTAACGTTGGGCTAATCGCATGACCTTTCTGAGCCTCACTTTCCTCTAAAATGAAGGTGATAGTTCTTGCCTCGCAGTTACTGTGAGGAACGGAGATAAAGTAGAGTTTCCTGGCACGTGGTAAGGGAATAAAGAAAGGGTAGCTATTATTGTCAATAAAGTGTGGCTCTTTCTTATTAAGTTGAATGTTTCTTATGAAAAATGGGAAAACCGATTCAGTCAAATGCTTCCTGTCTTCGTTTCCTGCCCAGGCTCAGGGGGTGTGCGCGCTGAGGTCAGCCTGTAGACGTTGGCCTGTGATTCATCTTCAGCCTTGCGTACTCTTGGAGGCAAGATTTGTCAGCCTCGAGGATCTGGCTTTATAGGTATGGTTTACATTCACATGAGGCCCCAGTGTCAGCTTCTCTGGAAATGGCGTGAGGCTCCAGGTCCCTCTCTGCGGTCCCTGCCAGGTCCATCCTGCTTTGGCCGCCTTGCCATACAGGGTCACATGAGTCCCCACTCCCAGGACTCTCTGCATTCCTGTTTGCTCCTGACTTTGTGCCCCACACTGATGTCCCAGACATAAAAAGCAGGTGGGCCCAGAGGTGAGACCCTGTGCTTGGTATGGAGGGAGGCTCTCTGGGAGCCACCTTCTGGGCCACCCCACCTGTGTTGGTCCTCTGAGGTCTGTTTCCTGAGTCTGTGCAAGCATCCTTTTGATGCCTTTTAAACCTCCACCTTTCCTAATTCTAGTTCTAGATTTTAATTCTAGTTCTACCTTGTTATTAAAGCCCCTTAGGTGAGCTGATGAGGTGATTTAGGGGTAGTCACAGAAAGGGGGAAACAGAAGCCTTGCCTTGGAGGCTGCCCAGCCCTAGTTGTAGCTTGATACGCTGCCATGATGTGATTGGCTTATGGCTGGGAGTAGCCTCTCTGGGGTCAGTCTGCTTGGAATCAAGTTCCAGCTCTGCCATTTGTTAGTTATGTGACTTGGGCAGGTTACTTGGCCTCTCTGTGCTTTAGTGTTCTTATTCGTAAAATGGGTAGAGTGGTTTACCTCATAAGGTGGTTGTAATGATTAAAAGAACTTGGGGCGCCTGGGTGGCTCAGTCAGTGAAGCGTCCAACTTGATCTCAGCTCAGGTCTTGATCTCAGGGTCATGAGTTCAAGTCTTATATTGGGCATGGAGACTACTTAAGAAGAAGAACTTGCATTTGGAAAGTACTTCATACAATAGTGAAACAAAGTTTGCTTTAACAAGAAAAAAGGCTATCAAAAACCAAGTGATAAGCTACAGAGATTTGTAATGAAATCTTGTCCAGGGGCGCCTGGGTGGCTCAGTTGGTTAAGCGTCTGCCTTCAGCTCAGGTCATGATCCCAGGGTCCTGGGATCGAGCCCTGCATCAGGCTCCCTGCTTAGTGGGGAGTCTGCTTCTCCCTCTCCCTCTGCCCCTCCCCCTGCTTATGCACATCTCTCTCTCAAATAAATATATAAATAAAATCTTTAAAAAAAAAAAAAAGGAAAGAAAGAAATCTTATCCAAAGGGTTTTCGCTTGGGATTAAAGCAGAGCAGGAGGGTGACATGTGTGACTCTTCCTCTTATGTCAGTGCTGTTGTGGGTCCCACCCTCATCCCAGAGAGACTGCTGTTGCCATTTTTCCAAAAGGAATCCTCTGTGTGATACATGCATGCGGGTAGGTGTGTGTGTGTGTGTGTAGGGGTCTTATCTGTGTGCCCAGGCATGTGTATAAGCTCAAAACAAGGAGATGCAAGGTGCCTACAATGGAAAAAAATATCGGTATTACTTTTGGTAGGTGCGTGCTTTAACAGTCTGGAGTACTGTAATCCAGGAGAAGACTATAATAGATTTAAGCTGTGTCTTTGTAACAGGGCTGAACATTTATGAAGTTGTAGTTGTAGGATTTGTCCAAATGAAAGCAGTATGATGTTTTTTTCTTTCCTTATCTCCTAATATACTTGCATAATGAACTACTGTGAAGCAGGGTTTCTCACCAGCAACACTGTTCCCTTCAGGGGCTGGATAATTGTTTGTGATGGAGGCACCCTGTGCAGTGTGGGGCCTCTATCCACTCGATGCCAGTAGCAGCCCCCACCCTTAGTCATGACAACCAAAACCGTCTCCAGCCATTGTCAGCGTCCCCTAAGGGACAAAATCTCCCCCCGTTGAAAACGACTCCCGTAAAATAGAACACCCCCCATGTGTCAAAGCATATTCTTTGCTTTTCTATATTTAAATTTTCCTCCACGTGAAAGTGAATGTGCGTGCACATACACACGAAGCCCAGAAATAACCGCCGTGGAATCACACACACACACACACACACACACACACACACACACACACGGCAGCATGTAGAAAGTTTACTATTTCAGCTTCCACAGAGCCGGTCACCGGGCTATTTCCCCATCACATTTGTATGCAAAGCATAAAACAAGCTATCTTCTAGAAACCCATAAGCTGCAGTTTCCCACCTCAAAACCAGAAAAGGGGAGAAAAGGCAAAAGCAATAGCATGTCCATATACACAGATTCTTCAGAAATGTTCAGCCACAGTTGGTGCTTGCCCTCCACGCCGAGAACCCTGCAGCCCCACACCCCATCCATCAGACAGAGATAATCCTTGGATGTCACTGCTACTTAAAAAAAAAAATGTATTAGAACTGAAGAACCTAGATGTCATTCAGTAGACAAGAGAGGATTAATTTTTCCCCTCTTTCTCAGAGAGGCCTTTTTATTCCCTTTCCTGATTATATTTTTGAATGCCCTTCAAGTAGCTGTTTTGCATGTTGATAGTGATGCAGTCGAATTTAATGAACTGTGAGCTAAAGCAGAGAGGCTGAGCGGGAAAATAAATGAGTGACAGCAACTCACCTTCGTTCCTTCCACGCACGTCCAGATGCCGATGTCGGTTGGGTACCGGCAGTGACACAGCCCAGCAGCCCTGCACACGGGAGCCTCATTAAGGAGGTTCCAGGCTTTCCTGCCATTGTTCTTTTTATTTTATCTGTCTCTGGGTGACCTCTGGTTGAGGAGGAAACACACCATTTGTGCTTCTGAGCCCTAGAGAAAGTCCCTCTGAAAGTCGGTGTCCCCTGGGCTTCTGGGGAATCATCACCGCCTAATTATCCTACAGGACTTCCTGTCTGAACGTGTTGACGGGCACCACCGCGGAGCACTTGGGTCTAGTGTCAGTGCAGTTGGATTTGTTTGTTGAGATTACATTTCTGTTGTTGCTTCTGTTCGTCATCTTTTACGAGAGTGGATTACTTACCCCGGAGAAGTGTAAAATAATTAAAGGAAATTGTTCTCATCAAACATATTCTTTGTCGAGTCTGACAGCATTAATTAATAAGGCTTGGCAAGAGCATGTGAATATGTGCAAACTTTATATTGTTAGTAGGATTCTTTTTTACCTTTAATTTGATGAATGTATCCCCAGTCCAGAGTGAACTCCTAGATTGATACGTCTTTTGGGCTTCTTATGATCAGAAACAGTATCGGCCATTGTTTCTTCTGATGTCTTCTTCCCATCAAATCTGGTCCAGTGTGACTCATACGATAGGTCCTCAGGAAATTCCTGTAAATCCTCCAGAGATCGCTATGGAAAGAAATGGCAGACGGACCGATTACCAAACGGTTATACCTTACGTCAAGCATGACATCTGAGAGAATCTACAACAAAGTAGGACTGCGTTTTGCTCCACTTCGGATGTTTATATTTTTGAACTTGCAGCTGCTCAAATTACAGTTAATGCTGGATCTGGAACAGAGCAGGTTGACCTGGTCCCAAACCCGGACTTTTCTTTTTACTCTGCTAATGGAAAACAGAAATACCAATAACAACAATGATGATAAAGCTAATGCACGTGGTGGGCACTTACACGTACTAAGCTTTCTGTGTGTTCGTGAATCCTGTCGCCACCGTGGTCATATTGGCCGTGTCACATAGCAAAGGCAAGGGAAATTCAGAGGATTTAAGAAATTTGCTCAAGATCGGGCCGATGTAAGTGGCAGAACCAGGGTTCCAACCTCTGTCTGACTCAAGTCACTTTAACCACTGTCCAGGTTGAATGTTTTGGGTCTGGAACTCCCTGCAACACTGTAACTAGGCTTGGATACAGAAAGGTCATTGTGGTCCCCTGTGGGATCTGCACAGGGACTCACAGGCAGCTGAGTTCCCTGTCTCTTTCTCTCCCACACTGCTGACCTGGTCTGCTTACTGGCAGAGGTGAGGAACTTGGGCACAGTCTTGAGGAAAGGAAGAAGGGAGGAATAAATCAGCTCTGGTAAGTGTGTTTGGAGCCTCAGCCACAGCATTTGAACAGACCTTTAAATATCGACAGGTAAAAAGAAGGGAGCTTGTAAGAGGTGGTGGAGTGATACCATCGTCAGTACCTGCTGCCTACAGATTCCCCTTTATCGCCAACAAATGAGCAGATCCCCGAGACCCACAAACAGGAGGTACTTTCCTCTACACCCCTCGAAATTCCCTTTCTGCGTGTTTCTGGGAATTAAGTAGAAATGCTAACAAATAAACAGCAGATGTAATGGTTCAGCTCAAATTTAAAGCCAAATTAATAGGATCTTCATAACCTTAGGATTGCTGAATTCATCTTTAATTGAAAAAAAATCTGGGGCACCTGGGTGGCTCAGTCGGTTAGGCGTCCTGCCTTCGGATCAGGTCATGATCTCAGGGTCCTGGGATCGAGCCCCACATCGGGCTCCCTGCTCAGCGGGGAGCCTGCTTCTCCCTCTCCCTCTGTGTACTTCTTCCTGCTTGTGCGCACTCGCTCACTCTCTGTCAAATAAATAGTCTTTAAAAAAAGAAAAAAAACTACTTATAATCTCATCAAAGCCCATTTCTTGAAGGCTGAATCTTTTGGGTCACCTTCAGAGTCACGTGGCTTTGATTCATTCATTTATTTGAAAAATACTTGAGCACCTGTTATATGCAGGCATTGTTCTGGTGTCGCAGGCATCGTGGTAAGCATCACAAACAAGGGCATGGCTTTCTTGAGGCCTACATTCTGGTAGGTTAAATGACATAAACAAAAATGCAACCAAGTCCTATGAAGAGCTGGCACAAGAGTGTCCCAGCAGAGAGCACAGCAGAAGAGGTGGGCGGGACCAGAACTATAGAGCCCTGCAGGCCAGGGTCCAGAGTTTGGGTTTGATTCTGAGAAGACACTGAGGGCACCCAGAGAGGGAAAGACATAATTTGGTTGATATTTTTAGATGATCACTCTGGCTGCTTAGAGCCTGGGAAACCTCCTAGGGACAAGTGCAGTGCTGTGCAGATAGACAGAAAAGGATAACTTTGAGGTCCGTTCTGGAAGTGTAACTGACAGAATTTGATGATGGGCTGAATTGGGAAAGAGAGGGGTCAACATTTAGGATTAGTCAGCAGGGGAATGGTCAGTGATCTGGTGGGAATGACGGCGGAGGATGACGACATGGAAACCAAGACAGGAAAGCCTTTTTTGTAGACCCGGTCAAATGCCAAGAGGTTGAGTGAGAGGAGAAAAGAGAAGAAGCCTCTAGATTTGCCACCATAGGCTGTTACTGATCTTGACAATAGCCATCTCAGATGTGTCTTGAGATTTTTTTTTCCAAGTGCAGGTGACTTCATTTTTACATCCCTGATAGACCTCTTTTTAGGCTGACAGCGCCCCAAGTGTGTTATCTGCATTTGTGCTGAGCTCAGCTGCCACCCAACCAAACCGTCAGCTCATTCCTCTGCCCCTGGCATCCCTGTGTTCTGTGGGACTGATCACTATGCAGCGGGGTCACCTGCAAACACTAGCTGCTGAGCCTTATGCATCCCTGAGTCCCAGTGCGGAGCACATTTCCTGACTTGCTACACAGTCAGGTAGAAGGAAGGACTCCTCCAATCCCAATCAGTGTGCTCTCACACCCTCCACCTCACCAGTATTAGCATATGTGATGGCTATTGCAAATGCTCGTTGACTTGTCCATCCCATCTCTCTCCCTCTCTCTCCATCTATCCCTCTCTCTCTCTCTCTCTCTCTCTCTCACACACACACACACACACACACACACACACGTACCCCAGACCAGGAGTAGTTCCAAGGAGCCAGGAGCCCTGTCGTCACACTCACCATTATATTACCTGCGTCAGTGATGAGTGCTGGATATACAGTTGATGCTCAGTGTACTTCTTTAAAAATGAACCTTATGAGAAAAGAGGGAGGAAGCAAACAATGAAGGAAAATTGGCTTGCTATTTGTGAAGAAGCCAGATTCCACATGTAAACGAGTACATTCATTTAGAAGATACCACTCCTTGAAAGAGAATGACGGGCTGTGTTCTAATACAGTTGGAGAGGCGGCATCCGGGGAAACGTCCTTCCCCGCTGAGCGGCTTGGGAGGCTGCTGCTTTGATCCTTGACCACAGCTGATTTCTGGAGGGCTGTCACTGTAACATGACCCCTGGCTCTGACTCATCACTGGCTTGTCCTCGCTGCGCGGGCTGCACTGTTCCATTCCTCAGAGCAGTATCAACCGAGGAAAATTAGGGGAACAGTCATCGCTTTATTTAAATCCGAGGAAAGAATGTTGCCAGCACAGATTCAAAAGGTCATTTTGCAATTCTCCCCATCCTGAGCAGTGAGTAGAGCAGCATTTCCCAGGCAGCGTTCCCTCCCCGGTGTAGTGAACCGGCACCGCAAGAGCTAGAGCTGCAGGTGGACGCAGGTGGGTGCACACATGCCGGGACCCCTGCACCCAGATCCCTCCGGGGGTTTGCAGCAGCTCTCCCAAGATTGAAGTGCTCTGAGGTCTTGGAGTAAAACACAAAAACATCTCTTTCACTGTGGAGTCTCATCACTCTCAATTTATCTGAATTCAGCCATAGGCACTGGGTAATCATCATCACCATCATGATGCACTTCTGTTTCCAGTAACGTGACCCCAGACACAAACCCACCTTATCTGGGGCAGGAGCAGAGAAACAAAGATTTTTTTTTCCAGCCCTGGAGGAAGAAGTGGCCATAGACAGAGCCCACGATCCCCAGACCAGATGCACTGTGCTTTATAACAGAAGGGCATTCGGCGGTGTGGTGGTTACACATCGTTTTCACTGAGGTGATGCAGGAACCCAGCTCTTGTCCAAGCTGGAACTCTGCTGAGTGCTTGTCCTTTTAGAAAGGGCTCTGGAGTTCTCGCTCAAGGAGTTGATTCTTAGTGCTTGGCCGGGGTCCCTGAGAGTGTTACCTCCCAGAGCGTCCCATACAAGGAACCCGCGTGTAGACTTGCCTTGGGACTTTAAAGAAGGTTCCAAGCCCTCTCGTTTCTAAAGTCATAGCCCTTCCCTCGTGTGTACGTTTACTATGGCAAGTTTCTTTTTCCCTCAAGAAAGGTGCTGTTAAATTGACGTGGTGTCTCAGCAGTTAGTGGCGTCCTGGGATGGAGGGAATCCTGCAACTTGGGTGGGACCTGCCCTGTGCTGTTGCACAGAGCCAGGCCCTTTGGAAAACGGAGCGCAAGTTAGAGCAGGAGACACGGAAATAAATGAGTCCGGGGTCAATAAAGGATGAGAGTGCGCAAATGATTTCACTACGATGAATCCTGCTTCACATGGAATGAATAATAACTTTCTTTCTGGAGAAAGACACCTTTGTTTTACAAAACTGCAACTGTAGATTTCTAAGGTGTGGTTTCTGGCAAACCCTGTGATTTGTTTGCCTATTAGCATCCTCGATGCTTTGCTTCTCTCCCCCAGGAATTACTTCTTCAAATTCCTGAGCCTTCCCCAGAGCTGCGTGTGGCTGCGTTCGTGTTGTGTCCGTGGTTTCCGCTCAGCTGCACGAGTGGCTGCCCCCAGCCCATACCTGACCCTCTTCAACAAGTGCCGGCCTCCAACAGGGGCGCTCTGCGTCCGTCCCCATTAGTAAGGTCACACTGACACCGGCCCTGCATTACGGGCAGTTCTGGGTGTCATCCTGATGGCGGCCCTATCTCCAAGTTTAGGTGAGTCGTTACCAGCGTGTTTAAGGAGGCAGGGCCTGGATGGCAAGTGCTTTCAAAATTCTGACGCTGCTTTCTCGGCTGCCCTGTCAGATCCTTACCACTTGTGACACTCACTGTTGGGTTTGGCAGTGGGGCCCCTCTGCCCTCATGACAAACCTTTGCCCCGCTGCGAGGAGCCCAGAGACCCGCGGGGAGGCCCAGAGGTGGAGGGGTTGCCCGGGTGAGCTGGCCCGCCTGGGGCTTGTGATGTTTGTAAGCCAGGAAAGCACCGGGCTGTTTTAACCACCGCAGGTGCGCGGGGCACAGGCAGAAGAGCTGTGTCCTTCTCTCTTATCTTCCATCTTTCTGCCTCCCACCCCCGCTCACCCACAGAACCTACACACCTGTCAGTAATTCGATTCGGTCCACATTACCCTGATCCTGTGTTCTGTCCATTTTCTGTTGTTTGGAGGTTTTCTTTTTAATATTTGTCTCCTTAGTCAACCAGCACTGGAACTGAATTGGATCGGCAGCACGGTCCAGGGGAAGGACCATCTGTCTGGTTTGGGTTTTGTTCTGAGGGATTCCTTGGGGGAAGCGCTTCCTCCCCGCAGGATAAACGGACCTATATTTTTCCTGTGGGTCTCCCCTGCAGCCTTCCCGGATCATTTTTCAGCGGTGGTTGGCCTTGTAAAAGAACGAACAGGAGGCCCCATACAAACTGTGACCTGCAGTGTTTGCTCGATTCCAGGACACTCTTCTTTGTCAGATGTCACATCAGCCAAATAGCACTTTTCCCAGGTGCCAATGGCACTTCCAGAACAGTCTCTCCACCCAGCCCGCGCTGGTGATTAGAAAGGGATGGGCCTATAGTCTGGCGAGCCAGGCACGGCCTGGGGAATGAGCCAGGAGCAGCTTCTAGGGATGCGCTGCTGGGTCATAATTAACCCGTGCACATCCCTCTTTTCTTCTGGGACTCAGGTACTTCACCTTCCCCTTGCTGTAGAATTTAGTTTGAAGCACAAAAGAATGAAGTTATCATGGCTAGGGAGTTTCCTGTTTCTGGTGATAGCCCCTGACAAATGTCATGTCAATTAACCTGGTCCCATAGCAACTCAGCCACACAGAAAAAAAAAAAAATCACACAACCACCAAGTGGTAATTTAGGAGTGTGGTTTTAGTTTTCAGATGTAAGAGTAGTTGGGGGAGACCTTACTGTTGTTTTATTTTTGATTTCTGGTTTAGTTTGTGATGGGCAGAGAATGTTAGCTCTAAGTTCTCTGTTTTATAACTTAGGATATTTCCTTTGTGACTAGTTAGCATGCAATCATTTTTTTTTTTAATGTGTCATATGTGATTAGAAAATGTGTTTAAACTCTTTTATGTGCAAGGTTCCATGTATTTATTATTTTGTTGTTCAAATCTTGTATATCCTCACCATTTTTGTCTGCTTGGTCTGTAATTTCTGAGGAAAGGGTTTTGTTTTTTAAGATTTTATTTGTTCATTTGAGAGAGAGAGTGAGTACAAGCAGGGGGTAGAGGGGCAGAGGGGCAGAGGGAGAGGGAAAAGCAGACTCCACGCTGAGCAGAGAGCCCAGCATGGGGACTCAATCCCAGGACCCTGAGATCATGACCTGAGCAGAAGACAGACACTTAACCCACTGAGCCACCCAGGTGTCTCTCTGAGAAAAGGGTCTTAAGTCTCCTACGATAGTTGTAAGTGTGTCAGTCTCTCCTGGAACTCAAATGGCTTTTCATTTACAGTTTTGAGACTGTGCTGTTGGATGCATATAAGTTTATGACACATGTCTTTTTAGCGGTGGAGTCCTCATCCCATTAACTTCCCCCTTAGGTCCTATTTTATCTGATTAACTTTCCTGCCCAGTTTTCTTTTGGTGAGTATATGCTTGCCTTGTCTCTTTCCAGTCTTTTATTTTTAACTCTTCTGTGTCCTGTTGTCTTGGGCAGCTTTCTTGTAACCAGTATTTGTAAATTGTCCAATCTGATAGTGCCTTTTAATAGGTAAGTTTTAACCATTTACATTTATTGTGGTTACTTTATATATTTGGACTTATTTCTGTCTTTTAATTTGTGTTTCTATGTACGTTGCTTTTTATTTACTTCTTTGTTCTCCTTTCCTATCGTCCATTAGATTAGCAAAGTTTTCTTAACCTTCTTCCCATTTTTCTCTCTGCTAGTTTGGCCAGCATGATCGTATTTTATATGTATGAATTTAGTTTATATTATACATATAGGTGTATATATATATATATACATATATAATGTTAAATATATATATATATATATATTTTTGTAGTTCTTGCCATTAAGTTTTTAACATACATACTGAACAATAATTTTTTTAATAAAAGCTACCATTATCCAGGATTTCGGTGTTTTCAAACAACCCAAAGACCTTTGTACACTTTTCTCTTAACTTAAAGTCAACTGGTAATTACAATTAAGAGTTGAAATCCTGGCCCAAAGCATTGCCTTGCATTCTCAGCCTACTGACTCACAGGGGGATTAGAGGCTCCCTGATTGATTTATAAAGCATGAACTTTTTACTAATTCACTCTGTTTTACACCCTGGGGTGTTTTTGGACATCTGTCAAGTTCAGAGTGATACATTCATTTCCAGTTTTTAAAAAATCTGTCTGTCAAGTTCCTGAAAATGTTCTGAAGTAGGATTGGACAAACGAGAATTCAGAATCCTATGCTCTACTGCTAGGGCCTGTTCCCATAAATCCTGTTTGTCATGTGTAATGATTTTTAGTGAGAAAATGAAGGGGCTCCTCCCTGCTGACACCTGCTTACTTATCCCTTGATTCTCAACTGTTAATGTGCATATGAATCCCCCAGGTGTTTGCTAAATGCTCAATTGCTAAAATGCAGATTCTGATTCAGTATGTCTGTATTTCTGATGCTCTTCCAGGTGATGCTGGTGCTTTCAGTCCATAGACCACATTTGAGTAACAAGTGCTTGGAGAATAAAATTTAGCTAGGAAAATTGGGGCTTCAGCCCTGGGTCAGGGTTCCATGACACCTTACAGAACAGCAGATAGCAGAAGAAATTCTCTCTTTGGATTGGTTTGGGATTCAGGGTCATTCGAAGTCTGAAGGTCTCCTGAAAGCCTTAAGGTCTGGCAGAGCCCAGCGTGCGTGCTCAGTGTGCACACTGTGTGTCCCTCTCACCACTGCGGGCTCTGTCTGCCTTCCCTCAGTGCTGTTAGCACAGCACGTGCTTCAAATCTCAGTCCTTTCACTATGTCACCTAGACGTGACTCTGTGAGTCAGTGCCCCAAGAAAGAGCTTGCCTGGGGCCAGGGGCAGGTTTCCTGGTAATTTATGTTTAAGACAAGCTTTTAATAGAGCTACACTTTTAAATAGTAACCAGGAAAAAGATTCTCTCTTTTTAACGGGTAGCCATTTATAGGACTCAGCTGTTGAGGCTCAAGGGTAGCATTAGGCTTAAGTTTAATCTTCTGTATACCATAATTTACAGCACTGAGTAAAGCATTGTACGTACAACGATTTCAGTCATTTGCTGTGATAAATAGCTATTGCTCTTGGCGGAACAGAAACACCGTCTCTGCTTTCCATTTATGAATATTGAATGGTCTCAGGCATGCTTTTGCTGTAAGTTTTTAAAGGGGAAATCCCCACTGATCACAACTTCTCACTAGCCCGAATTGTAATTTCCCTGCTCTGTACACCCATCAGCCCTTGATCTGGACGGTAGTTCTGCAACGTGCGTGTGTCCTGGGGAATAGTGCACAGGGCACTTCTGATGATCCCTGGTGCAAGTCCTGCAGTTTTTCCCTCTGGTGGTTTGGTAGAAGATTTAACTGGCAGCAGGGAGGCACTGACAGGGATCAGGAAAGTACCTTAAAGGTGATCATCTGATGCAGGAAAAATAGACGGGATGTGATTCTGTTGGACTCCTGACAGCGAGAAGATAGTGTCAGGTCCGGAAATTGAAACGAATGGGGGCCAAAGGGGGAAAAAAAATGTCAAGATTCTAAATCTCTAGGGATCCACTTTTTCGGAACTCAGAGACACACATGCCTTCCACCACTTCCCTTAGTTCAGATACTTTATTCCCTGCCACCTGGGAGGAGGCAAAATGGGCATCCAAGTATGATGCCTGGTAGAGTGACCAGCTTGTCTTGGGAAGTCACTGGGGCCAAGTTGGCCAGTCACCCTAGACTCAGGCTTCCAGAAATTCTCCCCTCAGCCCAGTTCCTTTCCCATGGGCAAATTTTCTGCACTAGGGACTAAAATCCTTAAACTGGCATTCTTTGATTTGTCTCGTGTTTATGAGTACCCACTGTATGCCGAGCATTGCATTGGGTGGTGAGAGAGGACTCAAGGGCGAACATGAGTAGAGGGAGTGAACAAGTAAAATAGTGCCCCTTGGCCTCCTTTTGAATGCCGTGACACAGACTGCCTTCCCGTGGCCCATTTGGGAGTGGCCAGATGCCACTTAGCTGCATCATCTCTCTAGGATGGTTCCTTTGAATACAGAGACTAGAGGCTTCTATTCTCACTACGGCCTTTGGAGGGTGATCGTATATCTTTAGAAACCTCTTCAATTTCTGTAACATCTTGCTGTTTACGAAACACACTCTCTCTAGTACTTCTTCATTCTCACTGTGCTAACAACTCAGTGAGGGGAACTGGGTGCTGGCTTCCCAGTTTGGGAAGCTCAAAGAAATTCGGCGACTTTCCTAAGGTCACTGACTGATAGGCGCAGAGCTGGGACTAGTACTCAGGACTCCTGAATCTGACCTCAGTGCATTTTCTATGGACAGAGACCATGGGGGGAAAAATGCACAGCAGCAGCAAAATATTGAAGGCAAGTGTACCTTTCTGAAACTTCCAACCTCGGCCATTTCGGATTCCGGACGTACAGGCAACCAGCACGTCCTCTCGCCTTCTCGTCTCTGCTTACATGGGATCCAAACTTTCTGTAATAACTACTTGAAACAGTCTTACTGTTCTGATTCTGAAGGAATATTATTCGGTCTGCTTGTAGGTTATGATCCACCCTTTCATTTCCTGGCCAGAAGATTCCATCAGAACAAAGTTACGGTCATTTGAGCAGACGCTGAAGGCGTTCGGTTGCGTTCCGCATGAGAATAAATCCACTCAGCATTCTGATTAGTTACAATCGGTGATGAGAGAATTGTGTGGGCCAAAAACTCCAAGTATGTGTTTCATGCCTGTAACCCTACTAATGAGAAGGGGGTTTGGCAGAAAGCTGAGCTTAGTGTTGCCTGTTAGTATTCTGAGAGCTGGATTATAGACGCAGATACAATACAGTTTGATCTTGATAGCATCTCTCATTCCCAGGCCTCAGATGAGTTTAAGCAGGAAGATGAGAGGCAGTCTGGAGAGAGAATCGTATATAAGTGGTTCAAGAATCCCGGCCATCTAGGACTCCTTGGCAACCTTGCTATGACCTTGCTTCTCTCTTTGCCCATCTGTGGAATGGGCTTGGTGGTGATGCTCTGAGGTTATTATTAGAAATCAAGAACTTGAAAATGCTTGGCATGTGACTTGTGCTATAAATATGCCTCGCTGCCATGTGGAAAAGGGAGTTTTTAGCTGCAATGTATGATGAGGTGAGGCAGGGAACGTCAGTCACCGGCAGCAGGAGCCTTGCCAGAGTCTGGAGAGGTGTGAGGGAGAGGGCCAGGTGCTTGTGTGAAAGGAAGGAGAACAGAGAGACCATCTATGAAGCAGGCTCGGGCAACCTGGTGGAATGTTCAAAACAAGCAAGCACAAAATAAACGTTTGAACGTCTGGCCTGAATTTAGAAGCAAATAGGGGATTGGAGATGAGCCTCTGTCTTTTCACATTGCAGGCTCTGTGGTCCAGCTGCAGCCATCCACTGAATTCCAGAGGGTTGGGCTTGGGGAAGGAGGAAGAGCTGGGCAGACCAGTGGCCATGTGGGGTTCAGCTGCTGTGTTCGAAAGAGGATTGTATTAGGAGAAGCGGTGCAGGTTAGGAACCAGACAGACCCTGGAGCCGAGCTGTTCCGTGTACTAACGGCTCTGCTTCTCACCAGCCGGGGGACCGTCAGCCAATCCCTCGATCTCTCCATGCCTCTTTCCTCATCCACAAAGGGAGGGTGATATTAGTACCTGTCTCAGAGGTTGTCAGGAGGATAAAATGGGTAAACACGAGTGTGATGCTTACAAGAGCAGCCAGCGTCTGTGTACGTAAGCATCGTGAGGGCTTCCCCAGCCTTGCGAATTACGGAGCATGGCAGAGAAGAGACACAAACGGGATTGGTTGAGGGTTGTTCACCTCCGGAAGATTGAGTATGTTGACCATGAGTTATGTGGTCATTGTCAGAGACGCAGCGTCGGCTGGAAAAATGAAGAGTCACAGCCAGATGATAACCAGTCTTGGCTCGACCACTAGCTGCATCCACAAAAGGAGATTCCAGTGGCCAGTATCCTAGAAATTTCTGTCTGTTTATCTCACACAAGTCTGTCTTTCCCAGAGTCACTCACTGATACTGTATCTCTACTCTGGAATCCTACGAAATCATTCCCCTGTTATCTGTCTGCCTCAACATGGGAAAAATCCCTCTCCTCTGGAACTCCTGTCGAATGCCTGCCGTCCTGCCTCCCTGCAGTGTGTGGGCAGGTCTGCTCTCTGCTGCACACGTCTTCAGAATGACTGGATTTCGGGCTTTCAGAGCAAGTGTCTTTAAATCCACTGGTGAAAGGAGACAGCAGTCATCTGCGGGTTGGTGTTTGCCAAAATGTGGCCTTATGACGGGATGAAATGATGGCTCCTGGCATGAAACCTGGTTCCCCCTGGGCGTACACCCAGCCTGAACAGCTCCTTTAAAACCAGAAGCAATTTGTCATCTTTTGATTCTCTTCCAGCACTGTCCCTGTCACAGGTAGATAAATGAGGCGGCATATGGGTGTCCAAACGCAGGAACGTCTAATCCCTGCAGTTTCCCGCGGAGCCGTCACTCCACGAGGATGTAGAGCATGGTGGGGTGGTGCCTGGCTTCAGGATTGTAACCATAAGCAAATTTTTTTATCGCATGTCCCATTTCTATGCATGAAATGCTTTCTCAGAACCTCCCAGCCCCCAGCGTGCCATTGATGGGTGCGTTTCTCATTTCAGACTCCTGAAATGAATCATACGTTTGTGAGCCCAACCTCTCATGTCTCTAGTCCCACAGAATGCCACTAATCAAATCAATGTCTCAGCAGAAGCCAGAAAGCACCCCTGAATTAGAAAGAGATGGGGTGGGGCTTGGTGTTCTAAAAAGCATTGATGACAGAAGGCCAAAGGGAAAGGCGGATGTGTTTCCGTTCACCTCAAGTCCCACACTCCCTATATGGCTTGAGAGATACCCATACAGTCTTCTACCCAGCCCAATGTGGACTGTAGATTTCCTTGGTGGTATATAATTGAAGTCACCAGGTCATTCCCAAGGACACAATAGGCGGAAGAGGCCTCCCGGTGCCTCTTGCTTGCCAAAACATGGGAGAGCCGTGAAGCCCCTGTAAATGAAGGGTAGTCCTGTGGGGCAGAGGAACTCTGCTAGCCAGGGCAGGCCTGGTGCCCATGCTAAGGTCTGCGTGTGCTGCTGGTCCTGCCAGACAGCTTTGATGCCTTCTGTGGCCATCGGTCACACCCTTCACCCCCGTGGCTGCCAGATTAACCGGGCATCCACAGTCACGAGAGTCCGGGCTTGGCTGGATCGACTCAAGTTCGTTCCCTAACCACAGGAAAATCATCTGCCCTGGGAGGATTACGGTGAGTCATCGAGCATCCCTGAGGTGCCCTGAGAAAGGAGCAAACGTGGAGCATTTTCTCAAAGCTGGAGAGTGGACCAGTTTCTTCACAGGCCGCCGTAAGGACTTTGTAGCCAGCTCCTAATTATCTACGGTACTGAAGGAGAAATCTAGCATGACCTTTATCATTTAGAAACAAATCCCCCAATTGAACTTGAGCCGGCAGTTTCCTACTAGAAATCTTTGAGGGGAGGGTGATATTTCCTTTTATGTTTTCCCCATTAACCAGTGGTTTTAAAGAGGGACAAAATAACCCGGTGGCGCTGGGATCACAGCACTGGGGGATAACTGATGTGAGGTTGAGGGACGATGAGTCTAGGCCCCTTTCCTGCCTCTTCCGTTCTTCGTTCTTCCTCTACCCACTGTGTGTGTCCGCGGCATCTACTTTATCAGGTCAGGAGAAGATCAAATGTAGAAATAGCCCCGAGCCTCACCATAGGAAGCACACAACACATCTTAGCTCTTGTGACTTACCTAGACTTACGGAAACTCTTACTTCATCGAGAGGATGAAATGAGAGGGTAGTTTGTTCATACAAGACAGGTGCGGATCTGAGTGCATCTTTAAGGTAATTCTGTATTTCATTCATGGTGACATCCCATCATCTTTTCTATTTTTTTTTTTAAGCTTAAAAGGATGAGCCAGCTGTACATGATATATTAAACCCACACGTTTACTTACTTTAGAGAAGTTACTATTTTGAGAGTATTATCACTCCTGGAAAAAATAAATAAATAAAACAATTTTGGTGTGCCTCTTGCCCGTCTGGAGTTACATGTGAAGAATGATTTCCATTCCTTGGATGAGTGTCTTCAAATTCCTGCTTTCTTTTCAAGCTTTGTCATAAAGCAAGAGAAGGGAGGACTGCGAACTGGTCGTGGAAGGAGTTCCTTGTAATTTCTCTTCACCGCCCCAGTGTCTGGCGGATAGGCACTCAGTCAATGTCTTATGAATGAAAGAATGAATAATTTAGATGTTTCATCCTCTAAGTCGGTGATACTGAACCTTTAGCCATGCATCAGAATTGTTCAGGGGGTTTGTTAAAACACAGATCGCTGGGCCCCACCCTCAGAGTTTCTGCTTCAGGGGGTCTGGGGGGGGGACCTGGGAATGTGCATTTTCACCAAGCCGCCTGAGGATGCTGATGCCGTCAGCCCAGGGGCTATACTCGGAGAACCACTGCTTTGGGGTCCCTTCCACGGCGTCAGTCTACTGGTTTTTTACCTGCTTCAAGACTTCCAAGAGATTGTCTGACCAGGCCCCACAGAACTAAGATAGACTCTGTACAAAGTACCAGGATGTGATCAGATAGAAAAGCAACCTGGATTTTTTTTAATCGCGAAATACATTTTATTCCTTGTATACGTATGAGAGAAGTGAGAATCAGAACACCACCTTCTTCTTGATGGGGTCTATGCTGGTAGGACACAGCCAGTAGAGGTGGGGGTGGGGGCTACAGCTTGCCACACTTAGCCAGATTGAATCTCCAGTTTGGGAATCCCTGCTTAGTGTCGGATGCACTTAACTGCAAAGTTGAAACGAGACATGACCTTTTGCACAAACTGCAGATGAGCAAAAAGGGTACAGGAGGTGAGCATCTGATACAAAAGGGAACAAGTGCCTTGCAAAGGCTTCTCATGCTGGCTGTCGGCCTGACTGAAGTCATTAGGCCCCCGGGACTCAGAAGCACAGAGGGAGTTTCATGGCCTGAGGAAGGCTGCTCTCTGCAAAGAGTCTTTCTAAGTCCGGATGTCACTTTGGATGGCAGGCAAAGAGCCGAGAATTCCCAAACCCAGGCCCCGGAGAGCTCCCCCCACCAGGCAGCCCCCTCTCCTCAGGGAAAGAGTCCTTGAGACCATGAGGGCACTCAGTAGAGGCCAGTGACGCGTCAGTAGAAGGTACCAGAGGGACACCAGACTCCCTAAACAGAGAGAAGAGATCAAAGTGGAACCTGAGGAGGGAATTGAAGGGAAGGAGGGAACCAAGACCTTTCTCTAAAGTAGGAAGAGTGTATAAGTAACCGTTTGCCATGTCACAAATGACCCCAACATCTGGCAGCTTAAAACCACAAGTATTTCTTGCACTGCACAGTTTCCATGGGTCACAGGCCTAGAGTGGCATAGCTGGGGCTTCTGGCCCAGGCTCTCATGAGGTTGTAGTCAAGTAGTCATCTGAGCCGCTGTCATCTAAAGGCTTGGCTGGGGCCGAAGGATCCTCTTGCAAGATGGCCCACTCACCTGGCTGTAGGTGGGAGGCCTTAGTTTCTCCTGCTCACAACAGAGCGGTTGACTTCCCCCAGCACCAGCAAGCTGAGAGAGAGAGGAAGGCGGAAGCCTGAACCAAGGGCCTAAGGCTCTCCCCCACTCCAGGCGGAAGGAACGAGATGCCACCACAGACCGAGCCCCTCTCATCCTCCCCTTGCCAGGCTCAGCAAAGCACGGGAATAAGTGACATGGGGCCTTTGATGAAAGGATGACGGGAGCTTTAAAAAGGACTCCAGGGGTGGCTGTGGGAGTGCTGCCTGATGGGGCTGCGGAGGGGTGGTTATGTGCAGGAAGGGGCATCGGAAACTCTGGGGGCTTTAGCCCACAATCCTGTAGGGGTCATACGGGCCCTTTATCTCTTCAGGCCACGGGCCAGCTTGCTTACAAGGGACTGAAGACCCTGTGAGTCCCAAGGTTCAGGTGTGGTTCCAGAGAAGAGGAAGAAGGGGTGCCTGCTGAGAGCCATCTCAGTGCTAGAGAAAGAACAGTCGACAGCCTTGGCATCTCCTAGGTCGTCTGGGCTGCCGGGTGCCCAGGAGGCAAAGAAGAGCAGGCAGACGTGGTGTCCTGGAATAAAGGGGAGCTTCTGGGCTGTGCCCCCAGGAAGGATATTCCAGGAAGGGGAGAGGATGTTAGGAAGCAGGAGTGGGGAAGCCTCACTCTTTTTTATTAAAGTGACCCCATTAGGGATGATGGCTCCACACTGCTAAGCACAGAGGCAGTCAGCCCTTTGTGGCTATGGCTCCTGGGTCCCACACAGAGACCCTCCCATGGGGGCCCATGTTTATTTTGACCACCCCAGCTGCATAAATGGATCCCATGTAGCGGTCTTCTTTTGAGAATGCAGAACCATTGGTGGTCATATTGTACTGTGTCTGTTCTTATCTCCCCCTATCATCCCCAGGGAATAAGCTAATCAAACTTGCTGATGATTTTACACTAAGAAGGAGATAGCTAATAACTTGGATGACAAGTATTAGAATACAATGTGATGTGGATAAATTGGGCCCATGTATTAAGGGCTATAAAATGAGATTCCATCAAGGCATGAATAATGGTGCCTGTGGAAAGGATTAATCAAATACCCCATTAAAAGGTATAGGAATTCTGGTCAGACAGCCCCTGTTTAATTACACTCCTGCCCCCACCCCGCCCTCTCACTCGGTTCCCTCTGAAACTGCTTTCTACTAGGAAAATGTGGAAATGAGTTTAGAGGAAATTATAGAAAAATTGGGGACATACGTTTTGATAGAACAAGATCATGAAGACAGATTTAAGCAACCAGTGTTTAATTTAGAAAAAAAAAAAAGATAAGGCAATTGGCGTGAGTAATCATTTACAAATGTAATTTCCAGAGGAGCCCTGTTGATACCATTCAGCAAATGCCAACAAAGCATTTACTTTCCAAAGGGAGAAAGCAAGACAACAAGACAAATGAAGCCACCTCCAGGAATGGACCGGAGAGCAGCCAAGCCATAGAGGAGAATCAGGTGTGAGAATGGACAGTGCAGAAGGTAGACAGAGCTTCTGAAAGATCTTGGAGGACTGGCATTGTCTGGAGAAGGCTTCCTGGAAGAGGAGACTCCAGCGGAGCCCCGCAGTGTGGACAAGCTTCCATGTGCTGCAAACTCGTGAGCACACTCTGGTGACAGGGTTTAGGGAGAAAATGGGCTTGAGGAGAGCAGGGGGCCTCTGTGGGATTCTTCTCTTCATTTCCACCACTACCACCCTGGTCCAGGCTGTCATCACGTATCACCTGGACAAATGCAAAAGCCTTCCAGCTGTTTTCCGTGCTTCCACTCTTGCTCCTCTACAATCCATTCTGCACGCCAAAGTCAGAATCAAAGATCAAAGTTAATCATATCATTCTCTTGACCTGTGGCTTGCCATTGCTTTTAAGCTAAAAGTAAATCATTATCATGGCTGTGAAGTCTTGCATGGTCTGAACTACATCCTGTGCCAGGCCCCCTTTCACTCTTTATGTGCCAATCAAGCTGACCTTCTGCGTTTCAGCACATTGAGTCTTCCCGCCACAGGGCCCTTGCACATGCTTTTCCTTCTCTATATATGATTTTTTTTCTTCCTGTCCGCTTCCCAAAGCTAACTCTTTACTTATCCCTCAAAATGCATCTTAATGATTACTTCCTCCTGGAAGACTTCTCTGATTTCCTTAACTAAGTAAGCAGTCTCTTACACCTCAAAAACAAGTGTTTATTGTGTGAACATATGATTAATGTTTATCTCCCCCACTAGGCCACAAACTGCAGGAGGGCAGGGACCCAGTCTTTGATCCCCCAAAGCCTAGCACTATTTCAATTAATATGTATCTACTGGATCATAACATTTAATTCGGAACAGTGAGACTAGTGAAGAAATGATGGTTGACCGGTTTGTAGGAGAGCGCCATTGTGAATTCTTAACTGGGATGGAAAGCTGAATTCGTGTTCAAACTCTGCCACCTGCTGGTTGTAATGGTGTAAATAAATCACAGGTCCTCTCGGGGCCTGTTTCCTCGTCTGTAACATGGGGGTACCAACGGCCACTTCACATGGTTGGAGCGAGAAATTCATGAAATAATATATATAAACATTTTTGTACTGCAAAACCAGACATAAATATACTTTGTCATTTTTTCCAGTGCTTGTCATTAACTGTCGGATGGATGGATGGATGGATGGACGGACAGACGGACGGACAGATTAACAGTTAGGGAGAGCCGGGAGGGGAGCCTGGCACATGGATAGCGTGATGAAAGCCAAAAAGAGGAGGGAATTTCAAGAAGTAAGAGGAGGCGTGTTGATTGACCACAGCGTCACATACGGTAGAGCAAGCAAGGGAAGAGGGGGAAGAAAAGTCTTTTAACTCAGAAGTGACTGGCGGCCTCAGGACAAGTCCTCCTCAGCCTGTTCACGTTGTCTGTGCGTTCAGTGACATACTTTAATTGTAACTTACTCACTTTACTGATTTTTATCTTTCTGGGGGGAATCAAATTGACGTGCACACACAGCAAACTTGGTGAGATTGCTCCAGCTGCCCCCAGCAGGTTCTGCCAAGTGAAGAGGTGAGCATCAGAGGATAAGAAAATACACCACATGTGTATTTTAATAAGGCCTAGTAAACCCTGGTTATTTATTAAATCGCCATGGATTAGTAGGTTTCTGTTGCCAGGGTCGTTTCATTTTTAACTCTCTGTGTTCCAGGCCGAGGAACAGGGCTGGATGTGTAGACAGGCACCTGTGGTGTGAGATCCTGAGGGCAGTTTCACTGCTGTGAGCTTTTTCTGGGTCTCTGTGTACATCCCACTTTCTACCACAACCATCCACACAGGGTAAGTCACTCTAGCACACACACCCCCTAGCTAAGGATAGGGTCCTCTGGAGTGGTTACTCCCCAACATGGCGGCCTTGGCCTGGTGGTGCCAGGCCCTGACCCAGCCGGTCTGTCTGGCTGAACCTGAGCCCCACGCCTAACATCTCAGGACTGACTCCCATTGAGCAAGAAAGACAGGATGAGTAAATGAACCTCCGATGGCCAGTTTCAACATTCATCTTCACCCCCTTATGCTCCAGACCTGACTGACAAAACTAGATACTCGATAGGAAAAAAATTAAAAACAAACTAGAAGACCACCAGTTATTTCATTTCCGTGCAGTAGTTGGTGGTGTGGAACCTGAGTCTATGACGTAAGGAGGTGGTATTCGAGAAGACTTTAAAAGGGCTCAGGGAAGGTTCGAAGACCCCGACCTTTGAGCATGATGGCTCAAGAGCATGCATGTCTCTGCCTCTTCCCCATGTCTCCCAGATCCCGAACTTTCTTTGACAGGCATAGAGTTCAAATGTTTAGTCAGTAAAGTGGTTTCCTGTGAACTGATGCACAGTTTGCCAAAAAGGAATGCCCAGGCCCTGGTGCCTGGAAGCCCTGTTACGTACCAGCCTGGGAAGCATGGGAGGCACAAGGCAAAGGCCTCATACCTGCCTTCAGTGGCGGACCCTCATGGGGAGGCTGGGTGGTCAGTGGGGGTGCCTGGCTACAGGCAGGGCTGGACCCTCTCCCATGGCTGCCTGACAGGGGTGGCAGAGCTGGAACCTGGAACCACTGATCTGTCCTCCCTCTGGTCCCCCGAAGGCAAACCCCGAAGCTCTTGAGTCCTTCTGATGTCCAGAAACACGAGGACTCAGTCTCCTGGTTCAGAGCAGGGCCTGGAGGTGGGTTCGCAGTTCAGCTCTGCCTCGCCTAGTTCCTGCCCTCTGCTGGCTGAAGTCTCCTGTGTAGAAAATAGCTATGACCATGCTTTCTTGGAGAGGCAGTGTGAAGTTTAAAGGCCATAACGCACATAACATGCTTAGACTGAGCCCAGCCCAGCATGAGAAGTGAGCTAACAGAAGCATGGAAACCATGGTAGATTTAACCCCATTTCCAAGTTCTGGTCTGCCTTGGGACATCCCCGCTGCGCCCCAGCTCAGCCTGCCTTTCGGGAAGGTCACACACTGGGTGGCTCTTAGAGGCTGAGGTTGGAAATCTTGAGAAGCTAGGAGTCCATGATGGGGTTTGGGGTGGAGGACAGGGACAAGAGAAGAGTTTGAGGAAGAACTCTGTGTGATTCCTAGTGAGCCAGAGATGGGCCCAAAGGAGCAGCGGGAGCAGCTGGGAAGACAAGCCGTTAGACTTGAGCCCCAGCATGACAGGGTCGCAGAGCCCAGACAGGAAGGAATTCCAGGGAGTATCAGATCTTTCAGAAAGGTAGCCTAGGACAGGCACTAAGACGAAGAAAAAAGCTTCTGAATCATATCTGCCTTTTCAGTGAAAGTGAATTCAAATTAATTTAGTTGTAGAGTTTTAAACACACACGTTGTCATCACTGGAAATACGCTAGCGCGTTGTAAAAAAACTTACCGAATTGCAACTCACTTACCATCTTCACTCGAAGAGCAGGAACCCAGTCTTGCAAGCAGATTTGAAAAATCCCTGAGCCCAGGAAAGACTTGGGTCTGCCTGTCCACTGTGCCTTGTGTTCTTCTCCTGATTCTATTTTCCTCCCTGCTCCTTCCCGTCCCGCATTCTCCCCACTGTTAACAGGGAGGAGGACACACAATCCTGATCTCCTTCACGGATAAAAACCCCCCCGGGAGAACCAAGGAAAGAAATACGAACAGAGAACCAGAATGTGGTCAGTTCAGGCCTCTGCCTGATTTCTTTTATTCCCCTCTGACGTCTTTCAGGGCCCTTCCATGGCTTTATGCAACTACTGCCATAATAAAGGTCAGGAGCCTATTGAATTTGACGAGAGCCTCAGGTTTTGAATTTTTTGCTGTACCCATCAGTTTTGGAGTTTTTTCTTTCTGTGCAAATCAAAACGGACCCCACACGTGTTTAATTTTTTTTTCTTTTAAAGATTTCATTTATATTCATTTACTGTGTGAGCACGTGCACACACAAGCAGGGGGAGCAGCAGGCAGAGGGAGAAGCAGCTCCCCGCTGAGCAAGGAGCCCGATGCAGGACTCGATCCCAGGACCCTGAGATCAGACCTGAGCCGAAGGCAGACGCTTCACCGACTGAGCCACCCAGGCGTCCCTCACACGTGTTTAAGTGTTATAAAACCTCTTGTCTCCTAGTACAAGAGTGCTCAGTTCTTTTGTCCCTTTTGGGATGTCAGAGCCCTGGAGTGTGTAATTTAGGGTCCTCAACTTATTAGGGGGGTCTCGAGGTCACCACTAAGTGGATGCACTCTGTATTAAGTCAATATTTGATAAAGCCTTTTGAAATGCTAATTATGTTTGTGGGACTGTCTTCTGAGATTAGAGAAAGGAAGAACTTTTTTTAAGTGTAACTTTTCTTGCTCCAAACCGTAAGTAAATGGCCAGATCTCATCTTCCCTTCATCTGTCATTTATATTTATTACATTTGGTGAGTCTGGTTAGTGGTCGAGATTCCTTCGGTTTTTGCTACATCCAGGCTCCTATTATGCAATCATCTTTGATAAAACTTAACAGTATACAACCGTGGGCCCTGGGGCATAGTGCGATGTCAAACCCCATTCCAAACTATATTGGAAGGCATTAAAGAGAAGCATTCCCCAGTCACTTCCAATTGTTTAAAAAAAAAAAAAAGTCATAAATCAGTAGTTCCACAGAGAGCTCCCTCAGATCCCATTCTCCTCCTGTCTCATTACCTCTATTGTGAGAAAGTGATTACGGGGGGAGGGAGGGTGCCCTCCTTGAGAACATGCCTTGCATACGGGGTTTTTCTCAAGCAGGTGATTATTTGCATTAAGAATGAGTAGCACTTGGACGTGTTGGCCTGCACCAAGGCAAAATCCAGACAGTGGAAAAAGGCAGGTTTGGTAGTCTGAGACTTCCAACAGATAATTTGCAAGGAAGAGGCATAGATGGAGGGAGAACTGGTGGTCACTTAAAAGAAACATAAAGGACATCTAAAATATGGATGGGACTGGCCTACAGCGTCTCAGGACACACAGTTGGGTGATGATACCATAAATAAGCAGGAGCTGAAGAGTATAAGTTAGGAGTGTGGCTGCTTCTGGGGGCCGGGGGGTGGGCTGCAGTTGGGACGAGTGCGTGGAGGGGCCTCTGGGAGGGCGGCACAGTCCTCTCCCCTGACCTGGCCGGTGCTTACTGGGGCGCTTGCCTTCTTATCTTTCCCAGTGCATTTGCTTTGTGTGGTTTTGAGTGTCTATGCTTTATTTTACAATAGAAACTTCTATTTTAATGAGTCCATTTGGGGTTCATATTACCTACAGTCTTTGGCTTGGGTTGTGAGGGGAGGTCGTCTTAAAATATGTCTTTGTTTTCTTGCTGAGAGAAAAGTTATAAATCCAGCTGGAAATTCACCAGTGGGGTTGTCTGGCAGCTTGGTTGGAACTATGAGCCTGGTGGTGGAGCTTTTTCTGGGTCCTGGCTACTGAAAATCCTATGGTCTTTCCTTTTTCCCCTTTTTTCCTTTTTTTAATGTAGCGAATTATCTAGTCAGTTCCTTTGGTAATGGTATAAGCACCTGCAAACCCGCCTTCCCTGAACAAAACCCGGGACCCCGACAACACCTGCTCCTGCTCTTCCTTCTCCCTGATCTTTGGAAATCTTTAAAGGCCATAAAGGTTTGCTTAGGGGAACTTACCCCTGCCGTGAGCCCCTACCTTTCTCCACCTCGCTGCCCCTGGAAGTGCCAGTCTGAAGCGACCTCCCTTCTGGTGTGATTTTAGGGTGACCTCTCACATCTCTCCGTCCAGCAGGGGCATCATTCCTTTACCTCGAGGCTTTTGCCCCTATTAAGTGCAGTTTCTCGAGAGCATTGACCACCTTAGCACGAGTAAGTCAGGTGAGAGCTAGCTTCAATGGGGGTAAAGTCATAAAGAGTAGGACTCTTGAAGCCTGAGACTGGGACACAGTGAGAAGATCCAACGGGGGGTTGGTGGGAGTCTACCTTTTCTTCCTTTTCTTCTTATTACATCTGACCTCAACATGTTGATATTTGTCAACTAACTCTAGGCTCCCACTAAAACACAGCATTTCCATCCGTCCCTAGAGCTGCCTGAAGCTAGTTATCCAACTTTCTCGGTGCATAAGCCTGAGTCCAAATCTGTTTGGTAAGGAAGGGCAGGGACCTCATCTGTTTTTGCTCGCCATTGAATTCACAATCCCTGGCACGGTGCTCGGCACATGGTGGCTGCTCAGGAGACACTGGATGAAGACGATGAATGAATAAACAAGGAACCAGGCCAACAACCAGCTTGCAGTGAGAAAGCTTGCACAGGGATCTCCAGAGAGGTGCAGGGATGAAGTGACTGCTGTTGCTCTGTAGGCTCTCGGGGACACCTCCGCCTCGCTTCCACCCCTGGGCATCTCCTCAGAGCAGCCTAGGTCAGCCACCCTGTGCCTCCCTGTCCTCCACAAGGGGAGCAGCCAGCAGCTCGTTCTTGAGAAGTACCAGCTCTTCCCACATTTTCTCCCACTTGGACCACACTCCTGGAGTCATGGAAGTATTTCCCCAGACGCTGTCTCATGGGCACTACACAATAACCCCGTGACGTAGGTACTTCCCACTTTATAGAGGAGGAAACTGAGGCCGGGGAGGATTCAAGTCGCTTTTGAGGAACAGAGCTATAACTAGAACATGGAACTCTGGGTCCCTGCGTCCAGGACCCTTCCTGCTGCCCTGTCCTAGGCGCCGAGATCCCAATAAAGGGGGATCAAGGATCAGCCTTGCCCTCAGGAGGCTTCAAATCCATTTTGGGCACAGAAGGCGACCTTACACAGTAAACATAGGCCACTGAACATCCTGGAGCACCACCCAATCCTTCCCCAGGGTAGCTTCACAGAGATGGTATGAAAGATTCCTGTCATTGCTCCTCAGAAAGTTTCTCTCTCTAAACTTATTTACAGAGTATGGAACGGGGTGGCCCCGCAGGCGTCCACTGTCTGCTATAATGGGGAGGACGGGGAGAGCACAAATAATAGAAACCCAGAGGAAATCCCAAAGACCTTATTTTGATCAATTGTGTCAGTCTCACACTTCGGACCTCATTAGAAATGACCACATTGTGGATGGGAAAAGGAGAGCAATGGGTCAAGTCCACAATTGCGACAACCACTCCCTGGAACAGAGTTACTGCCCGACACGCTTATGCTTTTGGACACCCCCCCCCCCCAGCTCTTTCTCGCATCCCTCTCTTCCGATGCTCTCTATGACCCCCTGCAGGCAGTGGCCCCAGGCCCCCTCCCTGCTGGAACTTGAATCTGAGCTCTTTCTGGCCCACACCTCTTTTCTGGCTTTTTTCCTACGGTGGCCCATGTCGTCCCTCTCTTTCAGCCGTCCTTGAGAATGACCCAGCAGTGGCGGCTCCACCACCTGCGAGCCCACAGCCCTGACGCTCACGAAGTCTTGCTTGTATTACGTTGGTTAAGTGCTCACTGATCGCTTAGCTGCATTATAATCATTTAATTTGTCTATGCCTATGAGGAAGAGATGCTTTATTTAGAAGCTTAATAGTGAAAATTTCCGAGTCTTTAGTTCGCGATGGGCTTGCTGGCATTAGGATGATCCCAGGGTCTGCCCACTGTGCTCCTGATATACTAGGCACAGGAGGGTAGAGACCCAGGAGGCTTGGTCCACGGTCCAGCCAGCGTGCTGAGGACCTCGGGAGGGTTGTGGCTCGGTTCGCGGAGAGAGGACAGACCGATGCAGGAAGGCAGGATAATGAGAAAACCTTTGAAAAAATAATCAGATTTTTTAATGCTCCTCCTGGGGCAAAAAGACAGAAAAATTGATCTTCTTGAGCCCCAGGTCGGGGCTAGTCCTGAGGTTGCCAGGCAGTGGTTCTTAGCCAGGACTGTACATTACGGTGACCTGGGAAGCTTTCCCACATCCTGACGGGGCATCTGTGTTCTTAAAACCACACATGGTTCCAGTGTGCAGCCAAGCTTGAGAACCGGCGATCGGACGGGTGGTGACAGCTTCGTCCTGTGTCATCCTGGCTGGGCTGAACTACATCTCCCAGAATTCCCTGTCCTGTGGGTTCCTAATTGGACTGGATCACAGAGGGATTCTCGGGAGAGCTGGAGGACAGAAGGGAAGCAGTACGTGCGTTGTTGCCTCCCTGCTGGCTCACCCCATTGCTGGGTAGCAGCGGCCGCGCCTGCAGTCACCCCACCTTTCCCTGGATCCCCCTCCGGCTTCTCTGATTACACGGCCAGCTGCGAGTGCTTAGCTCCATGGCTTCTGGGGGATATCCCTACTATCAAGGTCAAAGGCAGCAAGAGTTTTACTCCATCCTCATGGGGTTCCAGATTATTCTTGGTCTACCAAGGTCTTTCCTTCCCAACCACCTGCCCTACGGACTTCACGCTCCAGCATCAAACACAAAAACAACAGCCTTATAGGGGCTGTTTAACCAGCAAGTCCTACTGTGAAAGGTCAAATAACCCTTCTTGATCCGTATATAGATCCATCCGTATCCATCCTTATAGTTCTGCTTCCTCACCTGAACCGACCGATATAGGTAGTTTTCAGAATTGTGGAGGAAAGGGTTGTTTTTATCCACAGAGAGAAGGCCTTTCTTAAACTGGAGGCTCAGTTTAAGAAAGAGATCCAAGTGGCTCTGATTGAAGGGAGAGACAAGTCTGACAGTTCCCTGTCTCAATCGCCGTTCCCCACGGTGACACATGAGGGGCAACTTGAAAAACTTTGGTAGATTCATGCTCTCCAAGCCTAGTGGTGCATGGGAAACCAGACTTCTCTGGGGAAAATCTTAAAAATGTAAATTCCTGGGCTTTACTTCACATCTAGGAATAAGAATCTCAGAGGATGGGGTCCAAAGTGGGAATTTTTCAGAAGCCTCCTCTACCCCAGCCTTTCCGGGCTGTTGGTAACATTCCAGTTTTTGATGTGGGTGCTCGTCACGTGAGGCTGTTTTGTACACCCAAAGTTAACAGGTGGCATGCTGTGATTTTTGCTCTTTCCTATATGCATGTTATACCTCAGTTAAAAAAAAATGTACCACCCTCCACCCTCCCACTCCCCATAATCCCATATTCCAGTGACTGGCCAAAGTTGACAACCGCCCGTCTAGAAGATTCCTTGTACCCTTCCAGGCAAAATGCAGAGAGGAGGAGTCAGCCATTGGGAATAGTTAAGGTGCATCCACAGTCCTAACGATACAATCCTACGCAGTTATTATAACACTCGAGGAGGAGAGTATGAAACAGTGAGGCAGCCAGCGGCTTGAAGCAGTAGGCATGGGTTGCAAGGAGAATGAGAGGGGGCAGTTTGGAAGATCATACTGGAGCCAGATCATGGAAAGCTTTGAATGGCAAACTGAGAAAAATGACAAGCCACTTTCAAAGAGTTAAGACCTTATTATGAGGAGTAGCATTGGGGGTGGGGGGGGGCGCAGGGCAGGGCGGTTGGGGAGGGGTGGTGCTTACAGATTTTGAAAGTGATTGATAAAAGTAACATTTTAAAAAGTGCAATTGTAAAGAGGCACCTGGGTTAACATTTAGGCTCACAAAACATTGCTTGAGATGCAAACTGGTGAGTGACAGAGCAGAGGGCAGGCCCTGGCCTGGAAATGGGACGTGACCTTCCTTTGGTGTTAAGACAGACTTGGCAACCTGCTCTTCTTCCTGAAGTGCCCGCAGTCTATACACACAGTTCTGGAATGCTCTTTAACAGAAAAAAAAAAAAAGGGTAAATCTCCATTTCTCCCATTTGAAGGCCGAGGAGATTCCTGCAAAGCTCAGCCGTTACAGGTACGGGAAGATTTTAGAGTCAGAGTGCAGGGACAAACTTCACAGGCTGGTGATTCATTTTTGGCCGTAAGTGTTCAGAACAGGTCCAGCTGTGGTTCTCAGCAGGGCACTTGGACCTGGGGAGCAGCAGATTTGGGGACAACAGTAGAGAAGCGGGTTGAATTAAGATTGTTTCTGGGGCTTTTGAAATAAAGAAGAACAGGACCTACCGCAGAGGGATTCTGAAGCTCCCCCGATTTAAATCCACCAGCCTAAATACGGTCTTGCATCTGCTTTAACACCCAGGAACCGGTTTCCATAGCCTCTTTTAATGGCCCTTTCTGGGTGTGACTACTCTGTGCACCTCCTCCCCACCCCACCCCCAGGCCCCAGAAGACACCTCCAAAGACTACAACTCCGAGAGCTTTCACAGTAAGGGCAGAATTAGGCTTAAATATATTGGTTAAGAAAATCAAACCTGGGGGCACCTGGGTGGCGCAGCCGTTAAGCGTCTGCCTTCGGCTCAGGGCGTGATCCTGGCGTTCTGGGATCGAGCCCCACATCAGGCTCCTCCACTGGGAGCCTGCTTCTTCCTCTCCCACTCCCCCTGCTTGTGTTCCCTCTCTCGCTGGCTGTCTCTGTCAAATAAATAAATACAATCTTTAAAAGAAAGAAAAGAAAAGAGAGAGAGAGAGAAAGGAAAGAAAGAAAGAAAGAAAGAAAGAAAGAAAGAAAGAAAGAAAGAAAGAAAGAAAGAAAGGAGGAAAAAATCAAACCTGGCTGGCTCAGTCTGAGGAGAGTGCAATGCTTCATCTCAGGGTCGTGAGTTCGAGCCCCACGGAGGGCATAGAGATTACGTAAATAAATAAAACTTAAAAAAAAAAAATCAGACCATAGGCATCATCCACCTTTGGAGAGATAGACTTTCTTTTTCCTTCTTGTCTGACTTAGAGTATTTTCACGTCACCCTTTCGTACTCCCCCATGCTGTAACCACACCCTAAACTCGATTTCTAAGACTACTCACAGAGAACTCTTTGACCCCCCGGGAATTCCCTCTGGAGGCCCACACACTCCCAAACATCTCTCCACCAGTTCACTGGCATGTGCAGAGGGAATGCAAACCAATCTTAACATTGGTTTCACTCTAAAATAGCTAACAAAACAACTGTAGTAATGGAAACAGTAATGTGAGGGGCATTTCAAAGGGAGAAGCCAGTTCCCATGCATTCCTGCCATTTCCTTCCTTCACCTCCTACAGATAATTTGAGAATTGATATCCACAAATTCTGTCTCCCACTGCCCGTTCCCCTCCCCAACTCAGGGCCTTTCACAGTTTTTTTCTTGCCAGCATCTTTCAGGAAAGGGAAGTTTACTTTAAGAGTCTGTCCCGCTGGCTCACGAAACCACCTGACCTGCTCCTTGCTCTCCGGGGTGGGCCCAGCCCTGAGGACACAGAGGAAGCCCTGTCCACACCTGGCTCTGGGTTGTTTTGCTCAGATCATGTGTAGCAGCTCTCCAGAGCACTTTACTTGGCTAATAAAAGTTGGCAGAGACACAGGGCACAAAGGTCCAAAGCCCCAGGCTCGACAAGGAAGCCTCTGAAAGCAGGAGGGTGAGCCTTAGCTTTCTGGCTCAGTCATGCTCAGGCTCAGGTAGCCAGGAGGGCGCCCAGCTGGGTCACTGTCTGGCAGGAGGGTTCCGTGATGTCAGTGTCATGTCTGCATGGATCTCAAAGCATAGCACCCGTCCATTTGTGTGGTCCAATAGGCAACGTCTACTCAAAACAGAACTACGGAGTGTTAGAGCTGGAAAGTGTCCTCCAAGATGACAGATCCAACCTCTGAGCCCCCTCGCTATGGTAGAGGGACCCAAGACCTGCTTAGGTCATGCAGGTGATTTGCCCAGAGTCCCTCAGGTGGCGAGAGAGCTGGGCTGCTCTCCCAGGTGTCAAGGTCCAGCATTCCGCCAATGCCCCTTGTCCCTTTTCACAGAAGCAATGTCTCTTTGTGTTTCTCATCAGGACTGTGGATGGCCAAGACATTACCAGGAACAGCAGAGGGTCACGAGGCCCTCAGCCCTGGAAAAGTCATGGCCCCCACCCAGGCTGGGCCTTCGGTTAGACATACTTTTTATTTTTATTTTTTTAACCACAAGTAATCCTTAAAGCGAATTTGCCTTTGTTTCTTCCTTCTTGGTCTTCCTTTCAGTTACTTGTTATTTAGGTCTCCAGGGGCTGTGCATGTGTGGGATGTTTCTGAGAACTCCAACTGTAGGCACGAGAGCTCATGTTTAGCCTTGACTATGATAAACTTCACCAGTTTTAGAGTAAAAAAAAAAAAAAAAGTGATGTGCTGTGCAGACCGAATCCGTATATGACGATTTTATGTCCATAACACGTGTTTTCACACTGGTGGAAGTGTGCCTTATAACATTCCAGGGGAAATGTAGATTTAATTACAGTGGCCTTTATTTATTGAGATATAATTGACATATAACATCGTATTCGCTTTAGGTGTACAATATAGTGATTTATTATATGATTATCTTAATTCATCAAGTCAGTAATACATGTACCTATTAAAATATTCAGAAGGGGGACAGCTGGGTAGCTCACTTGGTGAAGCGTCTGCCTTCAGCTCAGGCCATGATCTCAGGGTCCGGGATCGAGCCCCACATCGGGCTCCTTGCTCAGTGGGGAGTCCACTTCTCCCTATGCCTGCCACTCCCCTTGCTTGTGCTCACTCTTTGTCTCTCTCTCTCTCTCTCTGACAAATAAAATCTTTAAAAAAAAAAAATTCAGAAGTTACCAAGAGGGTCTACACTGACAAGTCCTCCTCCCTTGCCCCCAGCGACCCATTCACCCTCCCAGAGGCCATAGCTGCTAAATCTTCCCAAAGTTAGGCAAGCATAGATGTGTTCATTTCTTTTTCTTTTCTAATAAGTGGGTGTGTATTACATACACTGTTCTGCTCCTTGCTTCTTCAACTTAACAATGCATTCACTCATTGCTTTAACAAACATGAACTGAGCTCCTATTAGGTGCCACTCAGTAGCTAGAATACAAAGGGAACTGAACAGATCCCTCGCCTCTAGGAACTCCATGGGGGGATAGAGACGGGGAAACAAATCAGGAAAGTCAGTGTGGGGAGGGGCAGGGAGTGCTGTTTCCCATGAGCCAGTCGGGGAAGGCCTGTCTGAAGAGGCTTGAGGCCGGTCCTGCGTGAACTTGGAGACGGAGCTTCGTGGATACTTTGCAGCAGGACTCCAGGCAGGGAGATCGGCCAGGGAAAGATGCTGAATCTGGGCCATGCCAGGCCGGTCACGCTCCTGGGGCAGCAGAGCTGGGGTGCCTGGAGCTTCTAGGGTGAGGAACAGTGATAAAGGGGCGTGACTATGCAGGAGGCCCACCAGGTAAACCCTTGTGAGGACTAGGGTTTATTCAGAGTGAGGCAGAAGTGCATGGGAGGTTTTGAGCTCCCTCTCGTCCCTGGGGGGGGGGGGGACACACACGTGGAAAGGGAAGAGCGGGAACGGAACCCATCAGAAGGTGCTCGTGGAAGCGCGAGGGGAGAAAGCACAATGGCCTGAATCGGGCTGGTGTCAGTGGTGCTGGGGAAAAGCCGATTCTGGGTCTGTTTGGAAGGTGGGGCCAACAGGGTGATGTGGCTGATGGTATAGCTGTGAAGGGCCAGTGAACGGGAGGCTGGGCTGACCCTCAGGGCTTGGCCTGAGCAACCGGGAGAATGGAGGGGCTGGACTGAGATGAGCGAGAGCAGGGGAGGGGAGAAGGGGGAGCCTTTGGCTTCGCACAGGTTATATTAGAGGTGCCCATTCAATGGGCAAGAGTTGGATGTTGGATACAGAGTGGGGACTTCAGACAGAGGTCAGGGTTGGGGGACAAGTTTGAGACTCGTTAGCATATAGGTGTTCCTTGGAGCCCTGGGAACAGATTAGGTTAGAGCCGTACATTTTTCATACCATGATCCCTCTGCAGGAAAGGATGAGGATGCTGACACCAGGGCCTCACCCCCTCTTGACAGGTCCCCATCCATTACCCCCAAGGCCAGAGGGATCCATGTCCTGTCACAGCTGTCACTCCTTTGTGGCTGAATGCACTGTGGGGTCACACAGTGTGGAGTCGAAGAAAGAGCATTGGGAGGGGGATCAGGACCCAGAATCCAGGGCTGGCTCGGGCCCAGTCAGCTGAGGGACAACATGCACCTGGTCACGTCACCTGTAAGGGCTGGAATTAGGTGGTCTCTGAGGACCCTTCCCACAGTAACCTTATTTGCCTGTGAGTCCAGTGGCCTGAGAAGGACAAAAGAAATCCCTACACACCAGCCACGTGAAAAACTACGTTCCAAGGACATTCACAGAGTGAAAGGGAGACAGTGTGGTTGACTGTGGAGTGCTTGTCTGGTGGGGAGGAAGGACAGTTCAGACTCACAGGAAAGTTGCAAAAATACTTCAACCCCCTCCCCCATATATATGTGTGTAGATGCACATTTTCATATGTTTTTTATATATTGTGGTTTATAGGTTTTTTGAACTGTTTGAGAGTAAGTTGCAAGTATCATGTCCTTTTAGCCCTAAATATTTCAATGTGTATTTCCTAAAATCAAAGAGACTCTCTTACGTAACTGTAGTACAATTATCAACATCAGGAAACTAATGTTACTAACAGAGACCTTATTCAAATGTTGCCAACTTCCCGTATAGCCAAGAAAAAGGTAAAAATCCAGAATTACGTTTTGGGTTTAGCTGTCAACGTTCCTTTGTCTCCTTGCTTGGGGGGAGGGTCCTGCAGCCTTCGGCTCCCAGCCTTGACCCTGGTGAAGATTACAAGCTATTATCTTGTAAAACGTCCCTCAGTTTGGTTTGCCAGACGTTTCCTCACTGTTAGATTCAGGTTTTGTATTTGGGGCGGGAAGGCTCTTTCCAGGGGGTAAGGTCTGAGTCTGAGATGTTGGGTCAAGGACAAAGGAAGAGCAAGGGCATTGCCACTCGGGTGAAGAGAAGAAGCCCTTTTGGTGCGGACCAGACAGCTCAGAAACTAGAGTGGGAACTGAAAGAGAATGTTCAGCTAGTGTGGACGCCACGCGTGTTAAATACATTCTGAGCTAAATTTGGCAAGAAAAGTAGGGTTAATCTCCCCAGTTATTCTGAGCCATTAAAAAATCTTTGCTCCAGGGCGCCTGGGTGGCTCAGTTGGCTAAGCATCTGCCCTGGGCTCAGGACATGATCCCAGGGTCCTCGGATTGAGCGCCCTCCTCCCCACCCCGCCAGGTTGGGCTCCCTACTCAGCGGGGGAGTCAGCTTCTCCCTCTGCTCCTCCCCCCTGCTTGTGGTCTCTCATGTGCACACGCATGCGTTCTCAAATAAGTAAATAAAATATTTTTTAAAAAATCATTCCTTCTGTGTAGGGCCTGCGTGGGATATACACTTAACATGCCTCCTCTCACTCAGTTTCAGTGACCCGAGGGCCCACAGCGTTTCTCTTGTTTTACAAATGGGGAAACTGAGGCCCAGGGAGCAAGTGAAGTTAGGAGTGGTGTCAGGCTCATGCTCTTTGCACTCCACAGTGCTGTTTCAAACCTGTGAGAGGGTTTCCTCCGCAATCAGCCCTCGCTTTGCTTTGCTCACAACAAGGCTTGAATAAAGACTCCAGCTCTATTTTCCACTCATGTCAGTGATTGATACTTGATTAATGTTCAGGATTGCCGTCATCTAGAGCGTAATTTTCACAGATGCAAAGACCAATTTTGTTGTTACTGAGGCGGAAAGATCTATTTCCTCCTAAGTTATCAGACAGATTTGGAGGGAACCGGTAAGCACCGGGGCGTCTCGCCGGCTCATCCTGAGAGGAAGCTGTGCCCCATCTGGCCTCCTTAGCCTTTGGGGGGGCAGGGCAGGAAGCTGGGAGCCGGAGGCCCCAGGGCACACGTGTGGGCACTGCCTGGGCTACTACTCTGTGTGTGCGACTCTCATCCTCTGAGGGGAAGAAACCTCTCTTCGATCATTGCTGCCTTCTCAGTGTCGCCCTGAGGGGCTGCGTGGGACCGCGGAGAAATCTCCTTGTGGACTTTACAGATGTAATGGGCGTCACTTCCTCCCCCGACCGAAAATCCTCACTGAGAAGACTCCCGTCTTGTCAGAACTGCTGAGCCAGGCTGCTGCCCCCACACCCCAGCTCCCAGGGGCAGCGGTTGGAGTACCGGGTTCGAGTCCGGCTCCGTGCAGCAGGCTGCCCGGCCTCTTGGGGTTTCTGGCGGTGGGAAGGGTGTGCTGAGTACCTAGCCCCTGTTCCTGGCACAGATATGCCATCGTCTTCGGTCTTTCCTCTTCTCCCTCCTTTATTTTCTGTCCAGTCACCTTCTCCTCCATGTTGCTCTGCTGCTCCCTCCTTTCCCTTCTCTGACTCCCTTAGTCAAAGCAAGAGTTACTATTTTGTACCTAAATCACAAACAGAGATTGGGAGTCCCCTGCCCCTCTGACCAGGAAAGTAAAAAGACCCATCAAATCCTAGTTTGCAAAGCAATGACCTTGGCCTTAGGAGGTCTTGCTTTCCCCCAGAGAAGCATTCACTTCACCATTTTAGCTGGATGACCAGGGCTGGAAGGTGGGGTGGGCGTGACGTGTTGAGAGGGGGAAGGGCAAGCAGCTGGCCACTGGAAGATATCCACTAGGGGTAGCTGTGGGATCAGCAGCCAGTGACCAGCTTTATAGGAGGGACCCGATTTTGTGTGTGTGTGTGTGTGTGTGTGTGTGTGTGTGTGTGTGTGTGTGTGTGAAAATGGGGGGCCTTTTTAAATTCAAAATTGAAATAGCGTTCCTGGAAGTGTGAATATGGAAAAATTAAACAGAGCTTCAATAAATGGTTGTGAATGTGAAATGGGTGAAGAATGTTAAGTATTTAGAATAACACTTGCCGGGGTGCCTGGGTGGCTGTCTTTAAGCATCTGCCTTCGGCTCAGGGCGTAATCCTGGAGTTCTGGGATCGAGCCCCACATCGGGCTCTTCCGCTGGGAGCCTGCTTCTTTCTCTTCCACTCCTCCTGCTTGTGTTCCCTCTCTCACTGGCTGTCTCTCTATCTGTCAAATGAATAAAATCTTAAAAAAAAAAAAAAAAAAAAAAGAACACTTGCCCCAGGGTAGCCCTCAAGCAAGTGGTAGCCATTTCTTGTGGTGGTAAAGGGCCTGGACTCTCCAGCCAGATAGCCTGAGTCCACATTCCAGCTCTAACATTTCTAGTTGCGTAGCCTTGGAGAGAAGTTCCTTTATCTCTCTGTGTCTCAGTTTCTGTATCTGTAAAGTGGATATGATCAGAGTACCTTCATGGGAGGATTGTTGTGAAAATTCATCAAAATCAAATGAATTCATATCCCTAAGGCACTTCACAGAGCACCAGGAGTGTATTAAGCAAACCACAGTAGAGTCATTACCTGGGGCGCCTGGGTGGCTCAGTCGGTTAAGCGGCTGACTCTTGATTTCGGCACAGGTCATGATCTCAGGGTCATGAAATCGAGGCCTGCGTCCAGCTCCACACTGGGCATGGAGCCGGTTTAGGATTCTCTTTCTCCTCCCTCTGCCCCTTCCCGCCATGCTTTCCCTCCCCCCACCCCAGAAAAAGAGTTATTATCTGCTGTACTGGTCAGTGAGAAAATTACCCCTGGATTTTGCTCATATCCAGGCATGTTCGAAAACATCAAAAAAGAGGCTGGTACTGTTGAACTTAGAACACAAGCTGTGTTTCAAGGCTAGGTCCCTGCAGCAGATGAAGCAGGGCATGTCCACCACGGGGTAAGTTGCACGAGAGACAGAGCGCTCTCACTCCTCTGCAGTTCTGGTCTTTGCCTTGGTGCATGACGGCCTGTTCTAGAGCGAGGATCAGACGCTCGCTGTATCAGCGTCTTAGGGCTGCTGTCACAGAGCACCGCGACAGAAGATCCTTGTCTTACAATTCTAGAAGCTAGACGTCTGAGATCGAGGTGTCCACAGCGTCTCTTCCTTCTGAGGGCTGAGGGGAGAATCTGCTCCTTGCCTATCCCTGGCTTCCGGTGTTCCACCCGCCATCTTAGACCTTCCTTGGCTTCTAGATGCACCACCCCAGTCTCTGTCTTCCTCTTCTCATGCTGTTCTCCCTGTGTGTATCTGTCTCTGTGTTCAGATTTCCCTCTGCTAAGGACACAGTCCTATTAAAGTAGGGCCTGCCCTCATGACCTTGTCTTAATTCGATCATCTGCAAAGACCCTATTTACAAGAAAGGTCACATTCCCAAGTATGGGGGGCAGGGGGCGGGGCGCAGGGTTATGACCTCCGCATCTTTTAGGGACCAGGGTTAGGGACCTCCGCATCCCTAAACCCAGTTCAACCCACAGGACTCACAGCCCCTCAAGCCCTCCCATTGGAATTGCCAAAACCGCCTTCCAGCGGGGCCGATCCCTCGGGCCTCACCTCCCATTCCCGCTCACCTTCCATACAGTGGGTGAACAATCATTGTCCCACTCCATTGTCCCCACAGAAGTATTTATTTCATTCCTGATACTGGGATCAGAAAAGAACGTTGAGCTCAAATGGGTCAGAATCAAACACCATCAGCAATGTGTTGAAAGCCAAGGCTGTACAAGGTTATAGGGAGGGGGGGGTGACCTGGTTCTTGGGTAAAGAAAACTAAGGCTTTATTTTGTGTGAGCGACTCTGTTGGCCCAGTGCTCTGGCCGAAGTTCAGTGTGGCCATTTGGGGTCGATTGAGTTTTCTCTGGGTTCTTTTCCTGTATCCAGAGGAGGCCACACAGTGCGGTAGAATTAGCATTTGGAGCAGAGCGTCATGTCTGTTCTGCTGCTGCCCAGCTATGTGAACTTGGACCTGCCTTTCTGGGGCTTGGTGTGTTCGTTAGTCCACTGAGGAAGCTGGATTCACAACGAAGTGACTGTTGATCAAGGTCAAAGGTATATGTGACTTTATCATACTTAATCCTCACCACAAGCTGCTAAAATTAGTGTTATCCCCATTTCACAAATAGGAAGCCTCAAAGAATTGAAAGGGCCTCAGAAGCCCACATTATTCTTTCACTGACTCTGAGACCAGTGGTTTTCCATCGCACTGCTTAGTCTACTCACTCGGGAGAGCTCCAGGTTCGAGGCCGAGCATGTCTGGGAGCAGGGCCTGGGTGCTGGTACTTTCTGAGAGCTCTCCAGGTAACTCTGATATGTTCCCAGCGTGAGAATCACTGCTCTAAATGTTCTCTGGATCTCCCCTGGTCTAGAAGCCATAGGAGTGCCCGTGGCCTCTGAAGTCGTTGCTGAACTCCTCAGGCCCAGCCCTGGGAATTAAAATTCACTTAACCCAAGAATGTGTATTTTCTGATTCTGAGTGTCATGAACCACTGATTGAATCTGCTTTCTTTGTTTGACATTGAGTACCATGCCCAAGGTCACACGGCTCATGAGTGGCAGAGCTGGGATTCTCCATCCCCTGCTGTCCCCCACTTTCTCTTCCACATGCTCTGGGGAAGGCATGGAATGCATGGTACGGTTACCTAAAAATGTTTTGTTTTGTTTTTTAATTTGAGTACCCTGGCCCCACCCCAGACCAATTAAGTTACAACCTCTGGGGGTGGGTCTGAATGTCTGGCCTTATGGGAGCCTTTTACCAACTTGAGTGTGCATATGACTCCCGTGAGGGTCTTGATAAAATGCAAATTCTGGGGCACCTGGGTGGCTCAGTTGGTCAAGCATTCAACTCGATTTCAGCTCAGGTCATGCTCTCAGGGTTGTGAGATGGAGTCCCGAGCCAGGCTCCACACCCAGTGTGGAGCCTGCTTAAGATTCTCTCTCTCCCTCTCCCTCTGTCCCCCCACCCCTGCCACACAGGCGCGTACCCTCTCTCTCTAAAAAAAAAAAAACAAACCAATTAAGTTCTGTATCATCACAAAAAAAAATGCAGTTCTGCTTCCATGGTCTGGGGTGGGGTCTAGGATTCTGCATTTCAAAACAGGCTCCCCTGTTGCCGGCCCGGGGACCACACTTGCGCAGCAAGGCCTTCAGGTGTGGTCCCAGGCCCCTCAGAGTCTGCAGACTGCCACCCGTCTGCTGGCACCTCCCTTGCCCGCCTCAGTTTGTACTCACTGGATTTGCATCCGCCCTCTCTTCAGCAGAGACTTTCCACTGTATCGTTTATCAAAGTTGGCCTCCCTACCCACACTTTAAAGTATCTCGACCCCAGGGACCTTGGTTCCAAATTCTTCACCTTTGCCCTTCTCAGCCCATCTATGGAGCACTGTGTTCTTCTCTGGCTGAGCAAATACCCAGGACCCATCCACTAAGTCATTTCTTTTTGAAGTAATCTCTGTGCCCAACGTGGGGCTTGAACCCCCAACCCCAAGATCCAGAGTCACACACTCTGTTGACTGAGCCAGCCCGGTGCCCCATTACTAAGTAGGTATACCAGAACCATGCCCACAGCCCTCCGTGGAGGAGCTTGCTGTCCTATAGGGAAGGTAAGACAAGTGTGAAAGTCACAGGTACCATGCTTAGGGGTTAGTGTGTGGGGCCAGACTGCCTGGGTTTGAATCCCAGCTCTGCTACTAGCCCTGTGGCCTTGAACAAATTACTGAGCCTCCGTTTCCCCAACTATAAAATAGGGACAAGAATAATACATTCTTCGTAGGATTGTTCTGAAGGCTGAATGAACTAACAGCTGTAAATGCTGGTACACGTGGTAGGCTGTATGTTAAGTGCTAGTAATATTTAGTTATAGGGAGAGAGAATTGACAACAGTAGCATGACATGCTAGCGCGTGAAGGATTCATCGTATCTGGATATCCAGAGATGGAAAAAGGGCATTCACGGTGGTGGGAAAAGCATGGGCGGAGATCCGGAGGCAGACATCCGAGGACATACAGAGCCTGAAGGTTAGATTGACAGACGCTGCCAGGGTGCCTGAAGCAATAGCTAGACGGGCTTAGCATACCCATTGATGCCAGGTGGTGGGACTCCTTAAAGACCAAACTGAAAAGTCCAGATTTTATTCTTGAAACAAAGAGAGGGCCAGTCCTGGGAGACCTTTTTTTTTTTTTTTTTTTTTTTTTGAGATTTTATTTTTAAGTAATCTCTACACCCAACATGGGGGTCGAACTCACAAGCCAGAGATCAAGAGTCGAATGCGAGAGAATACACAAGGCAATTAAGTGACCTTGAGCCAGGTCATGAAAAGAGTCGCATAGCATGGAATCCATCTAAGCAGTGGAATTCACCACCCCGACCCTTGGGCCACTCTCTGCCGGCAGGATCTTGTCTCCTCCGAGCCACACAACCCTTAGATTATCCTCTCTAGTTAAGAGCTTCCAGCAGGAACGCTGTTGTTATTTCTTTTCCCTCTGGCTTAATTCTTAACCCTCCAGTAACAGACTCACATGGTAGGCGATGTCTAAGCTCACACACACACAGGTCAGCAGGCAGCACATAGAGCTGCTGCGAGCTGTTCGCTTCTCTGCGCACCTAGAGGTGAGAAATTTGTCTGTAACATGAGATCTTGAGAGTACCTATCTCACTGAATGGTCCTGAGGGGTAAATGAGCTAGTAGAAGAAAAGCGGTTAGCACCCTATGCCTAGTGCATGGTCAGTGATCAGTAAGCATTCGCTATTACTACAACAGAGGGGATCAGAAAAGCTCATGGTCTGCAGCATTAGAATGAGAAAGAAAACGCAGTAGCCAATTGGGAAAGGTGTAAAAGACTTACAAAAGCACTGTATGTGAGCATCTTTGGCAATAAATTTGAAAATCTAGAGGAAATGAAGAATTTCATAGCAAAATATAAATTATCAAAATTGCCCCCAAAGAGGTAGAACACCTGAATTGACCAATAACCATAGAATCCTTTAAAAAGTTTATTAAAGGGGCCCTTTTTTAAAGGTCTTCATGGTCTTATGACTGGATACTATCTAGTCTTCAAAAACCAGGTATCTTCTTTGTTATTCAAACTATTTCAGGTCATAGAATAAGATGAAAATTTCCCTCAATTCGTTTTATGAAGCCAGCATGACCTCAGTATTTAAACCTGAAAAGCACATGTCTCTTCTATCTCAAAAGCTTTAGAGGAAAAAGATGACCCTACCAAAGAAAGATGGGGAAGAAAGCAATACTCGGTGTGCACCAAAGCACTTGCTCTGAGGCCCCAGGTTCTCCCCTAAAGGTGCATAAGAATCACTGGGGGACGCCAGGCCCCACTCCCAGAGGTCCTGAGTTCCTGAGTCTGGGGAAGCATCGGGCCACAGATATGCTCTTCAAGCTCCCCAGATCCACTGCTTTACAGGAACAGGAAGTTACATAAATCCACAAGCCTGGTTTAGGGTTCCAGACCATCCGAGCACAGCAGAAGCCGTTTGAGGAGAGACTTTTAGCCAAACCTTTGGCACTATCAGAGCTAGAAGAGGCAGCCACTGGCCATGGACACGCCCTGCCTTCGGTCACAGCCTGAAGGGCTCCACAAAGCTCCAGGTGCCATGTCTTGAGAGACCAAAGACCTAGCCAGCAACAAGGCCACTCATATTGGTAAGCTCTGAGCCAGCAGCCTTGCCTGCTGCAAAGGAAGGCCAGGAGAGCCCACAGAGTTTTAGTCTCTGGAATCCAATGGGATTTTAATGATAGACCTGTTCACTATCGTGCCGCAGGGTGATTAAGCACACGTGGGAAGCCGTTACATAAATCATTAATTCGCAGTGTGTGCACACAGTCAGTCCACAGGCCTGGCTTCTCCTCCTTCATCCATTCCCCACTTCCCATGCTCGGCATGGGACAGCACTATGACCTCCCAGGCTGAAGCCTTAGCAGACAGTCCCGTCGGCTCCATAGAGGACAGATGTCCTAAATCCATCCCTGACCGGTGGCCCTAGAATCCCTTCCCACCATCCATCGTCCTCAGAACTCAAGGTGAAGATACTAGTTTCGTATCTGTCTTCAGTCCCAGCGTTAGTTGTAAATCTACTCTCCATCCCTTGTTTCATTAAATCATAATAATAAGGCAATTGAACAACTTTCACCATAAGACAGTAATTTAAAAAAAATGAATAGATTGTTGGCTTAGGTTTGGTTAATTAATAGAGGAGAAATGCAAACTGTATTCCTATGCGCACCACACCCCCTCCATCCAAGTGAAAGAACCAGCAGGAAATCGCAGTGGGTTCTCAAAGTCACTGCATCATTAAAGGAAGTGAAAGAACAAACGAAAAATTCCAAGGAGCGGTGGTGAAGTGGTATAATGTCCGCTGTTCGCTTTATAATAGACCCTAAAAGGAGCAGTTGGGGTGGGAATCGATAAAATAGGAATGGCAGACTCTTAACTGTTGCAGCTGTGTGGTGGGTACGGGTGCGTGTGATGTTCTTCTCTCCTTTTGTGTACGAAGTTTTCCATAAGAAGAAAGAAAAGAAGGCAGGGAGAGTCAACACGCTGGTAGGGATGAGCTTCCCTTGGCACATAACTGATGGAAGATTCTGGACCCCGAAATACATGGGGGCGGTCCGGGAAAACGGACGGGGGTCTCAGTGCAGTTGAGCTTCTGCAGCTCTGCGTGCTGGTGGCAGGGCCTGTGTGAGACTCGGTGTCTCCCTGGCTCAGAGCAAGGGCTCTCTGAAAGCTGGTCGGCAGATATCATCATTACTATTATCGATGTTGCTATTACGTAGCCCAGGACATGGGGATCTAGTACGAAAGAGGCTGAGGAAACAAGGATTTCTTCTAGCTATTTACCTTGAAACCATGTGTAGCCCTCAGAGGAGGCACCACAGAGAGGAGGGACGAGTCTTTGTTCCCATAGAATAAATGTGCCAGCTCTGTCTGCAAGCCTCCACCTTTTCAGCGAATGCTGACAATTTCATGCACCCCATCGGGAAGTGAGAGCATAAATATAAAGGCGAGAAAATGCCAGAGCTCATGGAGAAATCCAGTCATGACTAGGAAGGATAGTCTCATGTGTATTCTCTCTTCGCTCTCTCCATCGCCCTCATGCTTTGTCTCCCACTCTCTTCTTCCTCTCTCTCCCCTTCCCACCCCCCCAATTATTCACTTTGATTGGACTTTGGAAGACTTACAATATCTTCCCTTTGAAGAAGGCCTAGCCTGGTCAGTGATGTTTATATGTCAACATTCGGGAATCACTTTCATTTACTAGCAAGCCCCATCTTCTAAGAAACTCCAGAGCCGGCCAAGTCAAGGTTTTTACAAAATATAAAAGGAGGCTGAGGGCTGTGACAGCTTTAGAAGCGTACACAATAGCCAACGGGCCCGCGGCCGGAGGAGAGGCGAGGGTGGAAAGAGCTGGTGCAGGCTTGCCTCAAATGTTAACCAAAGATTATTGATGGTCTACTTAATCTGCAAAGGATTACCTTGACAGGGATTGGGCTGCCGATCCTGATTTTGGTCTAACCATAGAATTTTTGAGTGATGGCAGATTGGCCCCCGCCAGAAGCGGCAGCTGCCTCGGGCTCTGAGGCCCACTGAGAAGCCGTCGGAGCAAAAGATGGGAGCTTGGGTTTTTCTTTTGTTCTGTTTTGTTTGTCTGTCTGTTGGTTTGGGTTCTGTTTTTGTGTTTAAGCATTTGCTGCCTGAGAACACCGCACGTGTGTTGAGGACTTCACAGTGTCAAAAGCACATTTCTTTGGGGGTCACATCCTTGGATGCTCCCGGCAGCACTGTGTGGCAGGCTGTCCGGGGCTCTCAGACCCCTGTTTACGGCTGAGGAAACTAATGCTCAGAGTTTAATGAGTTGGGGGTCCAAAAACTAGCAGCAGAGCTATCACTAAATTCTTCAGTTCTCTGCCATTAGAGAGAAAGACAAAGGGATGTACCCAATGCCACTTAATCATGCAGGGTCTGGGGGCGCCTGGGGGGCTCAGTCGGTTAAGCATCTGCCTTCGGCTCAGGTCATGATCCGGAGTCCTGGGATCAAGCGGGGAGTCTGCTTCTCCCTCCCTTTCTGCCCCTCCCCCTGCTCGTGCTTCTTCTCTTTCTCTCTCTCTCTCTCTCTCCCCTCCCTCTCTCTTTCTCTCTCTCAAATAAATAAAATCTTTTAAAACAAAAAAACATTCAGTGTCTGGGACTTACCAGGGCCTCAAAGGGATCAGATGGATAGATGGATGGATGGAACTCGCAGATGTTGGAAAGTGGGTTTTATTCACCTTTGTACCCTTGGGACCCACCACAGTACTTTGACATCCTAAATATTTGTCAAATGAATAATCCACTTACATGTTTGTACTTCCACTTTATGTACAAAAGTGTGCATACTTTTGTACAAAGACAAACAAGAGTTTGTGAAAAAGGTAACGTTTTGAGCTGTAAAGAATCGAAGGGACTAAGAAATACAATGTCAGTGTAACTATTACTATTTATCAACACATATCATTCACCATACTACAGTGTAAAAAATCTCCCATGCATTCGTGTATTCATTCCAAAGTTATTACTGAGTGCCTTTTAAGTACTAAGTTATAGGGGCGCCTGGGTGGCACAGTGGTTAAGCGTCTGCCTTTGGCTCAGGGCGTGATCCCGGCGTTATGGGATCGAGCCCCACATCAGGCTCCTCTGCTGTGAGCCTGCTTCTTCCTCTCCCACTTCCCCTGCTTGTGTTCCCTCTCTTGCTGGCTGTCTCTATCTCTGTCAAATAAATAAAGAAAATCTTTTAAAAAAAAATGAGTACTAAGTTATAGTCTAGATATTGATAATAAACAGTGAACAAGAAAAATGTGGTCTCCGCTCTCACAGAAGTTGCCTTGTATTTGGAGATAACCGATAATGAGCAACTAAATAGACAGCATGTTAGTACAGAGAAAGAAAAAATTCAGCCGGCAAAGGAAACGTAGCGATGGTGCAGGGGTTGCTATTTTAGCCACAAAGGCCTTTCTGATACTGTGACATTTGAGTAGAGACCCAAAAGAAGTGGTGAGGACAAGTTGTGAGCTCTCCCAAAGGTAGAGCATTCCAGGCAGAGGAACAGCAGGTGCAAAGGCCCTGAGGCAGGAGCATGCTTGTTGTAGGAGCCCAGTGTGAGGGGCAGGGGTAAATGAAGCAGATAGTTACAGGAGATTAAGGAATTTGAACAGAAAAGTGTTGGAATCTCCCCAGGCTCTGGCTCTTACCAGCTACTGCTCACACTGAAACCAGCAGCCAGTGGGATAAGTCCAGGGGCTGACAGGGTAAACCGTGAGTTACACACAAGATGGATAATGACCCTGCCCCGCCCCCAACTTAGGCTCCAGTTGGCTTGGTATTGACCTACAAATGCCTGTCTGGGCAACTGCACACTTGACTTGCCGAGGCCTCAGCAGCCATCACTGGGCGCTGCAAGACCTAGAAAGCCAACTGCCCCACGCAGCTAAATCAGACTACAAATTCATCCCAGCTGGAGTCTGAGGTGCTTGGCCTCCTTGTCCTGAAATCTCTCAATAGGAAAAAAGTCCATGATCTATTCTTGTAAATCTGAAATCTCTACTTAGATTTCGGGTTTGTTTGTTTTTCTTTAGAAAGGAATAGGAAATAGTGTATAAGTTAAAAGAACACTTCTTTTAATAGATTTTATTTTTTAGGGGCACCTGTGTGGCTCAGGTCAGTTAAGCATCCAACTCTTGATTTTAGCTCAGGTCATGATCTCAGTGCAGGCTCCCCTGCAAAGTTCCTCCCCCCACCCTTTTCCATCCCATAGTCTTTGGAAGGAAGTCACTATGCACAGCCCACACTTATGAAGTGAGGAGTCGTGCTCTCCCTCCTTAAGGATGGAGTGTCTACGTATATTATTTGGAATTCTTTTGAAAGGGCGATCTCTGTCTTCTTCCCCATTTATTTATTATTCGATCACTTGTTTATATCAATATGGACTCACAAATCTGTATACTTTGGGGTTCCAATCCAATACTACTTTGTTTATTTTTTTGCTCTAATTGTTCCAGTTTTGGCCATTGGGAGCTCCATTGACTCCTGTGTTCTTTTGACATGCAGGAGTTTGAGGGTTTTTGCGGGGGACGGGGAGTAGGGTGAGCTCTTCCTTACCTTTTGGCACTACCAGACACTCCAGGCTCATCTTGTATATCTTTCCCCTGTCAAAAATCAACCATTTCCCCAAGGAGTCCTTGTTCCTTTTACTGAAGAATGGTATTAGAAACCAGGATCTGGGGTTGCCTGGGTGGCTCAGTAGGTTAAGCATCTGACTATTGATTTCGGCTCAGGTCAGGTTCTCAGGGTCATGAGATCGAGACCCGTGTCAGGCTCAGTGCTCAGTGGGGAGTCCGCTTGAGATTCTGTCTCTCTCCCTCTGCCCCCCACCCCCTGCGCTCACATGCTTGCTCTTTCTCTCTCTCTCAAATAAATAAATCTTTAAAAAAAAAAAAATGAAAGAAAGAACCAAGACCTGGGCACAGTGTGTGCTCACTGCTGCTGGAATGTTGTTGTTTCCAGGCCCTCTCAGCTGACAGAGCAAGAAAATATCTATAAATATTTCTGTATATAATCATCTGTAGCTATAGGAAGGTAAACAGGAATTCATGCTGATGTCTCCAGCTCCTCCCTGTTACCACATGGATCATTCTAGCTTATCTGTAAATTTCTACTCCAACAGGAGAAAACCTGGCTTCCCCCATATGCTGTCCATTTCATTGTTCAATTCCAGTCTGCTTCGACAGCAGTATCAGAATTGTTAACCAGTGTCCCCATGGGAAACAACTTTATCTGCTAGAATACAACGCTTACGTGCACTTTCTTTTGCCTTTAGTCTTACAGACTCCACTCATTTCGAAGGTTACTTAAGTCAACACTTTTCCCCAACCCTCTTCAGTGAGGTGGTTTCATACATTTGCAATAGAGGTAGAGTCTCTTGTCACAGTCTGCATTCCTTCCTGAGATCTAAGGGGACAATTTTTTTTTTTTTTAGTAAGCACTATGCCCGCTTGTGGGGCTTGAGTTCACAACCCTGAGATCAAGAGTCACATGCTCTACCAACTGAGCCAGCCAGGGGCCCTTAAGGGGACACTTTTTTTTTTTAAGATTTTATTTTTTTAAGTAATCTCTACACCCAACATGGGTCTCAAACTTATAACCCCAATATGAAGAGTTGCAACCCCAATATGTGACTCTTGATCTCGGGGTCATGAGTTTGAGACCCATGGTGGAGGTAGAGATTACTTAATAAATAAATACATTATTTTAAAAAGAGAGAGAGAGAGTCATATGCTCTACCAACTGAGCCAGCCAGGTGCCCCAGGGAACATTTTTTTAATGTTTTATCTCTAGCAAGGATAATAAATTCACAGAGAAAAACTACCATAAGAAACAAAGTGGTATAATCATTTTTTTTTCATTGCCTTGATTTTTTTAAAAAAGTAATTCTTGGGGTGCCTGGGTGGCTAAGTGTCTGCCTTCGGCTCAGGTCACGATTCCAGAGTCCTGGGATCAAGTCCTGCATCTGTCTCCCTGCTCAGCGGAGAGCCTGCTTCTCCCTCTGCCTGCTGCTCCCCCTGCTTGTGCTTTCTCTCTCCCTCTTTCTCTCTGTCAAATTAATAAATAAAATCTTTAAAAAAAAAAAGTAATTCTCACATTACGCAAGTGATACATTCATTATAAGTTCAACTGCTTGGGCACCTGGGTAGTTTGGTTGGTTAAGTATCTGCCTTCGGCTCAGGTCATGATCCCAGGGTCCTGGGATTGAGTCCTGCATCTGTCTCCCTGCTCAACGGGGAGTCTGCTTCTCCCTTTGCCTCTGCACCTCTGCCCTGCTCGTGCTCACTCCCTCTCTCTCTCTCAAATAAATAAAATCTTAAAAAAAAAAAATAAACTACTTAATACTACTTCACTGCTACTCCAAGCCCAGTTCCCCTCCTAATGGTGAACATTGCTATCATCTGGGCTATGTCTGTGCTCATGTTTTTCTTGCAAGTATATCCTCATATATGTACCCATAGAAAATGTGTAGCAGTGCTGGGGCACCTGGGTAGCTCAGTCGGTTCGGCATTCAACTCTTGATTTCCACTCAGGTCTTGATCTCCGGGTCCTGAGTTCAAGCCCCACGTTGAAAATGTGTAAAAAAAGAAAAAAAAAAGTGCAGCAATGTTGTATGCGTTCTGACATAAATGGTTTCACTCATAACTGCTGCCACCCAATTTTCTCCAATCCACTCAGTTTCGATATCTCTCGAGTCTGTGTGTGGCTGTGTGGCCCATGAGTAACATTGCACAGAATGGACATGTGGGTTCCGATTGTGGGGTCCGGCTCTACTTTAATCAGCAGCACTACGGTGACAGTCTTGTACGAGCACTTCTCCAAGAATTGCTGGGTCACCGAAATGCACGTTTTCTGTAACAGCTACTGTCAAACTGCCTATCAGTATAGTCAAGCTAGGGGAAAAAAATCTTGTTCCATAGAATGTAGCTGAGTGGGACCGAGAAGAGAATCAGATTTCCAGTTTCTAATTTGTCTTAATGTTTCTCTCCAGAGGATAGTAACTAGGGGGTAAGACTCACTGTGTGTTATTTTAAAGAACCTCATGCTGTGATGATTTCCAGTGCTTTTAAATGTTAATAGTTAAATGATTAGAAGAGGGACAGTGTGGTATAGAAGGCTACCCGCTCACCCATCCTTAGCTGATGCTGTAGCAATTATCTGAGTGTGCAGGAACTTCTCTGCTTAACGGGGGCCTGGGACGCCACAGGCACAGAGGGACCAAGATGGGAGACACCGAGGGGAGATTCCTCATGGCCTCTCACATGCCCCCGACGAGTAGGAAGCTCAGGAGTTCACTCAGCAATCATGCTTGTTCATCTACGAAGGGCTGGCCGCGGGGTTGGCCTTGTGGCATCCAATTATTCAGACAGGTTGGAAATTTCCGGAATCCCCATCTGGTATCTGCATGGACAGTGGTGGCCACTTCCCTTCTGCGCCCTCGTTTCCCATTTGATTGAGTGCATGTTGGGTGCCAGGGAGGAGGCCCAGCATTGGGGAGACGGACGTGAGGGTGACATGCCGCTGTCCTGGGTGTGCTCACACCTGGCTGCGCCGGCCATCACCTCGGACCCTCGGCTCAGTCCTGACTGGGTCCTGCGAAGGGGCACAGGAGGCACTTTCTGTGCAGGCTGAGGGCTGGGAGATGCGTTACGCACCCTTAAATAACGCGAACGGCGATTCGAGCCTCCCAGATGTGCATCACTTCCCGCTTCGCTCTCACAGCCCTCTTTGTGCTCCCGGAATTATTTCCTAGGTGATTGGGCGTTTGGGTGGATGTGTGAACGCTAATAACTTGCTGTGCTGCTATTTAATCAGATGTGGAAAGATTAAATTAAAGTTGCTCACGATGTCCCTGTTCTGATTAATCAGAATCAGGTGTACGCTTCACACGCAAAGAGCAGACTCCCCACAAGGCAGGCTCTACTCACACAGCCTGTCAGCCGTGGGAAGTCGGAGATGGTGCCGTCCGAGGAGGAGGTGGCGAAGGATTCAGACAGATTTTTTTTAAAGGTTTGCGGAGGAGCTTTCATTAGAACTCTCATTATTGGGGGTTTATTCTCCCAGTGGTCCTATAATTTACCACAACTGGCTCCAGAGTGGGGAGGGCAGAGATGGAGGGAGACTGGTTGTTTCCACTTACTATTGGTTTATAGCTTTTCTCAGAGCAGATGTGATTTCTCTGGTTTTATGGTTGGTCAAGCAGTAAATTCTCTCCTCTCCTCACCTCTGTGTTCTGGACCTTGTTTGTCCTGCAGAAGAGGTTGAACAATGCCCCCTCAAAAAAAGATACACTCAAATCCCACCACCCCTACCTGTGAATGTGACCGTCTTTGGAAATTGGGTCTTTAGACACAGTCGGGGTAAGGCGAGGCTGTATTGGATTAGGGTGGGCACTAAATCCAATTTGCGCCCACCCTAATCCTAAAGGCTGGTGTGTTTATAAGGGAAAGGACAGAAAGATTTGGACATAGCAGAAGCTAGGAGGGAGACCTTGAACAAATTCTCCCTCAAGCTCTTCAGAAGGGACCCAACAACTTGATTTCTGAATTTTGGCCTCCTGAGCTGCGAAAGCACACGTTTTTGTTGTTTTCAGCCACCCGGCTGGTGGTACTTTGTTGCAGCAGCCCTGGAAACTAATACGACCTGTATTTTGGTTCTCTTGGAAAAAGGAGGCTTTGAACACAAATATCCTGCTTCCGTCAAAAAAAGATTCAGCCCCACATCTAGCAATGACTTTCAGTTCCAAAATCTAGCCTTCTCCTGTTCTCCGTGCTTTGCAGCAAAATCAAGTGCCAATCAGATATCTCAGCGGCGGCGTGGACACTTGAAGTCCCGGTCTCTCTGACCCCAGCGGCCCCGCTCAACAGCCCAGCATCGCGGAGCTGCAGCCTGGGGGCGGAGCTGCAGCCTGGGGGGCGGAGCTGCAGCCTGGGGGCGGAGCTAGAATCCACCAATAGGCCAAAGAGGAAGGGTTGTGGCTTCTGTCTCCATAGCGTTCCTAGGGAAGAGACTATAGGCCTGTGGGCCATCCTGATTTGTACCCACCTGAAACACACAGACTTTACCACAAAATACACATAGAGGGGCCAGGAAGAGGGTGGGCAGCCTAGTCCTAGGTTCTCCGTGGCTGGTGTTTTCCTTCAAAGCATCCGTTCAGGATTCACTGAATCTTCCATAATATCATAAAATTTCAGAGCTGCACAAGACCTGGGGTATGATTCAGTCCAACTCTCCACCCCATTTTATTTATAATAATGTCATCTGCTATTGTTGAATAACAATATAAATAATACCAAATACTTATTGAATACATATTGTGTGCCAGGAAACTTTTTTTTTTTTACGATTTTATTTATTTATTTGAGAGAGAGAGAGAGAGTCAGCATGAGTCGAGGGAGGGGCAGAGGGAGAGGGAAAGGCAGACGCCCCGCAGAGCAGGAGCCTGACACGGGGCTCGATCCCCAGACCCTGAGATCATGACCTGAGCCGAAATCAAGAGTCAGACACTTAACTGACTGAGCCAGCCAGGCGCCCCTGCGCCAGGAAATTTTCTAAGAGGTCTGTGTATATTAACTTATTGAATCATCACAGTAACACTTTGCCACAGGGACTCTCATTATTCCCAGTCTATAGATAAGGAAACTGAGGTACAGAGAGAAAAGGAACCTGCCCAGAGAGCAACAGCTGGCAAATGGCAGAAGCGTGTTTGCCTCACCCTGAGCCCTCTGCTCCACAGAGATGCAACACGATATGCTATGCCTTACCTCACGCAGCCAAAGAGCAAGAGCGTCAAGATCGGGAGCCACAGTGCCCGAAAACTGGAAGTGGGACTCTGTCTTCTTAATATAGACCCAGCTGCGCACACGAGTGCGTGTGCAGGCATGTGTGTGTCCATGCATGTGCACGCACACGCACACACACACACCTCTTAAAAAGAGGGACCACTAGTCACTTCCAGGGGAACACAAGCTTAGAGGAAGGGATTTAGAAGAAAGACCCCATTGTGTTATCAGTTAGGCTACCCAGTTCCCATTAATGTAAAAAACTTCTCCAAAACAAGTTTTGCCTGAGCGTTTCCCTCCCAGAAATGCACTAGTCAGAGCTGGATCTGGGAGGGGCAGTCACAGAAGAGCGCGGCCAGCCATATGGTCTCAAGATGAGGACCGTGGGTCCCGCTGGGCAGAGCAGTAGGCTGAGGCTGCCACACGAGCCCCTGGGGTTCTCCCAAGTGTTCCTCCGGGATGGTCCTTCCCCTCTGGCTTGGGGTGTTCACCAAGTTTGCAAAATGAGGTCCCAGAGGAATGACACCCGTTGGTGCCTGCACCTGCTCTGTCCCCCCTGTTCCCCACCCCCACTCTGGGACAAGACCCCTTCCCCACGTGGCCGGGCCTCCGGGAGGGGCTGTGATAGATGCGCTATGTGCCGGAGAACAGGGTGCACACAGGAAAGCATCGCTGCTCTCCAGCTGGCCTGCAGCAGACCTGTCTGGTGGCTTTGGGGGACGGTTATTAATGATGAGCCACTTGAAGGCCAGCTGTGCCGAAGGATCCAGGAATGGGTCCAGCAGCTAGGTGCAGCGCCTCGTGGCCCCCTGCCCGTCGCCAGGCTTCTCCCTGAGTCAGCCTTCTGTTCCATTCCTTCTTCTGCTTCCCTCAAGGGGCGCTGGAGGCCATGGGGGAGTCAGAGATGTGGGGAGACTTCCATACCCTGTCACACTGTGACTCTTTGTGGGTGTCATCTCTCCTCGTTCCAGCCGACGGCCCACTGGTGGAGGGAGCGAGGTCGGGCAGGAAGGCCCCCACCACCTGAAGCCACCATCCTGGCCATGCCGTTCGGCACCCGAGCAGGGCATCTGCTATCAGGTGGTTGTGGTCATGGCTGCCCGGACTGTGGCCTGGGTGAAGGGTCATCTTGCTAGAATTTCTGAGGGGTCAGAGCACAGACAGAGAAGCCATGTGTGTGGAGCCGGGGAAATTCCTGTTGCCCCTGGGCTGAAGAGATTAGAAAGGCCACGGGGCAGGACGTGAAACAAGTGCCTTTGCCAAAATGGAGGAGGCAGGGCTGCCCTGGGGAGCCTGCTCGGTGCTTAGCAAGGTTTTACTCTGCCTCGGCCAGACAGGTGAGAGCGCCCTGGGATCTTCCACTGGGTGCCCAAAGGACACCAGCTCCTCTGAGGTAAGGAGAAGGTACCTGGATTACTACTAAGCCAGGGTTAGCTCTGCCCGCTCCAGTCTACACTCTGCAGGTATTAATGAATTAACCACCTGCACTGAGGATAACAGCCCAGAGAAGCAGCTGTGGGCCAAGGACGGCACCAAGATCAAGATTTCAGCCTTCCGAAGAGGTATTCAGACCTTTTAACGAAGCCAGAAGCAGAGTCTAGGTCCCAGATTCCAGCCCAGGCCCCCAAGCTCCCTAAGGCTTAAGATATAATTCACCTTCAGCAGTAATAAGGCCAGAAGACCTTTCAGGGATTAGACAGTCACCCCGAGTTTTAGAAGAATCCCAAGTTTGGGGCGCGGCTGAAGGGAGGCTCCTTTCCTAGGTTCTCTGGCAGCGCCATCTTTGAATGCATTCTTGGCCAGGCCTCCCACCGAGGCCCTTTCTGTTCCCTGCCCTTAGCTGAGCAGCAGAAATCGACTTCAAAAGCAGGGCTCACTCCCTGTGCTGTTGTTTTTTCTGTAAGTGGTGGGTTTTAGTCTGTCCTCGGTCTATGGAGCTGCCAAATCCTAACTTCCTGTCTCTGCTGTAGGCTCCAGGTACACCCCCAATTTAAATAGGTGTCGGATTCACCCCAAATGTAATGTAATCCCTCTTTCTGAAGACGCTTCGATTCCTGACCTGCATCCTCTGTATTCGCTCCTGCTCCAGGTTAAGAGGGAGCTCCGGGGTATCTCTCTGGGATCTGGTCAGTACCACGAGGGCGTAGGGAATCCTAACCTAGTGAGCTAAGACACACAGTCATGCATGACTTCAGGAAACCAGAAAGACCCAGAGCCCCAGGTAGCAATTGTGTCTGTCAAAGTTCCTTAATCTGGAAAGGCTTACCTGAATCCTGGGGATATTGGTTTTGCCAACTACCCATGTTCCCTCGAGAGGGCCTCCCAAGCCTCCAAGAAGTGAGAGGGGGGCAGAGCCTACCCCATGGGGGCCTCCTGGGCTGAGTGTGGGAGAAGGGTGTTCCCCAGAGGAAACCTAAAGTCTGTTATTGTCAGGATGCCTGGGTGGCTCAGTTGGTTAAGCATCTGCCTTCAGCTCAGGTCCTGATCCGAGGGCCCTGCGATCGAGTCCCACATTGGGCTCCTTGCTCAGCAAGGAGCCTGCTTCTCCCTCTGCCTGCCACTCCCCCTGCTTGTGCTCTCTCTGACAAATCAATAAATACGATCTTTTAAAAAAATTAAAATAAAAATAAAGTCTGTTCTTGTAAGAGGAGAAGAAGGGGGAATGAATGCTGATCAGGCCGGAGTACCAAACGTTCTCCTTATCCACGCACTCCCTCACCTCTTTCCTTCCCTACCCTTCCCTTATCTGCCCTTCAACTACTGCTTGCAAAAGCAGAGGAAGCTCTCCGTTGTGGTGGGCAAGGTGTGTGGGCCCGGTGACCACTGTGAATGGTCTGTGACCTGGTCTTGTTCATTGGGGATCTGGAGGTAATAGGGACATGCCACAGGCCATGTAATACCTGACTTCCGTTTGTCACCTGTTTGTGCTGTCTTTCCACACCTGGAGCCGGTGCGTCCGTCCTTGCTCAACTCAGAAGCCTTCCCCACGAGCTAAATTCTCTCTCCCTGACCTGCGCTCGACCTGCACTCGGGTGCCGCAGCCTTCTCTCGGCTTCTGTTTTGTTCTGGACTTCCTGTTCTATTTTTGAGCAGTTGTAGCCTGGACACATGCCTTGGCGGACCCAGAGCCCATGTGAATGGCTAGCATCCGACCTGAATACCTGCCCTGCAGTTAGCGACCTGGGTTTGCCCCAAGTGCAAGGTGGCTGCCTGCCTCCTGTCAGTCTCCGTCCTCCACCCTCCCGACCTGGCTGGCCACATTCTCTCCTCCTACTGTCAACAGCTACACAAGAACCGTGTGTGAAGAGGTGTTTCCTTGCCTGGGAGAGTCCAGAGAGTTTATACCCATCTGTGCCCTGCCTCTCTGGGGAGCCCTCGGGCATCCACACCCAAAAGGAGGATGTGGCCCTGTCTCTTTGGAACAGTGAGTCAGGCAAACGGTGTTGTAGCTTTCTTAAACCTTCTTCTATCCCGTCCACCCCAAGGGTGGATCGCATTTACTTGGGTTCTTCTGATCGCTCAGCTTACGCAAAGTAGCACACGGGCACTCAGAATTGGAACCGCTGACTTGCTGGCTCTAATCCAAATAAGAACTTCTGCAAAATGCCCTACCCTTCCTGTGGCCACTGGGGCTGGACCCACGTGGGTTGGCGACCACGTGAGCGCTCTTTCCCACTCGGGCATCCTGCCGTAGATGAACTGGGTTACTTAGCGTAGGCACAGGACTCAACCTAAGGGGCCACCCTGTCATTATTTTTGTGTCTGGTGTTTTGGTATTTTTGTTGGTGTTTTAAAAGTGGAGCAGTTTTATTTATTTAAAGATTTTATTTATTTATTTGAGAGCGAGAGGGAGAAAAAGAGAACAAGCTGGGGATGAGGGACAGAGGGAAAGGGAGAAGCAGACTCCCGGTTGAGCAGGGAGCCCCATGCAGAATGTGGTCCCAGGACCCTGAGATCACAACCCGAGCTGAAGGCAGAAACCTAACCGACTGAGCCACCCAGGCATCCCCCAAGGGGAGCAGTTTTAAAACAAGAATTCCAGGATCAAGTTTGGTGACAAAGATTTTTTTTTATCTGATTTACACTTCACCTGCCCCCATTTCTTCTCACTCCACCCCCTACACACACACACACACACACACACACACACACACAAAACACCTTTTAATGCTGGATATTAACCATTTCCCAGTTGTCTTAATAAGAAGCAATTATAATTTTGAACTTATGATTTTAAAATATAATATTCATACTATTATAAAAGAATTCTTGCAGATTAATGACAAAAAGCAAATATACTAATTCAAGAATGGATATGACTAGGCAGTTCATTAGAGAAGAAATTCAAGTAGTCAATGAACATGAAAAATGTTCAGCCTCAATGGTAAACAAAAACAAAAAATAAAACAAAAACTTATCAAAATGGCAAATGTTTGGAAGCCAACAATACCAAGTATTAGTGAGAAAGAAGGAAAACAGACTCACTTCCAAGCTTATGTGTAAAGGGAGCTCCCTTTCCACCAGGAGTTCGACTACAGAAATCAAGGGCCTGGAACCAAAAATTCTGCTTCTAGGAATTTATATAAGAAAGTAAATAGAAATGTGTGCGAGAATTTACCTAAAGGATGTTCACTACAGAATTATCTAGAATAGCAGAAAATTAGACCAATCTGAATGCCCAAACAGTAGGGCTGTAAGAGTACTAAGGAGACCTCTCAAAATCGTTTCAAAAAATTTTTCATGGGGCACCTGAGTGGCACAGTGGGTTAAGTGCCCAACTCTTGGTTTCTGCTCAGGTCCTGATCTCGGGGTCGTGAATTCGAGCCCCACGTGGGGCTCTGTGCTCAGCGCCGAGTCTGCTCGGGATTCTCACTCTCTCTCTACCTCTGTGCCTGCCCACGTGCATGCATGCGCGTGCTGTCTCTCTAAAACAAATAAATCTTGAAGAATTTTTTTTCATAACATGGAGAAATGTTCATGATGCGGAAAAATAAATAACATTCAATATACTTAATACACAGAGCTTAGTACAATCTCATTTTTTAAAATATGCACATACATGAACTTTTAAACAAAAAGGTGTGGTAACCATGGGTAATTTTAATTTTCTTCCTTGTTCATGTCTGAATTTTCTAAATCCTTTATTACACACATACTGCTTATATGATTCAAGGTTTTTTTAATGATTTTTATTTTTAAGACATCTCCATACCCAGCGTGGGGCTCGAACTCACAACCCCAAGATCAAGAGTCACACGCTCCACTGACTGAGGCAGCCAGGGGCCCCATATGATTCGATTTTTTAAAAAATGTTAACAAACAAGTAACATGATAACAGTGCCAGAGTTAAGGTGCATGAGAACCCACTTTGGATGGGGAGTTTGTTAGGTGTTTTGTTTGTTTATTTGTTTCTAGACCAGAATCTAAATGGATCAGGAAAAAAAAAACAAAAACAAAAAAACTGGGCCCCTCATGCAAAATACCTAATATTTTTGTGGAGATTTTCAAATCCTGGAGGGAATAATGAAAAGATGAGGTCTGCTCAGGTTTTCATTTTACCACCTACACCCTGTCATTGAAATTTTTCCTTACAGATATGAAGAGTAACTACTGACATGTCTCAGTGGGATTTTAATTTATATAATAGAGCTAGGATTACATTTTTTTCTTATCTTTTAAAAAATCCTTGAAATTCTGCTTGCACCCCCTTCTCCTGAGTGAAAAGCAGATTTGATGGCAGCTTGCTGAGGCAGGGATGACATAAATGCCCCCCGAGGCGCCCTTCCTCCTCTACCACATCCTTTCTTTTCTCTTTCTCCTCCCCCGCTTTGGGGAGGGTCCCTTTTCTTTGCTTATACCTTAAGCCTGCTGGTGTCTGCTTGGGATGCCCCAGCCACAGTCAACATGATAACTGCTTCCTCCAAGAGTCTATAGGACAGGAGATGGGCGGATTGGTTTGGCTCCGAACAGACTGGCATCGTCATTGTAGTATCGGGTGTGTACTTGAAGCTGATTTTTCACACCATGATCCCTGCTCCACTTCTCGGGTATGGGATTGGGTACATTTTTTGATAAATACGCCACGGGTAACAATTTTACCAGGTGTCATAGGGAAGTAGTCAAGTGCAAAGCTATTGCTTTAAATGTGAATGTTCGCCTTTCACTAGTGAGCACTCCTCCCACACCTTGGGGTTGGGATCTTTGACACAGTCGGAGACACGTGCCCCGCCTGGGTGATAACAGTCATGCCTTGGGGCATTATTTAGACAGCTCGCCACTCCAGTTATTCAAGATCATAACTTCCTTATTCTTTTTGAGAGCTTTTCTCAGCTTGGCACCAAAGGAATTCAGGATTCAGACTGTTGTAAAGCATGATATGAAAGAATGTGAATTTTAGAAAATTGGGAAGCTCTGAGGAATTCCTGGGGTCGCCCAGTGCTGGGCACTTCCGGAGTGGCTTGACACAGTTCTCTCTTAATGCTCCCACGAGCTCCAGGAGGCGGATAGTGCACCCCAGTCTCCAGCGGAGAGGAAAAAGCTCAGACAAGTTAACATTCTTTGCCTAAAGGTTCTGCGCTGGTAACGACTGCTGGAGCTGGGTTTCACACCCCTGCCTAGCTCTTGCTGGCATACCAGGCCGCCTCCCAGAACATTCACCTAAGTAGAGAAATCTATGCCTAGTCACACGTGTGCTGTTACAATGGGTCTGGCCTGAGAAATGAACTTCCGTCAGGTTTTCTCCAACTCCAGCGAGCAGCGGAGTGTCCTGGGGAGCCGGGAAAGCACAGATCCCACTTCAGCAGGCCTGGGGTGGGCGCCCACTGATGCTGATGGTGCAGATCCGAACCCTTCTCCTGGGAGAACTCGGCCCTAGGTATGGAAGCAGCACTTGGCAGGCGAGGGCTCTGTTATGCAGAATATGGATTTAAATTCTGACCCTGCCAATTAGTGGGTGGCTTGGGCAAGCTATTTAACCTCTCTGGACTTGCTTACTCATCTTGAAAATAAGGATTTAAATAGCAGCTACTTCTCTGAGTTTTGAGGATTAGATGAGATAAGCCACGTGAAGTACTTACAATTGATAGTTCTTAATCAGGATTTGCTTTGATTAGTACCACACGGAGCCACACCGCCCTGGGGTGGAGGAAAGTGCTCTGGCCTTCTAGTCAGAAGGTTTGAGATCCCGCCTGGACCACTTCCGAAGCGCGGAGGCTCACTGGGGGTGGGAGGCCCACCAAGGCCTCCTGTGCCTCCAGGCAGAAGGGCTGACGGGTACCTGAGTAGCCTCTTGCTCTGGGGACCAGTACGGAGCTTGGATCCGGGAGTCCTCTGGAGCCTCCTGATCGGGGCTTCCCACGGATGCCTACGTGGCTTCCAGGGCCCACGTCAGACACAGCTCAGGCAGGGGGCACACACCAAGTGCCCTGTCCCAGCTGTCCCGCCAGAGCCCTAGCCTTTCCCCCTGGGGCCTAGGGTCACCTTATTGCCACTGTGCCTGATATAGGTTAAGGGCCTCGGGCCCTGCTTCCTTTTCATTGCATTTTATTTAATTTCTGTGTCGAGAAGGCCCTGCGGACCCGCGGGTGGAAATAACAGAAACACGGGTACGTCTCCCCAGGGCCCTCTCCGCACTTCACCCGCTGCGCTCCTGCAGCAGCTCGGGCTCCAGGGCAGTGCTGCCGTGTCTGTGGTGCGGGCATTGCCTCAGAGCCCAGCCGCAGCACCCGCGCTCCGTGGCGGAGTGTGGCCATTGAGAGCCTTCTGCAGAGAGTGTCGTTTCCAGCCCAGCAGCAGCCGCATCCCTTGCCCGGTCCCTGGCTGTTGGAAGATGTAGGTCTTACTATTACTCAGGGCCGGTGGGGCCAACAGGATCGGGAGATTGTTGGCATTGACAAGGTACTTTGTTACGGTTCCAAAGAGGAGGAGGCGTGCTGTGTCATTCAGGGCCACACGGGGAAGCACCTGGGTCAGTCAGGCGGCAGAGGAAATGGGGAAAGCAGAGGCAAGAGCCTTTACTGTGGTCTCCACGGGAAGGAACAGGTGAGGCATGTAAGCAGGCGTAGCACTGGCTAGTTTGAATGATCGAAGCAGGCTCCAGGGTGTACGGGCTGTCTCTGGTTATCTGTATCTGACCCTGGCGTGACTGGGACAAGGGAATAGTGACCTAGACTGTCAAGGAGGTGGTTGTGGGTATGGGGGCTTTAAATTGGTTGATTTGCATAGGAAAGATACACTTTGGGGTGAGTCCTTTGCTATCTCTAGGAATTGGCCGGCCCAGGGTCAGCAAGGCCCTCAGATTTTTCAAGGCATCAGAAATACAGAAAAATAAAAAGGCATGATTAAGATGCCGACACGTGGAATCTGCATTTTAACCAGATCTCCAGGTAATTAATGAGCACACTCAAGTTTGAGAAGCACTGCTCTAGTGCCCTCTTCTCTGATAGTCGGAATTGGGTCTGTGAAAAGCCAGAGAGCAACAGATGCCCTTAGCCATTCTGTGCACGAGAAGCAGGGACGGTGGGGCGCCTGGGTGGCTCAGTCGGTTAAGCATCTGACTCTTGATTTCAGCTCAGGTTATGATCTCAGGGTCCTGAGATCGAGCCCCGCATCCCAGCTCCATGCTGAGCCTGGAGCCTGCTTAAGATTCTCTCCCTCTCCCTCTGCCCCAAGCCCCGCAAGCACACATGCGTGCTCACTCTCACTGTCTCGCTGAAAAAAAAAAAAAAGAAAGAAAGCAAGCAGGGGTGGTGACTACGGATTTGGGAGACTAGCTACATTGAAATCTTAAATGGACAGCTAAGAAAAAACTGTCCCAGAACATTAACAACGCTTTTCATTTCCTGGGCATATGCTAATAATATTCTTTTGATGGTTAATAATGATTGGTGTAGCAGTTGTAGATACTGGGAAAACAAATGTGGTATTCATTTCTATAACAGAACTTATTCAAAAGTAGGGAACTTACCACCTCATCAGTGAATGGAGAGAAAAGCCAGTGTTTTTATCCCCTTTTACAATGGGAAAATTGGTCAATAAATTAGCCCATAAAACTCAGGTTTCCTCTCCTCTCAAATGAGTAGTGCTTCAATTTCTTGTAATGGGACATTAATCTCTTCGGTGTGACCAGTTATCTCTGGGTGACCGGTGCAACTTCCATTTGTCAGCACGCACAGAAACTCCTCTAGAAGGAGCCTGACTGGCCCACTCCACTTGGAGAGGAGGCAGTATATTGAGAAAGAATCGAGAGCAAGAGGAACCAGAGCCAAGTGTGGGTGTCGCTTAGAATCAGTGCTCGGACATAAAGGGACCTTTGAATCCATCCAGTGAAATCTCTCGTTTTAAAGATAAGGACTCTGAGGCCCAGGATGTGAGTAGCTCGCATGAGGTGCTGGGACTCCTGGACGCTGAGCAGGGCAGGACGCAGGCTCCAGGCCCAGGGCCAGCCTTCGCTGTTCTCCATGGCACTGGAGTCACTTTCTCCTCCCCCCCGATTTGGGCAGAGCACCTCCTCCTCCTAGATGAGAGCCAAGCGCTTCGTGCCCAGTCTGGCAGTGCTGACGGTGCAGCCGTGTAGTTCCTTTCTTTGCTTTATTTATTTATACCCAGCCTTGTTGCAAAAGGATTTAAGGCTGCTTGTAAAATTGCAAACAACAGAGCAAGATAAAATAAATTTCAAATAAGTGAGAAAGATGAGACAAAGGAGTAAGTCGCTTCCCAGCAGCTTTGCCCAGCGCCACCCTGCTCAGGCCCAGAAATCTGAGTGATCGCTGTGAGGCCTGTGCACCTGGCCCCCTCTAAACTCAGCACGTTGGCGGGTTTTTCTCCCTGGCTGCTGTGAGAGCCTCTCCCCCTTTGTGGTTAAGATGCCCTTCTGAAGGTCACTTTGAGGGACTTGGAAATTCTTGGCAGTGGGTGACATCAGCGGGGCTGGCCACGGTGGTGATGGTGGCATTGTTGACACTGCTCTGTTAAGGCCAGGCAGGAGAGAAGAGCTCACGGGTCCGCAGAACCTTGGGACCGTTAGAGCTGTCCCATATCCGTCTCCTTCTTGGCCGCTGCAGGCTGGAAGGAAGAGGCCGAGTGTTGCCAGAGTTCACAGCCATTGCTTTCCGCCACCCCTGCTCATCTTGATCCCTTTTGCACCGTGTCAGCCTATGCTTCAGCTCTGATGTCTTGGTTCTGGAAGGCCAGCTCCCTGGATGCTTTGACTTCTTCATGCAAGGGACCCAGGCATCCTCCCTGCTCTGTGGACCTCCGCTGGCTCCCACAGACGGGCCTCATTCTCAGGCAGGCTCTGCCTCAGGCCCTCTCTCTCTCTGACTTCGTGGGCCTTGTCCCGACCCCCCGCTGGTGTGGGTGGCCTCTTTGATCCCTTCCAAGACCCTGCTGGTGCAGAATGAATCAAAGCTAAGTCCACCGGAAATCCCAGGACTCATGACAGCTCTCCCCCTAGACATGTCTGGGAATGCGCATTTTGTGGCTGTCATAGTACCCGGCATTGGTTAGATCAGAGTGGCTGAGCGCTCTGCCATGCCAGGGACAGCTCCGCCCAGGGAAAAATTATCCCACCAAGAATGCCAGGTGCATCCCTGCTGATAAACACCGATAAGGACTCAGGAACGCCTAAATATTTACACGCGTACAGTAGCATCCCAACAGCCACGCTGCAGATTTCTTGGTTTGTGCCCAAGAGCTTAGTGGGAGGAAATCACTAAATTATTTTTATCTACACAGTGTGGTTAGAAAGAATTACATTCTGAAGGGTCAGGCTCTGCTGGGAATTGTTTATTTCATTAGGCCGAAGTCCCACGGTCAGATCAAGCTGCGGCTCTACTGAGGCATCTGGGACCCAGTAACTTCTCAGCTCAGCTGGGCACCCTGGCGTTGGTGAGCGCCCCATGAGCCGCCAGAGCCCCCTGGCACATGAGTGCTGTCGGATCACCCCGGCCCCCACGGGGATGCCGGTAGCTGGCAAAGCACCAGCGACCTGTGACTGGTTGCATTGGGAAAATTTCTCCAGAGGTTTTTTTTTTGTTTTTTTGTTTTTGTAACAAGCAAAGGAACAGAGCACTCAAAATTAAATAGACTGTTGCCTCTCATAAAAACCCGCTCTCATGCTCTTAGGCTTAAAAAATAATTTTTGAGCCCACTGGCTAAGACAAGTAATTAAGATTAGGTAGCCCTCAGACCACTAAAGACTGCAGGCCTAGCTGATCCCTGCATTCTCTCTCGCTTTACCGTGGATTGGCAAATTATTTCCTGGTTTATCCACACGCTCTCTAACACACTTTGAGTGCCTGCTACGTGCCAAGGCTGACACGAGATCTTTGACTTCGGCTCTTCAGGGAATCATGGAAGAGGGAGGCCGGCCCACGGGTCAGTCCAGGGCTGTGTACCACGCACTCAGTGGAGATGTGCTCAGCGTGTCCTGGGAGCACTGAGACAGGGACTGGAGTGCCACCCAGCAGAGGTGACGGGTGCCGGGGTCTCCCAGATAGCCCGAATGTGGGAACATTTGAACCGGATCTTGAAAGACGACGAAGAGTTAACCAAGGTGCAGAACGAAAGGGTGCCTTCCAGGGAGAGAACACTGTGCACCAAGTCACAGAGGCAAGAAACAAAAGGTTCTCAGTAGTCCAGTGCGGCAGGAGGGAAGGAGGCCGGGGGAGGGTATCAGAGTGAGCCCGAGCGCCCGGAGCCCTGGAGACAAGTGCTGTGACAGATTCTTAGGGACTGATTCTTCTGCAGCTCAAAGACGCAAGAGGCCATTAGACATCTCTCAATGCCACATGTCAATCAAAATAATTAAAAGCAAAAGAACCGGAAAGCTGGTTCATATACTCCAACATCCATCTAGCTTTCCTCCCCCCGAAAAAGCTTTTGATAAAGTAAGATGAAGTGCCAGAAGATGTGTGTGTTCAGTAGCAGGACATGAAGTGAGTAGAGTGAAAGTAATAAAAATAAAATAAAATTTTAAAAACCTCAATCCCTGCCACACTGAGGAATCTCTAACTCCGGATAGCAGAGCGTCCTTGGGTTCAGAGTCCGACAGAGTTCAAGTTCTAAATTCAGGTTCTGCCTTGATTCACTGAAGTTTTAACAGCTCTGGACTTTGATTTCCTCTTGTAGACATGAGGGTGATGATACCAATCTCATCGTGTTGTTGTGAAGATTAAACCATGTCAGCCCAGTGGTTTTTATTACCAGCTCGTTGTGTTGTGTTGTTTTGTAAGTGACGTCTCAATCGAACGTGGGGCCCAAACTCACGACCCTGAGAGTCAGAGTTGCACACCCTACCGAGTGAGCCAGCCCGACGCCCCCACCCGCTCGTTATTTGTTACTTTTTAAGGTACTAACTTAATCCAGAGCAAGCAGCAGATGATGGTATACGAGGACCGGTGATCGTTCAGTGGAGTAAAGAACAGTCACAGAGGAGTTAGTAAAATAGATTCTAGAAAGAAAGAATTCCTATTTCTGTTATTCACTGGATAAATGTCTGTCACATACTTTCTGTGGTCAGGCACCGCGTGAGGCGTAGGGACTAGAAGAGTGAAAGACAGCCCCGGTGTCTGCCTTCATGAGGCTTGTAATCTGGTATGAAAAGGAGTATGTTGGGTGTTTTTTTTTTAAGAGTTTTTACAATTTATTTTTGCTAGAGAGAGAGCAGAGCGCATGAGGGAGGGGAGAGGGAGAAGCAGACTCCCCGCTGAGCAAGGAGCCCGACGCGGAACTTGATCCCAGGGTCCCGGGATCAGGACCTGAGCCAAAGGCAGACGCTTCACCGACTGAGCCGCCCAGGCCCCCGAAAAGGACTATGTTTTAAGGGATCCCTTCCTGAAATCTTGCCGCTAGAGACTCACCCAGAGGCATGCTCCCTGTGGACCGACCTAAGCTGGTTCGGCCGAACAGAACTCCTAGGTTCTGGTAGGAAACAGTTGCCGCTGCAGAAAGGTGTAGAAGGTTGAGGTGCTGAGGGCTGCTTCTCCCCTACAACCTCGCTACCAGCTTATAGTGAACTCTTCCTGTCAGACTGAAGGCTGCCATAGATACCACAGTGATCAAACAAACGTGTGTCAGCCGGTGGGAAGAAAATTGACTTAACCAACTCGGTAAACGTGATGGAGTCCCAGCCTCCTCTCCTTGGAGGTATTCCAGCCATACTTACACAAAAGGTTCACTCGAGGCAGTTGCAAGACTATTCCAAACACAGGACTATTTCCCCAAATCAGCGTCATGCTGGCATCAACCCTCCTAATTCACTGGCTGCACACGGCAGCCTCGGGTGCCCTCCCTGAGGGCGAAGGGCAGGCCTCACTGCATTGGAACCCGCTGTTTATTCAAGGGTGGGATGTCTCTAAAGGTCTTGGCCAGGCCACATATCATGAATACCTCTAATTTCACCGAAAAGAATCCATGTCTGGCATTCATTATACTAAGTCACAAATTTCACCAAACAGAAGCCCATGTTTTATGTTGAGAGCATTGATCAAATTATGGATAGTGAAAAGATTTAAAATAGCCAGCCACTTTGGGGTTTTTTTGTGTTTTTTTTTAAATTTTTATCAAGTTTTTAATCTTAATTCCTGTATAGTTAAAAAACAGTGTTCTGTTAGTTTCAGGTGTACAACATGGTGATTCAACAGTTCTGTACATTACTCAGTGCTCATCATGATAAGAGTAACTCTTTAATCCCCATCACCTATTTTACCCGTCCCTCCACCCACCTCCCCTTAAAGTAGCCACTTCTGGAGTGTGACCTCTCAGATTAATACGGGTTGCCCAATCTGGACTTTGTATTCTTGATAGCATGTGAGCTGATGACCTGGAGATAGAGCCCAGACTCACTGGCTCATTCACAACAGAACACCAGTCAGACTCAAGTACTTTTTTTCTCTTTTATTTATTTTTACTCAAGTACTATAACGTAAATCATTGACATTGTAACCGAGTTCCATTTCTCTGTTCTATTCAAAAGGTATGATTTCCAGTGTCAGGCAGGGGGACTGATTATATCCAAAATCACCATAAAATCCTGGATTGTTCAGGAAAGTTGCGCTGGGCCGGCCCATCCATTTCATACCTCCTTTTACTTTCAGGAGGTGTCCAGTTAGGATAATAAAGTCTATGGCTATTCTATTTATAGAAAATGCTGTAGCACCAAACAAAATGAACACACCCGGGAGAACTGGGTTCGAATCCTGTCTCTACCAGTTCCCACTAGGCAGGCCTTAGGCAAATTGCTTCATCGGGATAAAGCTTAACGTTCCTCATTTGTAAACTGAGAGTGATACACTTGCCCTCCCTCCCCAGTCATTTTTTGAGGGAAATACCAGTTATCCCATGGATGTGAGTAAACTCTATGGAGAGAAGGGCACTAACAAGAGTTAGGGGTTATTCCTGTCCTTAAAGCCAACTTTGGTTTATGCTTTGAGTTGACTCTGGCTTGGGAGAAAACTAGCTTTAGAATATAGATGACAGGGGCACCTGGGTGGCGTAGTTGGTCAAGCTTTCGGGGCAGGATGTGATCTCAAGGTGGTGAGATCAAGCCCTGCATTGGGCTCCCTGGTCAGTGTGGAGTCTGCTTAAGATCTCTCTGCCCCTCCCCCTGCTCTCTCTCGGCCCCTCCCCCCATTTGCTGGCGCGTTTGGGTGTGTGTGTGCTTGCGCTCTCTCGCTGTCTCTCAAATAAGTAAATAAATCTTTAGAATAGAGATCATGTCAACTCTCTCACTTGTCTTTCTATGGAATGGAGAGACCCCATGTGTAGCCCTGTTTCTGCCAGGGAGGTGAAAGCCATCCCCTTCCTGCTTCGGGATTTACTTTTACCCTTAATTCCATCGGAGAAGAGAGCATGAGCCTTGCAAGTATAACCATAGGTCTTTCCTTTGCCTTAACGTGCATTCATGTAAAAATCTTCCAGTAAAGATTCAACTTACCCTTCTTTATATGAGTAGAACTCTTTTGAAAGTTTGAGAAGACCTAACTAGTGAGAGCCAAAGGTGAAAGCCAGTCTGAGAATCCTGCCTTGTTGACGCCTAGACAGAGCAAATGTTCCCATGGCAACAGTCACAACGGAGGTGAGGATGGGGTGGGGAGCCCCGACAGGAGTACTGTTTTGCATAATAATGTAGTTTTATTTTTTTCAAAGTGAAAATTGCTTTTCTCTCTTATTACGAAAGTAATACATTGTAAAAACTGCCCAAATTTCGAGAAATATAAGAAAGTAAATATTTTGGTGTAAAACTTGACGATCATTTTTCTGTGTGTATGTGTTTGTCTATGTGTTGTACGTGTGTATCTATGTGCATATATCTTATATTTTAAGAAATAAAAGTGGAATCCTATTATAGACATTACTTTGAAATCTGCCCTTTTTTTCCATTTAAAATTGTTAAGGAAACATTTCAGTAAATATAGATCTATGTCATCATTTGTATAGCTTCCTAGCATTGCATGGATTAGCGGTGTCAGTAATTTACTTACCCAGGGCCTGATTGCTTGTTATTTAGGTTTGGTGAGGGGCACAGTATCTACCCCTCTTGCTGTAATTTTTTAAAAAATCAATATAAGATATCTACTCTGAAAAAAAAAAGATATCTGCTCTTACCGCACCTCTGCGCATGCGTGCACACACACGCTTGTCAACATTCCGCCAGGGGAACGTCTCATTTATTTATTAGTTTGTCTTCTTTGCATTTAGGTGGACAGAGTCCGAGAGTTGAAGTGTAGACCCGGGAGGGCTAGTCAACGACAGGGCAAAGGGCAGCTCGGCTGGGCGTGGAAAGCCAGAGTAGGGCGTTGCGAACTGCCTGGAGTAGGGTCAGTTACTTGCCCAATAACCTCCTCGTACACAGCAGCCCGGGTCTGGTCATTTACGATGCAGCACTGTTGCTGGAAGCTTCTGTCATTCAGTAGCCCTTCAAGCAATGAAAGGGGCTCTGCATCAGAATACTCCTTTCGAAAAAGAGAAACTCGCGTGCACGTGCAGATGTCCCCATGTGGTGCATCCCATGCCCGTATCGTGAACTCTACTCTGGCCAGGAGCACTCGACGAGCACCGAGTTCCACGGGGCACCCACGGGAGCACCCACCGGGCTGTCCCTGAGAAGCGGCTTCCACTTAGCTTATGCAGGAACCTACCAGGCTGGATGGTCTGATTTCCAAGTTCAGCATATTAGTCCTCTGAGAAGGACGAGGGGGGCAGGCCCTGCTGGGGAAAAAGAAGTGACGCCACAGTGCAGAAGAATAAAAGTGAAAGGCAGAGAGTGGGAAGCGGAGGCCCCTTCTGTGCTGGGGCACATCGCCCTGCACACTTTCTCAGTGTTTGTAAACTGCGGGCACCGCCTGTGATGGGGGGGCCGTCAGCTTCGTGAGTCTGGACCAACGTTTTACACAGCAGGAGATGAGAACGTGTCAGCGTGTTTTTTACTTAGTGAAAACAAAAATCTTTTTTTTTTTAAGATTTTTATTTATTTATTTGAGAGAGAGAGAGAGAGCATGAGCAGGGGAGGAGCAAGGGGAGAGGGAGAAGTAGACTCCCCACTGAGCAGGGAGCCCGATGCAGGGCTCGATCCCAGGACCCCGGGATCGTGACCTGAGCTGAAGGCAGACGCTTAACCAACGGAGCCATCCAGGCGCCCCGTGAAGATAAATATTATCTTTCAGAGTTGGGGTCACATCCATGGGGTCACACTAGGGCGCAGGGTAAAATTTATGACTTCAGGTGGATTGCGGTCAGGAAGTTGGAAGGCAACAGTTGTAGGGCTCTCAAGTCGTCACCGTTGTACAGCAAAGTTTAGAACAGAGTGCCCTGAATGATGATCTTGAGTTATCACCAAAAAAAAAAGGATCAAACAATGTTCAAAGTCTGCCGTTTAAGAGGACAAAGTACAGTGGGATGATCTTTTGGAAAGATTCCTATTACAAAGTGCCTCCAATATTTTTTGAAGATTTAGTGTTTTAAATTTTAAGTGGAAAGCCTTTCTACCTTCTCCCTACCTTGAATCACAAACATAACTTTTAAAAACACCAAATTTGAGGGGCGCTTGGGTGGCTCAGTCTGTTAAGCATCTGCCTTCAGCTCAGGTCATGATCCCAGGGTCTCGGTATAGAGCCCACCCCCCCCCACCCCCGCCGGCTCAGCAGGGTGTCTGCTTCTCCCTCTGCCTCTGCCCCTCCCCCTTGCTCCAGCTCTCATGCTCTCTCTCTCATGCACTCTTCTCTCAAATAAATAAATAAAATCTTTATTTAAAAAAACACCAAATTTGACTGGAGGGGAGGAATAAGAAAAACCTAAAAAATAGCAAAATAAAATATTGTACTTTAAAATAATTGACTAAAAGAAAATTAATTGAAACACCAGATCTGAGACATATTTAATGTGATGGTATTCCCCTTCCAAGTATATACCTAGTGAGGTATACACGTGTCTTTTTGATGTATGTTATGAGGAATTTCAGTCATTCGTTCAAAACGCGTATTAAAAACTCACAGCAAGGCTTCTGCACTTGGCTAGGCGTCAGCCTTCAAGATAAAAGAGGCTCGGAACTGGCCCTCAAGGAACCTACAGTCCAGTGGTCCGATTCCAGTCAGCCCACATTTACAGGCGCTTTGCAATTTGTGATGCAGTAGGGCTCAGGCTGGCTGAAATTGATACTCTTCTGAAAACCCCAGGGTATGTGGCCTCCGTGTGTGTAACCACTGGCCCTGTGGCTTTGGTCACGAGGCCACATCACCAGGGATTAAGCCAAAAGCCAGTGCCAGGTAAGATCAGGAAGGCTGGCTCAGCCCCTGTGAATCCAGGCAGAAGTGAAGAGCCCTGAGCTGGGCCACAGGTCCTGACCTGAAAGTGTGCAGGGCAACGTCAGGGATGAGAACCCAAGGGGCAAAGCCAAATCTGCGGCCACAGCTGCTGACACACTTACCTTGCCTTTCTGGCTCCTGACACCTCAGGCCTCTGCCCTTTTTTTTTTTTTTTTTTTGGCTCTGTCCTTTTCCTGACCAGCTTTCCACGTATCTGGGCCATGTTCTGAAGACCTTCCCGGTCCCTGACCAGCTTCCTCCTGTGGGTATGGACTCTGAACCGGCTCCCTTTGCTAGGGGCAGTCCTGACGCCCAGAGTGTGGGTCCAGGGCCCCAGCTCTGTCTCCCCCTATGCCGTCCTCCTCCAGGGGCTGGAGGTATGTGCTCATCTGCCTTCCCAAAACCACTGTCCCCATTGGCAGAGCACCATTTGTCTGGTCTATGGTAGAGCCCCTTTGCGGAGCACACCAATACTAACCACGTTTCCGCTAATATTCCATAGCCCTCTCTTAGTGCACTTTTACTGATTTGATAGTACAGATCGGGTGGTCATGCCTCAGGGATTTTCAGAAGTTCCTGATTTTAAATAGCCTACCCTGTCTTCCCTAAATATGCCAGTGCTTGTCAAACCATGTGTTCTCCTTTTAAGTTTTAAAAAAACGGTCTCTCTGCTCAGAGGAGTCACAAGTTATGTGGAAGTACTCTACTCGCTTTGTATCTTGTAAGCAAATGAGTTTTCCTGCCGAGACTGTTCTCATTTACCCAGGCCCTGTATTCTTTTCAGGCAGCATGGATGCAAATGTCCTGTGGTCACCAAAACAACCTCAAATAAACCAGTGAGAGGGACCACCTGTGCATTCCTCTGACCATAGAGCCTCTGCAGTCAACAGGAGCTTATGCATTTGATTAGTCCTCACCAGCTCAACTGCTTTAGTCACTTTGAACATGAAGTCCACATTGACCCCCACCTTCTCTGGCCTTTGCTTCTATGCTTTCTTATTGTGTTTTCAGGGGAGAAAGGAAGGGGAGAGAGATAGACTCATAAGGCAGTGTCCAGGTACTCTAGAACTCTATAATCTTCACCTCCGGACCATCCCCCCTCCTGCCCTCTACATTCGGCATCGCTGGTCATGGTGCTGAGCACTTGGGTCCCCAACAGATGTCCCTGTTCCCCTTACAAACCCTGTGGCCATCCGCAGGAACTCACTACCAAGCTCCCTCGGAGGAAATGCCCTAAACCTGCAATAAACTTGCTCACAGTGTATCATGCAACAGTGATATCATTTTCTATCAAGCTCTGAGCGTGTCCACTCAGCACAGCCAAGGAACCCTTCATTTGATCCAGTGTTTTCAGTGGCCTCTGCTGCAGAAGAACTCAACAGAAGCATAGCTCTGAAACACACTCATGAAGAAGACATCCACCACACCGTCTGCTAAGCCAAATCCCTCCCCCATGCGAGACAGCACACCTTGGAAATGCAGACTGCATAATGTTCAGCAGAGCAGGCCTGCTGGGACACTCTGCTCGGGCGGGCTTCTCCTTAGGGGAGGATTAGGTGAAGAGCCAGGGGTTAGCACGTGGGTGAACTCATCAAATCAAAGAAGGACAGTGTGCAAACGGGGTGGAGGTGGTGGCTTCCCATTGACTCGGAGCTGTGCTGTCCAGGTGTCTGAAGCTTGCAGGCGCAGAGAGGAACCTTCTGGGTCAGGGAGTTGCAATCTGAACTGTAACCGAAAAGCCGTGAAGACAGTTCTGAGAGAATCTAGAGGTGATGTGCTCTGACAGTACAACCATTTGGGTGGCCTTTTTGGTACGATCATTGTGTGTTCTGGGAACATGGCAGCGGCAAGCAAGACAGGCTGGGTGAGGAGTCAGGAGACCCAGCGCTGCGCATTCTTTGCAGTGTGGCCCTCGACATGATTGTGGCCCTTCCAGAATCTCGGTGTCCTTGTCTGAGAATTGGAATGATAAAGCCCGCCACTTTTAAAGTGCTTCGCGAATAGAAAGCACCAGGCCAGCGCACGCGAGTCATCATCGCTCGTTCGCTCGCTCGCTCGCGGGGCTGAGACCGAGGCCTCCCTGGGCCTCAGCTTTCTTCCTTTGTTGCTTGGGCCCTGCCCATTCAGGATGTTTCTGAGGGTCAAAGAATTTAATGTGCATGAAGGGGACACGTAAACCATGGCGTTCCATGTGAAGGGCACGCCTTGCGAAAGTTCTGGGTCACTTCGTGGAGTCACTTGATAATCCGGAGGCCGGGGCTGGTTTGAGACTCCCTCTGCCCGACCTGATCCGTCTCTCTGGTGGCGGCCCTTCCCCTGTCCTCCCCTCCCCCACCCCAGCCTTCTTCCTCCCCAGCCCCTTCCTTTGTCTTGGATGCTTTCAATTGCCTTTGCTCTTCTCTCTTGATCTGTCAGGCAACTGCTGTGTTTCGCTCCAGGGGGGCTCCGTTCCAGACCAGAGAAACCATTTCGATATACAGTTTGTAATAAAATGTGGATTCCTTCGAGAGGAAAGGAGCAGCCACCAGGTGGGCTCATGTTCACCACCATTGTACTGCTGACCCCCCAGAACTAGAGGAACAACATTTACTCACAAATCTGGCCTGTGTCACAGTGTTTTCCCAACAACCTGTTACTACTTACTCGTTACTTTTCCCTAAGCCTCTGGAGTGGGGAAGTGGCAACACTTGATTCTTCAAATCAAAGCTGGATGATAGATAATTAGTGTAGAACAAGAAAGAATTCACTGAAAATTTAAGCCAACAGGCATTCACTTGGACGGTTACAATTGGAATCGAGGAGACACATTCAGGTAGAAACCGGGACGTGTTCTAAGGAAGACAAAGAGGGGGCAGGGCTAGGCATGCAGTTCTCATTCAGGTCCTCTATGCAAAACGGATTGAAACTAGGCTAGCTGGGATTGGTCGGGTTAATATACAAATGAGGGATTGAACCGTGTTAATTGCACGGGCTCTTTCTGAAATGGAGAGTGAGGATGATTCAGATGTCGTGATGAGGAAGTTAAGTCCTGGCTGAGGGCTTTCGGCTGGCTGAAAGGTTTCTAAAAAGTTCCTGGATCTGCGATAAGGACATGCATATATTCCTCCTCTCCTTATGGCCTCCCAACCCCATTTTAAAAAGAGACGGCCTTAGCTAGGCTTGCTTGCTGCATTTTGCAATCTCCATAGGTAGACAGATAGATGATAGATGATACATAGATAATGGGATAATTTCTCACTCTTACATCTACACCCCAGTTCTCTTGGAATTCAGTTTCTCAAATCCTCAGGTAACTCTAAAATGTTATCCGGCTAATTGTCTTGGTCCTAACCTGAGATGGTGCTGAATGCATTCTGAAAAAGAAATGGAAAACCTGGTTAAATATGAGATGTAAACATTCCTTTTTATTTTATTTTGCCAGATGAAAATACTTTATTCACTGTCACCAAAAGAACACAGAGTGCAGTCCTGGACGAAGGAGAAGGGTTGGCCCCAGCAACCCTAAACCCAGAGGGGACAGGGAAACCTTTCTCAGGACCAGGACAGAAACAGCCCAGGGACACGGCCCCCTCCATCTGCTTCCTGTGTGGCTCCGTGATCTCACTGCATGGAGCAGGGAGCTTGGAAGTCCCTTTCCTGTGTCTCGAAATCTCCGTTCAGCACGCCCCTTTTTTCTCCTCTGGGACTTGCCAACTTCCAAATCCCAGGGCTTCTGCAGTCACCCCCAGATGTGCACCAAGGCCTCAGCATTTGCACAACCTCTTAGTCAATCTCAGAGTAAAAGATGCTTCAAGGAAGCACCCGGTTCCTTCTGCTAATAACGGCAGTTTGTCATGTGACACCTGCCCCTCCCCCCCACTCTGATTCTCTCCGAAAACCCCCCACCCACCCCACCAATAAACTAGGTTGACGTCTGTCCTTTATCTGCCAACATCTCCATTTCCTTCAAGGTGGTAATCTTTTTGCTTTTGTTATTTAAGTTATGCTTTCTTCTTAATTGTTCCCCAATTGCTGTGGGGCTTGCATAAACAGTTAACAAAAACACGGCGCACGAGGCAGCCGTTTCGCTTTCTGTGCTTGTTGTTCTTGGCACTGGGTCAGTTCTATGAACTTCTGGTGTCCAACTGGTAGGACCTGAAACTCTGTGTTTAACAAGTGCCTGTAGTCAAAACAGTCGGCGTGTGCAACCTCGGCTAGCTGGGCCGCTGCAGCTGGTCAGCCGCGGTCCCGACCGCGCAGAGCGCCGAATCACGTTGCTCCGTCTCAGGGGTGGGCTTTTGTTGTTTAGTTCTTGCGGTGTTTTGTGGGCTTTTTTTCCTTTTTTTTTTTTTTTTTTTTTTGGTTTTTTTGTGATGGCATCCGTGCTAATGTGGATCTCTTCAGGTTCCAAAAGTACAACATGTTACAGTCGTCGTAGAATCAGATTAAGTTGGCAGCCTGAGTCTCTCTGTAAGTGGTTTTAGTTTACATTTCTTCTCCTAGCAGGATGTTTTGCATAATTTTGCTGATCCTGGGTTATTTATAGACTTTTCTGAAGAAATGGGGATGCATGAGAGTTTTCTGTTCTAACTGGGGAAAGTGAGAGCCGTGTCTGCAGGGAGGAAAACGGCCCGTGCCTGTGTAGGCAGAGGGTTATTTTAGCTCCTGAAAATTAATGTCTCCTCGAGGTCACTTGATAACATTCCGGAGCGTCCCGTCCAGCCACTGACATCGGATACCCTGATGATTGTCTTAGGACGCGTTGTTTTCCTTTGGTCGGTCAAAAATGGAGTAAAATGAAAGTCGTGATGCCATTTCCTCCGGGGCGCTCTGGGAGGGTGGATGCAGTGATTGGGTATTGTTTCAAATGGCCGGAGTGGGTTTGCGGTGGCTGTGCTGTCCCACCCGCAGGAACCGTGTTCGCTGGCTACCGCAGCCTGCCCAGAAGCCGCTTGGCAGGACCCACCGGGAGCCGGGGGGAGGGGCAGAGGAAGGCCGGCCGCTGGAAAGTTGGTGGCTATCAGAGTTTGTCCTCCTCTAAATGGCAGTGATCCTCGGGTGTTTATAACATTAAAAAAGAGTAATGATCGACTGCAAGGTGGCATACCGGCTAATGCGTGATCTCTTCGACCTTCTGGCCTGGGGGTAGCGTCTTCGGGGGTGGGTGTGTGCAGGAATGAGGAGGAAATCTGGGCACGCTTGAAATCACTAAGCCAGAATGAACACTCCATGAAAGGGCTTCCCATAATATTTACCAGAAGAGTTGGCTAAAAATTGCTCTGCTTTGCCCACTGAATGGCTGTGTAATTAAATCACCCCTTGATAGCGTACCTTGAGCACCTCCCATCTCTGCCGGCCGCTCCCGGAATTTGCATGGGTAAGGAGCACGTTTTCCAGCATAATGAGTGCGGGAGTCCCAGTCTAATGGTCCAGGAGAACGTCGTAAATGAGACACTTCATTGTGCCTCGGGTTAAATATTTTAAAACAAACAAATCGGAAGGGAAGGAGAAAACAGTAAACATTGTTTGGGCCCGTGAAAGGCCTTCTAAGTGGGGAGTCCGCCCTGCTGCTGGTTGTTGGGTCCCTCGCAGACAGGTCCACACTTCTCACCCCCACCATCACCGACTCGCACACGCAAATGAAAACGGATGGTTGAGACGGAAATTTCCAAGGTAGTAAACATGGCGTCGTCGTGACTGCTGAGTGCTGCCAGGAGCAGATTTCTTTTTCTCCTCCATGTTTCTCTCATCTGTAGGAAAGTGGGGTTTTGTTGGTGGTGCTTTGCTAAGCTTTGGTTTGGTTTGGTTTGGTTTGGTTGGCCTCTCACCTTGTGGAGAGTGATGATGAGGCTGTCTTGCTTCTGGTCTTTTCATTTAGAGCGTGCGCTCTGCTTTCTCCCGGTAGCCCCGCTGAGCTGGTGAAGGACGGGTTAAGCCCTTGGGTCCCAGCAGGAGGCTGAAGATGGGGCATGGCTTGCACTGCAGGGCCTGGGGAACGAGCAGGCAGGCCCTGGACATTTCTCCGTCAGGCTGCCGCGCCCTCGTTGCGCACCCAAACCCGTGAACTGCCCGCAGATGTTTAGGGGACCCTTTGTTCTGTGATTCTCATCTGCCCCCATGGATGCGGTCCCTACGACACTTCGCTCTTCCTCCTCCTGTATTGAGGGTGAGATAGGATTTGAGGCTCACGTTTTGAAAGGGTCGGAGGTGTGTGTTGGTTTGTGGGCATCTCAGCTGGCGATGAATATGGGGCTCCCACTCCGCTCTGTGAATAACGTCATGGCCAGAGTGAATGAAGAGACGAGAAGGGAACCTACAGGCCTTTCTGATGGAGTTGGAGAGAGATGGCGGTGAATAGGGAAAGGTTTCCCAGTCATCCTGCCCTGAGGCTTTTGCATTTGAATTAGCCAGTCCCGCCCACCAGGGGATCCTTGAGAAAGTGAAGGCACAGCCCTTTGCCAGCCTCCCAGAGCATGTCGCCCCTCCCAGGCCCTCCAGACATCTGCCGGCCGACACCTTTCAAATACCCTCCTTCCTTGCTTTGATCCCCAACGCCAGCCTGGAGAGAGCTGTGCTTGGATTGATCATTGATTGGTGTGTCTGGGCCCCTTAGCAGCGGTAAGCATTTGTGGGTCCATCTGGGGGCCCACTCCTGGCCCCTGGGTAGTGGTTCTGCTGGGCCCCACGCTCAGTGGGAAGCCCAGGGTCTGGCAGAGTCGGGGGGGGGGGGGGATGGGCGGAGGCATCCAGGCAAACTTGGAGATTGGGTGGATTCCCAATTCCCAATGCCTAAGGCAACACTGGGCCAGAAGATCTGGAGTCTGCTGGTGGCTACCTCACTCAGCTATTAGCCCACTTATCCCCAAGGTCTTATCCTTTTCTGGAACAACAGCAACGACATACAGATTAGGCGGAACCCCCAAGGGTAAGAGGCCAAACCAGAAAGTTAGCTGATGAAAGGAGTTGGTTACTACTCAGCTGTGGCTTGGTCATCCTGTTTCATCCCAGACGCTTGTGCACCTGTAGGCTACCTCAGCCTTGGGCCTCTGGGGAGGGCAGGATTTGCCAGTCTTCAAGGACGGGTAGACTGTCCCCACTTTGACCTTGCTACAGTTTGCCATCAACGTGGCACATCTCAGACTAAGGAGGAAGATACATTTGATCCACAGCCTGTCAGAGGTTAGGAGTCCCTTGTCCTCTGTCCTCCGTCCTATACTTTTTCTCTCCAATCTGGTAAACCGGAAGGGTTTTTTAGTAAATCAATTGCATGAATTTGCTAGGACTGTTATAACAAGATACCACAGACTGGGTGGCTTAAAGCACAGAAATTTATTTTTTCACAGTTGTGGAGGCTGGAAGTCCCAAGATCAAGGTGCCAGCAGGCTTGGTTTCTCCTGAGTCCTCCTTCCTTGGCTTGCAGATGGCTGTCTTCTTGCTGTCTCTTCATCAGGTTGTCCCTCTTCTTACCGAAGGACTCCAGTCATACTGGAGCAGAGCCCACCCTAACTGGCCTCATTTTTAACTTTATCACCTCTTTAAAGACCTAATCTGCCCATTCAGTCACATTCCGAGGTACTGGGGATTGGGACTTCAACATATGAATTTGGGGGCAACATAATTCAGCCCATAACACCAGTCAACTCAGCCTGGTCCCACCTCAGCTCCATTCCTTAGCAGCGTCAGAACACTGCAGTAACCAGCATGATGTAGAACTTCGTCTGTGACTTGTTTCTGTGTGTGTGACTGTGGAGAATCAGGCCCCATCTCTCTGTGTGGGTGCATAGTCAAAGAGAACACAATGAGAAAAAGACAAAATATGTTCAAAGGCACAAGAAGTCACCGGTGGCTGTGAAAGTCTGAGTAAGCTTTCATGTGTCCTGTGATGATTTTTAGATGATTTCAGCAGCCCACCTGTCTTGAGGAAGGCTGTTGTAGGGGTGGGTTGAGCAAGGGTAGCTCGCAGACCAGTGGGCCCCAGAAGTCATCTGACAGAAAGCGTTACCTTCCCTTCTGGGCCTCTTCCTCCCGGTGCCTTTCTGGGCAGACTCCCTGATCTGTGAATAGATTCATTGGCATAATCCTCTCAGTGTCTTGCCAACAATTATGTATATATATTTAAATCTGCCCTCCGTGTTCATTCCCTCTGGAAGTTGGGAAACCAGCCTTACATGGACCAGGAGAGGAAAATTTAGCCACTTATGTCTCCCATTTCAACGGCTGCTCTTTTCCCAGGGGCCTGTGGTTGGCCATTCATCTCCCTCCCTCTTCCCTTGCTGTGGGACATCTTTGACCCGGAGATGCTAGGGGCCACCAGGTTGCCTTCTGATAGCCCTTTGCAAAAAATGTCCCCCGAGATCTTTTCTCGATAAAGAACATTTGTTCCCTAAGAAGGCACCCGCCCTCCGCCAAGACAAGAGCAGAGTTCCTGGGGGCCCACCATGAGAATGGCAGAGACAAAAGCCTAGTATTCTTGGAAACTGCCACTCCATTCAGAAACCTAAGGATGAGTTGTGGTCAAGCCACAGGGGAGCTAAGAGCAGCCCTCCCAGCCCTTCATTACCTGCTAGGTTCCTGCTGCAGATGACTCAGGTCCTGGGCTCGACAGCAGGGCCATGGAGAGACAGTGTGTTCCTGCAGGCCGGTGGGAGGACCTGTTACCCTTTGTAAGTTAGCCTGGATTCTGGTCTGAGACGAGGGAGAAGGTGATTGCTGCCAGGAGAGGAGGCCAGGAGTTGGCTCCCTTGCAGCAGTCCAGCTGGTCTGTGCTGAAAAGACCTGCCTCAGTACTGCTACTGGTTCCTCCTAGGTTTCACAGGTGGGTTTCTGCCGGTGGAGGTGGGATCTGGGTTATTTATAACCGCAATAATCATAAAACTGTTCTTTTATGTTTGCGTAACCCGACTCAACTTTTAACCCTCTTTTACATGCCTGATCTCACTGACTCCTCCTTATAGCCCTGGAGGGGCAGGTATTGTTAACCCCAGAGCATGGAAATTCTGGAAGGAGAGCCAGGGTTGAGACTCCAGCTCCTGGACTCCAATGCTCCTTCTCTTGATTTCAGCTGCCTACTGTCTGGATCTTTAGGAAAACCTAAAGTGTAATTAATGAATTGCTGGGGGCTCAGAATAGACAAGTCTGAGAGCTAAAAGCTCCAGGGGTCTCAGTAATGGGGGGCTCTCACACTTTGGTGAATTTTACCTTTGGAAGTTTGATCAAGTTCTCACAGTATATGGCGAAGAAAAATCCCCTCCTGCTTCCGTTGCCAATAAGAAGGTAGTTTGGGAATTGGAAAACCAAGTGGTTGGGTTTTTGTTTTTTTTTTAATTGTATTTCTTGTCAGTTATAAAAGCAACATTTGATTGGCTCACTATGTGCAATGCACTGCTCTGACCTTAACGCTTAATCTTTACCACCAAGAGGATGGCTGTTGTTAGCTCCATTTGTCAGTTGCCCATGAGATCCCTACGAGGGAAGATGAAGAAATGCGGGCTAAGTGACACACCTGCCCTGAATGGCCAAGAGCGCTGTTCCCAGGTCACGGTCACTCTGGGCGGTGTATATATACAGGCTGCACACTTGGCCGCGTCCTCTTCCACGTTATAAGTAAGGGTTTGGAAGAAGAATGGTATTGGTGGCAGGCTTCTCCAGTTTGCAGGTGGCAAATTTGGAAGGGAGATGGATACGTTAATGGGTCAGGGTCCAAAACGATTTCAGCAGGCCAGAGCAGTAGGCTAAATCCAACCAGCTGACATTTTTAAAGGATACCTGTGGATACGCTGCTTGGCAGGAAAATGTGTGAAATAAGACTTAGGGGTGATACAGTTATGAAAAATAAAAAATCGAGGTTGGCTCTCTAGCTGCGTGAGTAGGAGGATAATGTTGAAGATAGACAGCTAGGAGCTGCTCAGACCCCATCTGTAATGTTCTCTCTTCTGAGTCCCACGGTTCGTGAAGGACAGATAGTAGAGCCAAAGAGGACGCACAGATGAGAACAGTGAAAATGATGTTTTGTGAGGTATGGTTTAAAAAGACATCTGGGGTATTTAGCCTGGAGAAAGATTTCAAGGAGCAAATATTTGGCAAAGTGTCCCATCGAAGGGAAGTAGACTGGGTCAAGGTGACCCCCGTAGAGCAGAAATGGGATTAGCGCGTGGCATTGCAAAGCAGCTCAAAGTAGGGGAGGTCGCTCCAACAGCCGATGGAGACGCCATGCTGTCTCACCTGGTGCGCGCTTGGACGGCCCCATCCACACTGCAGCCTGCAGGGGAGAAGCCAGGCTGGGCCAGAGTGCTGGGGACACAGCAGCAGCCCCGAGAGGGGCCGGCAGGGGTTAGCAGAGAGTGATTACCTGTGGGGCTTCTTCTTGCCTCTTGGGAGTCTGTTACTCTGTCCCAACTTCAAGGTCTAAGACCTAGGTGCCTTTGGTGGCAGTGATGATTCCATCAAGGGAATGGTGATCCCTTGATGGAAATGACAGTTGTATCAGAGGTGAAGGGCTGGCAGAGGGGAACTGTGCTTCAGGGCCTGGTGTGTATTTGTGCGCGTGCGTGTGTGTGTGTGTGTGTGTGTGTGTGTGTGTATGTGCACGTGTGACATTGTTTAAAATAAATTCACACTTCTTCATGGACCTGAACTGGCCTTGTTTGAGAACTACTATCTTGGAGTGCCTTTGAGCTGTCTCCTACTGGCCACTTTAATTCCCTTAACTTAAAAATTAACCTCCTTTAGGGGCGCCTGGGTGGCTCAGTTGGTTAAGCAACCAACTCTTGATTTTGGCTCAGGTCATGATCTCAGGGTCATGGGATCGAGTCCCATGTCGGGCTCCTAGCTCAGCGCAGAGTCTGCTTCTCCCTCTCTCTCTGCTCCTCCCCCACTCTCTCTGTCCCCCTCTATCTCTAAAATTAATTAATTAATTACCTCCTTTAAGTGATTCCAAGTAGGGTTTTGAAGGTAACTCTGAGTTATCCTGAAGCCGTTTTTCCTTGTGTTGCTGTGAACATTTGTACACAAGGATTTAGGTATATCTTTTGGGTATATACTTTAGGGTAGAATTGTTGGATTCTGTGGTAATTCAATGTTTAATTTTTTGAGGAACTACCATACTGTTTCCTTTCTGTTTCTTGTTTTTGAGAGACAGAGCGTGAGTGCAAGTGGGCGGAGCAGCAGAGGCAGAGGGAGACAGAGAATCTTAAGCAGGCTCCATGCCCAACGCGGAGCCCGACTCAGGGCTCGATCTCATGACCCTGAGATCATGACCTGAGCCGAAATCAAGAGTCTGATGCTTAACTGACTGGGCCACCCAGGCGCCACCCAAACTGTTTTCCATAGAGGCTATACCATTTTAGTCCCACTGATAGTGCCTAAGGATTTTGGTTTTTCCACATCTCTCCAGCACTTGTCATTTTACATTTTTAGTTGTTCTGGGTTATTTTTTATATATAAGCACCTACTAGGTGTGAAGATTTGCTCCTTAGTGACTAATGATACTGAGCACTCTTTCCTGTGCTTTTTGGCCATATCTGAATCTCCTTTGGAGAAATGTCTGTGTTCAAGTCCTTGTCCATTTTTTAACTGGGTTGAACCTGTCTGCTTTGTATTTAGAATTAAGGTCTAAACTTCCTGTTCCTCCGATGCTAGAGCAGTAGTAGTAAATATTGCATCTTTTTATCATAAACCACCTATTTGCTGAGAACCCAGGCCACCAACTCATCACCTGGGCACCTGAGGTAGCAGGAGAGCACAGGGTGAAAGAGGCAGGGGAAGGTGCTCCAGAAGGATCAAAGGGCTCTGGGAGAGTTGACCCGAGGAAGCTGTTCACATTTGTCTTTGGAAAGACTCTGGCTCCCAGGCCATGGAGCCTGCCCTTTCTTCTGTGAAACATTGCAACATCCTGCAGGCCTCCTCTTAACAGTCTCCTGAGCGGGGGAAGTGCACCCATGGGCCCTTGACCTACTGGCCTGGGGTCCAGCAGAGAAGGCTCACAGCCTTACCCAGCTCACAGCCTTACCCATGGGAGCAGCCTGTCTCCAGGCAAAGCTGCAAGTGACCGGGAAAGGAGGGCCGGACGCTCCCTCCAGTGAGCCTGGGTCAGGTGGGTGGTTAGCTCGTGCCCCCTCATTCCCACTGGCTCCGTCCCAAAGAAATGGAATTGTGGAGACCAGTTCTTTTTTGCCAGCCAGCCCAGTGCCCTCCGTGTCAGAAACAGATGAATTCTCCTCCATTCTGGGAAGAAACTCTCTCTACAAGAGAGGAACGGGAGCCAAGAACCCAGAGGCCCAAAGTCATGTTGTCTTGAATTATTCTCTCGGGAAACTCCCTCTCGCTGGCTTCGGTTATGCTGATAAGCCACTGAAGGAATGGTCCCAACATAGGACAGTCTTGCAAAGGCAGGTGGGCCCTGCTTCGCTTGTGTGGCATGGTTTGGCTTGATACCATCTCCCCTGGGCTGAAAGTTCTCCATAGGAGCTGTACTTCTGAGGCTTGTAAAGCTTTTGTGTCTTAAAAGTTTGTTGTTATTTTTCCTTATTAGAGGGCATATATTCTTCAGCCCGGATTGACTTAAGATTTATCAGGTAATAGCCAGGTTTTACAAAGAAATGTTGGGTGGAATTCAGCAGAGATCTCAGTAGAGATCTCTGCCCAAAACACACTGTGCCACTGGATTTTTTTTTTTAATTGAGGTGAAATTCGCCTAACATTTTTAAAAAGATTTATTTATTTATTTTAGAGAGAGAGAGCAGGGGGAGGGGCAGAAGGAGAGAGAGTCTCAAGCGGACTCCACGCTGAGCCCAGAGCCCAACTCGGGGCTCGATCTCACGATCCTGAGATCACGACCTGAGCTGAAACTTAAGTGCCAGAAGCTTAACCGACTGAGCCACCCAGGTGCCTCTCACCTAACAATTTTAGAACATACAGTTCGGTGGCACTGAGTTCCTTCCCAGTGCTGGGTAACCAGCACCTCTGTGTAGTTCCAAAACATTTTCATCACCCCCAAAAGAGCCCTTATACCCATTAAGTAGTCACTCCCCTCTGCCTTCTTCCCCAGCCCCTGGCAATCACTGATCTGCTTTCTGTCTCTACGTATTTACCTATTCTGGATATTTCTGATCGGTGGAATCCTACAGCATGTGGCCTTTTGTGGACCGTTGGGTTTTTTTGGACCATCCTCCTCCCCCAATCTCCTTGCCAAGATGAAGGAATGAACTCCCTAAATAGCCAGAATGAATGAAAACTCCCTGCTGGAATTAGTAGTTAAAATGTCCCACAAAAGTATCTTTCAGTCTTTGTAATGATGTCCCTACTCTCCAAAGCACAGTGCCGGGCATTGCAGTGGACTCTGCCCGGCATGCTGGACCGGCCCTGGGGAAAGGAGGAGCGGAAAGGCCTGAGCGCCCGCAGGCAGCCCGGACCAGGCCCGAGTGGACAGCGGCTCCGGGAGCCGGGCCCACGCAGTTTGCACGTGGCCATCAAACCCGGGAAGGGGGAGGGGGTTGCAGCAGGGCCCCCAGCCCTTCCCAAACACTGCTCAGATCAGCCCCCCGGGGGAGCCCGCTGCCTCTGACCACACCTTATGTGTGCAGTTCAGGAAAACCCAAGTTCATCTGCCAAATTCAGGATACAGCCCTGACTGTTCCGGGCTTTTCTTTCTGCCTTTCCCTAATCGCATCTGGGCGTGCTCTCTTAAAGGGGAAGTGGTGCGTTCTGACTGGCCAGGGCCCTCCGCCAGGAGCCAGGAAGCGTCTCTCACGAGTCGCGTTGCCCAGCGTGTCACTGGCTCAGCCTCCTTATCCAAACGGCAAGGCTGTCTCCCCGGGATGTGTAAGTGTGAGCGCAGGGCACGTTTGCCACACAGGACGGCGTGGGGCTGGGCCCAGGTCACGGAAGAGAGAGCCCGGCAGGCGGAGCGTGCTGTCAACCCACGAGCCATTTAGCAAGGACGAGGTGTAGCACAGACAGCGCTCTCGGCTGTGGGCTGGCGCCGGAGCGAGACAGGGCTGAGGCGTGCAGTGGGGAGAGGAGCTGCCTCAGAAAGAGGTCAGGAGTAGGAGGCTGGGTTGGGGACCAGTCTATTTTGGACAGCCCTTGTGGAGGCGCAAGCCTCGGGGCCTGGGTAGGAGTGGAGTGGAAAATTTTGTAGCACACCTCTCCTAGCCGGGGGAACCTCACCCACCGTCCCCCCACTTCTCTGCATTTCTGCACAGCCCCAGCCACACTGAGGCATAACCCTCCCCGGCCATTAGTTTGGTCATTTTTATAAGTAATTTGCGTGAAGACATAGTTCAGGTCTCTCGCACTCCAACTTTGAAAATCACTTGCCCCTCGCGACTTGTGATTTTTCCTTGTTTTCCTACTTGTGGATGGATGGTCGTCAGTCCAGGGGGTGCCCACGGCGGGCCGCGGGTGGCCTCGGGGGGCCGGCCCCCCGCCCCCCACCCCTGGCAGGCTGGCTGGCTCCCGAGGATGACGGGCGGTGTGCCCGGCCTGGTTCCTAGCTCGGGGTTTGTTTCCTGTGTGCCCACGGAGACATCGAGGGGAAAGCTCACACCCGCTCATGCACACAGTTACTAACTCAGTGCCCCAAGTGAGTGACTGCCGGTGGGAGGACAGACCCCCCACCCCTGTGTTAGACGCCCTTCTGCCCCAGGCTTTTGTGCGCATGGGGCCGATGGCTGATCTTCAGTCAGGTAAAAGGCTTTGTTCTCCCCGAAATAAGTCAGACCTTCCGCTCCTAAGGAAGGGGGCAGAGGGAAACAGGAGGGGGCCGGGGAGAGACCAAACAAATGTGTGTGTCTGTGCACACATATTGACAGGGTACAACCACACCCTGTTTCAAGACAACTTCCTGTTTGCCACTGCCAACTGCCACTCCAAGGAGAACAGAAGTGGTTCCGTTATTAGTGGCTGCTGCTGCAGGACCCCGGCAGCCTGTGGGGTGAGTGGTCTGAGTGCCGCTGCGAGCTGAGCAGGGAGCTGAGACTTTGCACCTTCTGTCCTGGGAGACTGTGGCCCTGCACGCGTGAAATTGGAGGTTAGGAACAGAGAGAAATCGAGCCGCGGTGGCCTCTCCTTCCTCAGCCTGTGTTTTTTCCAACAGTGTGCTCCCAGAGGATTCTTGTCCATGGAATAGTTTTAATTCAGGGGCGGGGAGAAGGCAGGAGCTACCCACTTAGTAAGGCTGCTCCTCATATTTTTTTTAAAATCTACATTTTCATGCGTACGGGGAACGGACAGTAAGTGAGTTGGCACTTACTACAGGGGTTTGGTCGCTACCTCCTCTGTGTTCTCGAGCCTCTCAACACTCATTTCTTCAACACTGAACGCAGCGAGTGCCTATTAGGGCGAGACCCAGGGCTAAACGCCAGGGGTAAGAGTGAACAAGACACCTGCCCTCGAGGTACGTCCAATGACAGGACGCCTAGGCCAGTCAGCCAGTGATGACAGCCTGTGATGTGTGCTGAGATCGGGCGCCTCAGTGTGCTGGGGGGGCACCTGCCCACTTACAACCCTATGACGTGGACAGTGTTGTCCCCATTTTATAGGTAAGGAAACTGGGGCTCTGGGGGGAGGGTTACATTATCTGCCCAGGCACAGAGCTAATGGGTGACAGAGCTGGGATTTGAGCCCAGATCTTTCTGATTCCAAAGACAGCAGTGTCTGGTCCTCATTTTCTTTGACTCCCAAAGCTGGCGCAGGGCATGAGAATCACCTCAGTACCTTTTTTTTTTTTAATAGGATTTCATTTATTTATTTGACAGAGAGAGCGAGCACACAAGTAGGGGGAGCGGCAGGCAGAGGGGGAAGCAGTCTCCCCGCTGAGCAGGAGCCTGATGTGGGGCTCGATCCCAGGACCCTGGGCCGAAGGCAGATGCTTAACCGTCTGAGCCACCCACGCGTCCCACCTCGGGACCTTTTAAAAAATACAGATTTGGGGGGCACCTGGGTAGCGCAGTCGTTAAGCGTCTGCCTTCGGCTCAGGGCGTGATCTTGGCGTTCCGGGATCGAGTCCCACATCGGGCTCCTCGGCTGGGAGCCTGCTTCTTCCTCTCCCTCTCCCCTGCTGTGTTCCCTCTCTCGCTGGCCGTCTCTCTGTCACATAAATAAATAAAATCTTTAAAAAAAAATACAGATTTGGGGGCCCTGGCCTTGCTGCGCCGAGTGGTCTCTGAGGTAGAGGTATGGCCTGGGCACTTTCTCCACCTCGTGGCAGCAGGACCCACCCCGCCTCCCGTGGGGTGTGGACAAGGCACGCCTGTGATAGGGACTCTTCATGCACTCAGCCCAAGGCTTCTGGGGAAAGGTTACTGATGTCGCCTCAAGACAGTATTGAGAAGATTCAGTCCGGCTGTTCAGGTGTTTTAGACATTGGGAATCCCTCCCTATTCGTGTATCTTCTCCCCAAAGACACACCAGCCTATGCCTCCTGCTTCACTCAGTTTCCAGCTGCCTGTCACACCCGTCCCCCGGGCGCCCCTGGGGTGGGAAGGATGTTAGCTGTGCCATCCTAAGGGAGAATCCAACAACTTCCCCTAAAGCTGGAAGCCATCGGTTTTCATCTAAGTTTTGGTGGCTCCTGTGTTTGAACTTGTGTGGCTTGTGCAGTGGGTATGTTGGGTGGTTATGGGACGCGGTCACTCTGATGGTGAAGTTAATACCGTGCAGGGGGAATTCCTTGTCAACCCCTCCACTACCATGTGGGCTCTGGGCACATGGGAACAGCTGGGACAATAAAAGACCTGATATTATTAAGAACATCAGGGCTCAGGCTGCAGGCAGAGTCCCACAAAGCAGGAGGGCTCTTCACGGGACCCGCAGGCTGCCTCCTTAGGGGGAGCCTTCCTCCACCACTCAGGGTGACCGAGTGGTGGCCAGCCCGGGATCTGGAGGGTCTCCCCACCCGGAGGGAACCCTCTGGCAATGACAGTGTCTTGTCTCCACCATCATATCCCAGTGCTTGGCGCACAGTTTCGTGCCTAGGAAATGCTTTATGAATGAGAGAACAGGGTTGACTTGAACACGTTTTACTCCTTCCTACCTTTGTATTTGCACCTGTTCTCCCTCCTTTGCCCCCTCTCGGATTAAGGACGTGTTAGTGTTGTTGTTGTTGTTGTTGTTGTTGTTGTTGTTGTTTTTATAAGCTTCTTTTTTTTCTAAGATTTTATTTATTTATTTGACAGAGAGTGAGACAACGAGGGAACACAAGCAGGGGGAGTGGGAGAGGGAGAAGCAGGCTCCCTGCTGAGCAGGGAACCCAACTCGGGGCTCGATCCCAGGACCCTGGGATCATGACCCGAGCCGAAGGCAGACACTTAACGGCTGAGCCACCCAGGCGCCCCTGTTAGTGTTGTAGTGGTTTTTGTTTGTTTATTTGATCTTTTTTCTTGTATGGACTTCAACAGGTTTTCCAAAACTGAGCCTATTAAGCAATCCATCCCATATCCATCTCTTTTTCCCTCATCTATCTATATTATATATTCATATGTGTGTGTTACAAGTTTTTTGTTTTTATAAAGTAATGATTCATGTTTACACATTATTTGTGATATTTGTAATTTCCTTGTGGACTTGGGCATACGATCTCACATACACCTTTCCTTAGGTTGGGAAAATGGCCCTTATTCTTGTCATTTTCAGTTGTTTTATTATAGATCGTTCAGGTCAATTGTGATATTTTTTACTATTATAAACAGAGCCACACTGAGAGTATCTTTGCACTTTTTTGCTGGGTGGGGTGGGATGGATGATTTCCTTGAGGTCTACTTTCCAGACTACAGTTACCAGATGACTAGGTCAAAGGCTGTGAATTCTTGTTTGGTTCTTCCTATCATAACTGCTTGGTCTCCAGAGAAATGTCATCCCTTGAAAGTACCCCCAGCAGTGTGTGCATGAGTTTGTTTTCCCAGAGGTCTGTATTTGCTGTGGTTTTTTCTTCGAGCTAGGTTTGGTGCCTAGTGAGGGCTGGGGGTTCATCCCTGAGGGCTGGTGGAAATATTTTAGGGCCCTGAGAAGTCCCTGGGACTCCCCAAATCCTGCTCAGCAGTGGATGATGCCAGAAATTTGCACCTTAGTATAAATAACCAATAAAAGAAGGAGGGAGAGCTACAGGGAGGAGATAAGAGAATCTCAAGTTACCTAGCTTCACAGTTGTGTCTCGGGCCAGCTCTGAAAATGGGAAATGCTTTGTCAAGAATCGTGGGAGAAACCACGTTGCTGAGGTGTAGAGGGGAGAGAATATCCAAGCAAGGTGGCATGGTGGGAAGAGCATTGGCTTAGGCTGGGCAGACCTGGGCTCTCCTCCCAAATGCCGAGGTCTGCATGACCTTGGTCTTGTTTCATAATCTTGCTAAGCTTTCATTTCCCCATCTATAACAAGGAGGCTAACAGCATCCACTTTGGCGGGCTGTTGGGCAGATTATATGAGCTGGAAGGCGTAAAAGTAGCTTGCGCCGTGCCTGACGCAGAGGCACTCAAGAATGCCAGCTCTCCTCCTAACGAAATGAATGGACAGAGTGACCAGATGACCGAGAAACCAAACTAGAGCCTGGAGGGATTTGAGAACCGAGCTGGCACGAGCCACCAGCTCACAGTGGCATTTGTCAGAGTGCTGCAGACAGTGCCCACTGCCTGGCAGTGGGTAGGAGGTGAAGAGGGTGGAGAAGACCTAGTATAAGCTAATTGGTGGCAGACGCGCATGCCTTCAGGAGCACTTCTGCAGCCACTCAGGCCCCGGTATCTTTTAAAGAGGTGCTCCAGCCTGAGGAGGGAGTAGGCATTCCGAAGGAGCTCACAGCACTCCTGGCATTGGAGCTGCTTGGCACGGCTCTGCCTGCCACAGTCACTTGACTTTGCTGTGTCTTCATTTCGTCCCCTGCTGAGGACGGCTGATTCAATATGCCTCCTCTAACCACCATGGCACTATATTTAGTGTCTAACTACCATTGTAGCAAATGAGACCACAGGCTCAGATTCTAGCCCCCACTCTTCCGCTAAATTGCCTTGTGACTCCAGACAAGTTTCTCCTAAGGCAGTCTGCCTCGTGTCCACGGCTGTGACCTGGGGACTACCTGCCTCAGTGGGGGGTTACAGGTTCCCTGTGCCGGGGGCCGTGCTGCACCCCTCAGCTTCTGGCTCCAGTCTTCTTTTGGAAGAAGGTCTGTTGGAATTCAGGGTTGTCCTTTCTGGAAGGCATCCTGACTGCAGCTTCGACTGCAGATGTAGTCCATTGATAAAACAGAGCCCGGCTAATGATTTGCCAAGCACTTGCCCTCCAAGCTGGGGGCTGAGAGAGAGTCCGCGCTGTCAAATGAGAAAGCCGCATGCTAGCCTAAGCCTGAGTGAGCCAACACAGCCATGGTGGGCCACGGGTGACCGCGGTGCTCAAAGTCTCTTGGGAGGGGGTGGGTCCTCTAAAAGCCATATTGGAAAATTCTGGGACAATTTCTTTCTAAAGCCGCTATAGGGAACCAACCACCCTGGGTGTTGATAGCGGGGTCAGTCATTCATGAGGCATCTGTGCTGAGGTTTTCAATGCAGGATATTGATGCTGTATGAAAATATCCCAGCGAATAAGCATGGGATGGGGGAGGTCCAAATTTTTACTGAGACGGAATTGCACGAGGACCTGGTGGATCTGGCCAGCGGAGAGCAAGGGGAGAGGATGGTGGAGACACCAGGCTCCCCAGGCCTACCGGAGATGTTCAGAATGCTGGGAGGCGGTGTCTGCAAGCGCCCTCCTCGGCTGGCCTCCAGCTGTGCGCCCTGGAGTCACACCTGGATGGTTAAGGCGTGTGTGGTGAAGGCGGCTAGGGTGGCCTTAGAACAGCCAGCTGCCAAGACCACGGTCAGGATGTCTTGTGGCAGAAATGCAAAACAAGTAAAAGGATTTGGTTTTTCATTTCTTTGGTCCTGGGGTCCCCAGCTTCTCCGAGGCTGGGGTCTCAGGCTGTGGGTGTGAGACTGCTGACCGCCACCTAAAAGTTGTCTCTTTCCTCTTCCTAAGGGAGCAGGCGTGCCCTGCTGGGATGCCCACACACGGTGGGCGGGGTGGGGTGGGCGATCCTGAGAACTCTTCCAGGCTTCCCCCATCGACTGCAGCATCTTCCAAGATTGTAAGGTGATAGAGCTCAGACCACAGGCTCTGATGTTTCCTAGCTCTGCACCCTCGGGCAAGTCGTGTCTCTGAACTTCGGTTTTTTCATCCGTAGCATAGAGCTAATAATAGTACCTCTCTTAGGGTACTGTAAGATTAAATGCTCGAAGGGAAATCAAGTGTTTAGCAGAGTGCGTGATACATGGGACTTTCTTGATAAATTATTGTAGTGTTGGCCAGAGGACAGAGGGGTGAGACCAGAGGTTGCCGAGCCCAGATCAATCACTGAGGTTGTTCTTGACACTTAAGTCCACCTGGGTGTTCTCACAGTGACTTTGTTTCCACGTTAGTAGGTCAGTGGTAGTTCTGTTTAGCGTTAGCACGATAGATCGATTTGGTCTTTCTGTCTGGAAAGAAATGTGTCGTAAGAGCGATGACCTGTTGCAGTCTTTCCCTTTGAAAGCTATCCCTCAAAGAAATAATCCTAAAATACTTTTTAAATAAATTATTTTTAAAAAAATAAGCCCCCCCAAAAAAAGGGAAGAAGGAAACCAGACAGTAAGTAGGTAGTATGAGAGTGGGTAGATAATATAGAGCAATGACTGGATATTATCTAACCATTCAGAATGACCGGTATATGGGGATCAGTAATGTATAAATAGAATAACGTTAGTTGAAAAAGAATAGTCCAAAATATCAATTGATTCCAGTTTTGCTCATGCATCTATTTACGTTACCAAAGAAAGAAAAATTGGAGAAAAAGACTTTTTCTCTAAAAAATTTTTTAAAGTCTATAAAATATTTGAATAGTGAATAAAAAATAAATTGTTCTATCCACTCTTCCTGGGCAAGGCAACTGGAAGAAGAATAATTATAAGGCTCTACCTTAGGCCGTCCCTTGGCCAAAACAGCAAAAAATAAGCCCAGAGTAGGTGAGGACTCATGTCGGAATGATTGTCATATAAATCTGGCACACTTTACCCAGAGACATTGCACCTGCACAGCAGTACCTTTTACAAGAAACTCAGACCCTGTCTGCTCCTGTCAGCAGCCCACCCACCTCTCCACCAAAAGACAAAAGCCATGTGAGTTATCCACAGGCAGGTCCTCCCAGACTAGAGAAACACCAACTGAATAGGAATTGGATCTTTCTGAAAAATCTACTCACTCCACGCTACCCAGGACATCAGTTCTCCCCATTTTCAAAAGCTTCTCCGAGTGAAGCGTGCAGCTCGCCTCCTAAGGGAGGCTCTGATCACTGTGACCCGGGTTCCCCACTTTAGATCCCTGCACAGCCTTTCTCGCCTGCACCAGTGGCTGCCAATCTTGTTCTCGAAGCTCAGGGGACAGAAGTACGGGTCTCTTTGCGGGACACCTTGAAAGAGTGAGACATTTACTCCAGTCTGAACAATAAGGAGCAGTTCAAATAGGAAGCAATGCTTTAATCTGTTTGTCACAATTCAAAATCACACATTTAAAAAATGAAGGGTCAAGGACTATCTTCAAGTTTTGACGAGTAGTCTCTCCTAGACAACTTGTTCTAATTGGTCATTTAAGAAGAATTTATGGAACTAAAAACCAAGAAAAAAGCATATCCGTTGATTTCACTTTTTCCTGTGAATTTAGCAGAAGGACATGTTGGCTGGGTCACTAAACAGAATTCCCTGAGAAGGTGATTTTAGAATCATTGGTCTGGCTCATTCGTTTTGTCCTTAATGGCACCCTTCCTTGTGATTTATCTTTGTTTACTTGTATTATCATTATTATTACTTAAAAACTATAATTCCAATAGAGTTAACATACAGTTTATTTTAGTTTCAGGTGCACAATATAGTGATTCAACAATTCTGTATGTTACTCCCTGCTCATCGCAACAAGTGTACTTTTTTTTAAGAGAGAATCCTTTTTTTTTTTAAGAGAGAGTGTGCAAGTTGAGTGGGGAGCAGAGGGGGAGGGAGAGAGGGGATCTTAAGCAGGCTCCCATCCATCAACAGAGCCTGTCTCGGGGCTTGATCTCAGGCTCCTGAGCTGAAATCAAGCGTCGGACACCTCACTGACTGAGCCACCCAGCCAGGCACCCCAATCTTAACCCGCAGCATCTCTTTCACCCATCCCCCCACGCACCTCCCTCTGGCAAACCACCAGTTTGTTTTCCCTAGTTAAGAGTGTTTTTTGTTTTCTCTCTCTCTCTCTCTCTCTCTTTTTTTACTTCGTTTGTTTCATTTCTTAAATTCCACATATGAGTGAGATCATATGGTATTTGTGTCTCTCCATTTACTTGTATTATTTTTAAAAACTCTTAGTTTAGCAAAACAAAGTTTCTCTTCGTTATCAAAGGTTACCTCTCCACCAGAGGACTATTTCTGCACATCCTTTCCCCCTACCCACTGTGTCAGCTTGAGCAAGTGATCAGCAAGTGAGTAAATGAAGAAAATTTCAAAACAGTGGTGGTAAACATCAAAGTCATATTTTCATTCTGGAAACCCCTGCCAAGAAAAGGAATTACTAAGCCAGATGCTTCGGAAGGGCAGCAAGAACTATGGATTTGAAGTGAGAAGACTTGGTTCTGGTCTCGGCGTGACCCCCAACTAGCTTTGCCCTGTAGGCTGGTAACTGATAACCCCTCTAACCTCACCCATCAGCAAGGAGATCGGACCAACTGACTTTCGATCCAGTTCTGACCTTCTGTGATTCTGAGTCCTGCACTTCCTAATTTCCTGGCTTCAAATCTTGGTCACAGTACACCCCATTTCCTGTCTTCCTGAGAAGCCGCTCGGCCCCTGCACACGGCACAGAGGCCCATTCCTCGCATTGCCATTGGCCCTGACCTTGGCGAGTCACCTCGCCACTCTGGGTCGTCTTTGGCCAGTCAGCCGTGAGGAGGGTGGAGACGCCTGGCTGCTTCCTGCCTGTCTCACAGGAGTTGTACAGGCCAGTACAATTTCACAAAGGATGAATTCCTACAGGGAAGATCCTGCCTGGGTAAAATATTTCAATACTTCAGCTGTAATTATTGCCATAATATTCGGGAATCATGAGGGACGAGGAGAGAAGGAACAGGTCCAAGTATCCTTGTATTTATGGTAATGGAGAAACAAGAGACCTGAGAAGCCACCTGGGGACCCTCTTCATTTACAGATAAAGATATGGAAACAGAATGTGTAAGTGGTGAACTCCGGCCGTACCCTCAATACTGCGATGTGGCTGGAGTTGGGGCCTCGATCTCTGGCTCACAGCCCAGGGTTCTCCCATACATCAAAACAGATGCCCTGCGACCAACTCTTGGTTTGTAAAACCTACAGCACGATGACTCTGGGACCTGAGCGTAGATGCAAGGTCTACTCTGACTCAGTGAAGAAAAATTACCCAGTAAAGTTACTCAGTGTAGGCAACCTGTGAGCCTTGGTCAGACAGAAGTACCCAACAATCAGATGATGCTCGAAAATCCACTCCCCCACCAATCTCCACTTCATCAGAGGATGAGAGTCGGTCTGCTTGAGACAGCCTGGCAGCCCATTGGCGTGAGGCAACCCAGAGAAACCCCCAAAGTCCCATTCCTGATCGCCAGATTAGTCTGGCTTTCTTCTCCCAGGTCAGGTGCCTGGAATAACTGCCAGAAATGTCTCGCTCATGAGAAAAGCCTGATACCCAGCTTGGAGATGGCGGGACAACGTGGACTGCCACCTTGTTCATTATCAGTGTTCAACCCAGATTTCCAGATTGTGGTCTCCAGTTCTTCCCATCAGGACATCTTTTTTTTTTTGAAGATTTTATTTTTAAGTACTCTCTACCCCCAGCACGGGTGAGGCTCGAACTTACAACGCCGAGATCAAGAGTCTCATACTCTGCCGACTGAGCCGGCCAGTCGCCTCCCATCAGGGTGTCTGACATAATTTCGTTTATTTATTCAGCACATGAACGAAGCATTAAGTGTAGGGGGGGGGGGGTCTTGTAGTAGGCGCCAGAGAGCCAGAGCGGACTTAGGATTTCAGAGCCTTTGTCTTTTGGGGGTCCAGGATTCCTTCCTATAATTGTGTACAAAGTATTTGTGCATGTGTCAGTGTGCGTTTTTCTTGAGAGGTGGTCCTTAGCGTGGATCAAACCTGTTACCCTGTAACAGTTAGGGGCTTTACATCGTGCACCTGTTGTACTGGCCAGCATCCTCGTCCTGCCCGTTGAGTCGCAACCACAGGGGCTGATGGCGTGAGAACAAGTGAGGCATGTCTGCCCAGAATTCTGGTATTTTCTGTAGAACCTCAAGAAGCTGTACCCGTCCGCCCACACCCAGGCCCCACATCTGTGACTTCTCCTCGGCACGGATGTCCTCCTGCAGGTCCTGGCCCAGCCGCTGGGGCCTGGCCCTCCGTGAGCCCTGGAGAGGCCGCAGTGGCATGTGGACAGAAGCCGGGCCCTTCCTGATATTCAAAGACCCTTTCATTCAGCCCTTCTGGTCCTTCCGACCTTCGTGCTCCTGCTTGGGGTGGGGGGCGGCCGGGTTCAAGAATTTCCTATTTGTTCTCTTGAGAGCCCCTGCCCTACCTGCTGCTCTGAGGGACCTTGTGGCCTCCGAGTAGCTGTCTGGGGGTCAGTTTGGCTATGTGGTTATCCCACTGTGCTCTGGGAACCCCTGGTGTCCCCTCTGCTTGTCCTGCAGTGGTCGTTTTGCAGAAGGCTAGCCTGGTGAATGCCTCCTGTGAGAACCTGGGTATTAGTTTAGCCTGCCATTCGATACAGAAATGTAGAACGCCATCACTCCTCATTGGTAGGATAGGAGCAGAGGTCCAGACAAAATCGTAGTCAGAACTGGGGCTCAGGGGTGCTGACCGTGCAAGATAAAGGCTTTTGTCTTTGCCTGTTGTGTATTTGTGCATGAGCATGTGAGTCTCACTTGCTTCGGATGATGTGCTGAGTTCTCTTCTTTCTTCCTCTGTAGAGAGAAGACACGGTTCAATGTGTAGACCTTCTCCCTCTCCAGCCTCTCCACCCTCCAATTCCAGGACATCGTTAGTACAGGTAAAAACAAAAGCCTGTCTCAGCGGCCAGAACTCTGCCAGCAGCACCTCAAAGCCATTCAAAACGCCCAAAGACAATCTACTTACCTCCAGCAGCAAACAGCACACAGTCTTTTCTGCAAAAGGATCAAGGGACAAACCATGGTGAGTGTTGGGGCCCTGGCAGCCAGCAGCTGTCTGTTCCCCCTGCTCGTCCCCGGTCACCGCAGGAAACGGTGTATACCCTCTGGCTTTGTTCCTGGGCGTCGTGTCCAGGAATTTGGGGAATGAGGAGGGAAGGGACAGAAAACCAGACCTGTGGGACGGAAACCTAAACCCCTAGAAGGCACACGGGGCCTGAAAGCACCACGTGCCTGACGGGGGAAGCCTTTCTGTTCCTGAGAGCTGAGCCAAGTCGTGTGGAAGAACAGGGTGACAGGAAAATACTCCTCAGTTAGGTGGTCATCTCTCAATTTTCTGCCCCAGTGAAGAGAAGCGCTGATGTAAATAATCAAAAGCACGGACAGTCTGCCCAGCGGGGAGTGAGGCCGTGGTCCCTGCCTGAAGGCCCTGGGAGGCAGGCCTCCCACCGAGCCTCCCTGCCGCGAGCAGCCGGCCTCCGCTCCTGGAATAGCTGTCCACAGAGGCAGGTAATTGGGAGCTGACCACTGGAGGAAAAGAGGAAATCCTAAGAGAATGTCACCCCTTTGATGGGGTGGGTGAGGGCTAGTTTCAGGTGACTGTGGAGAATCAGAGGCTTTGGGTTCATGTTTTTATCTCAGTCTTTACCCACAAGTCAAGAAGGGATTGCCTGTGGAGTGGACGGATAGGAAACCAGACCTGAAAAGGAGGACAGGAGGCAGAGGGGAATGTCTTCAAATGCAGGCAGCCCCAACGTGGGACAACACTTAAGGGCTGGCTTCTGACAGAGCCTCTAGCCTTCTTGTTCAGGCGTCGTGAAGGCAGACAAGGGATAAGTGTGGAGCCTGCCTAATTTATATATTTAAAGAGAAAAAGTGTTCTGTTAATTAATGATAGTTAATTACACTTAAGTTCATACCTAGTAAAGCTGTGGACTAAAATCATCCATCAATTAGTTTGTCACTGCTCACTGGAAATTATGATGACTTTGTAAAGAGCTAATTATGCCAGATCAATTAGAGAGCCTCTTGTGATAGAGTGGAAAGGTTTAGACACAGCTGTCAAGGAGGGGAGTTACCTGTCATGCAGGTGGGCCTCGTGGGCAAGCTTTGTTCTCTCGGCTTGTTAGCATCCTGGGGCCATCCTGTAGGAGGGTGTAGCTGGCTAGGGGAGATCCAGCCTGAGAGTGACGGTGGGTGGCCTCTGGAGCTGCTGGCTCAGACCAAGAGGCCCCCTTGTATCAGTGGCCTCAGAGAGTACCTGCAAGCTTCTTCGCCGAGGCAGCCTCGGGTGTCCCTCTGTAAGCACACGCTCCGGCATCATGGCCCATGTACGGAACTCAGCCGGGTGACTCTGGGCAAGTTGCTCGATCCAGTGTGCCTCAATTTTCCTCACCTGTAAAATGGGGCTAGTGAGAGTTCTAGCCTGTGGAGTTGTTGTGAGGGTCCAGTGAGCTAATCTTTATAAAGGCAGCGAGCGCAGTGTCTGGGGCAGAGCACGCATTCGGTAAATATGTGATGACAATGGTACCATCGTCACTGTCATGTGAGCCCAAGGACAGAGCTGCTCTAACTGGTGATGAAGGTTGAGAAGTCAAATCTCTCTGCAGAGCTAGAGAAATGGAGTTGAAAATGGAAAAGGATAAGTCATTTCTTCAGAGTCCAGAGTACTGAGAGACCAGAGGAGGAGAGCTGGACAAGGGGCTTGTGAGGAATGAGCCAGAAGGAGAATCAGGGGTCATGGAGGATCATACCATGAACACAACGAATGACAGGTGATAGACATGGTCCCAGCAGCGTGAGACATGCTCCAAGACGTCTCGAGGAAGGCCAGCCCCCATGGAGACCCCTGGGTTAGATCAGCCCCCAGGCTCCGTTCAGACCAATGCCATGCGCACTCATGAAGACTGCTGTGGGCCGGGCCCTTCAGCCAGTGCAGGGTGGTTCTGAAAGAGTCTGAGAACATGAGCCAGGGCCCAAAGAAGAGCAGCCGGAAGGATTGCATGGAGGGAAATCCTTCTTATGAAAAAAGAGGCTCCAGAAACTAGAGCGCTTGCCTTGTGTGAAGAGCAGAAAGCCAGCTGGCGATTGCCCACCCCAAGGAGGCAGATCTGAAGACCGACGAGGGGTGCGCCGCGAGGGAGGCTCAGCGCTCACTGTAGCTGCCTCCCCCTTTCTCCCCGCCCACCAGCCCAGCTACCGGCCCCTACCCTGCATCGCCAGGATGTGTCGGGAAAGCTGGGGAGACTTTTCCTGGAGACTGGGAGGGCTCCACCTTGGCTCTGTCAGCCTTCCCCAGAGAGCAGTGAGAGCCAGCACTGAGCTGGGGGCAAGAGAAGTCTGGGCTCAGCTGCGAACTTTCTGTGTGACCTTCAACAAGTCACTCACTTTTCTGAGTCTCATTTTCAAGCCTGAATAGTTTGTGATTCTAAGTCACAGTCATCTCAAAAATTCTCAAAGGTTCCTCATTGCCTACTGGATTAAGAGCTAGGCCCTCAGCCCAACATAAGAGACCCTCTGCAAACTGGCTCCAAACCCCCTAATCCAGTGCAGTACCATCCCATTACCCCAGCTTCCCCACCATGTCTTCCTCTGGTCCCTTTGTCTAGAACATCCATCCATCTTTACTCAATTTAACATTTAATAAGCACCTACAATAATACTATGTGCCAATTCTGTAACAAGGCCTGGGGATACATAGGGCCCCCTGATGTCATCTGTGGCATCTTTGTGCAAGATAGAAAAAGGCCTGGAAACAGCCCTGTCCCAGAATGCAGTGTTGGCTAATGGTCTTTGTCCCCTACTCACTTCCTCAAGCAGACATCCTGGTGCAGTGTATAACCCATACAACTGTACACTACAGCCTTGGGGACGCAAAATTAAATAAGAAACAGACTCTTGGGGCGCCTGGGTGGCTCAGTCAGTTAAGCATCTCCCTTTGGCTCAGGTCATGATCTTAGTGGGGAATCTGCTTCTCCCTCTCCCTCTGCACCTCTCTCCACCCCAGCTTGTGCACTCTTGCGTGCTTTCTCTCTCTCTCTCTTTCTCTCGAATGAATAACGTAAATAAATAAAAAGACACAGACTCTCTTAGGGAGTCTGTAATAAAAAGAGACATAAGCTAACACCGAGTACATTGTGTTAAGAACTCAGATATTGGTAGCACAAAAGATGGGCACCGAACCCAGCCTGAGGACTCAGGACAAGTTTTTCAGAAGGGGTCACCCTTGAGCTAAATTTGAAGGATAAGTAGGAATAATCTGGAGAAAGAAAACTGGATTCGAATGGTGAATGTTATGTTGTATATATTTTACCACAAGGTGGGTTTTTTTTTTAACTTTTTTTCAGAAAGTGGGAAGAGGGTCCCAGGCAAAGGGAACAGAATGTACAGACCTATGTGCACGTGGGGAGAGGTGGCGGGTGAAATTGCACCGTATTACGAAGTTCCGCTCAATGTGCTAAATTCAGGGACTTGGACTTCATCCTGAAGCTTCCAGGGGCACCTGGCAGCTCAGGCGGTTAAGCATCTGACTTGATTTCAGCTCAGATCATGATCTCAGGGTCGTGAGATCCAGCCCTGCGTCAGGCTCTGTGCTGGGCGTGGAGCCTGCTTAAGATTCTCCCTCCCTCTGCCCTCCCCCCCCCCCCGAAGCTTCGGTGGTGGTGGAGCCCCTGCCAGCCGTACAAAGGATAGCTTGAGGGGCCACTGGGAAAGCAGCAAGAACAGTGAGGGTGCGCTTGCATAAACCAGGTGAGGTGCGGTGACATCCCACACGCAGGCAGCCGTCGTGGGCATGTGCAGAAGGGGTCAGGCCGGAGAAGTATTAGGCAGGAAACTGCCACAGGACCTCAGTGTTGCTTGCACGCGGGGCTTGGAGTACAAGAGAAGACCAGGATGCCGCTGACCTCCCAGGCCTGGGCACCTGGGTGGCTGGTCCTGCGCTTTCTCAAGAGGAGGATAGGAAGGGCCAGAGTTTAGGGTGGATTCAGCTGGGGAGTCCGTGCAGTGTGAAGTGCAGACACCCGGAGATAGTGCAGGTTCCGGTCCAGACCGCCGCGATAAAGCGAATAGCACAGTAAAGCAAGTCACACGAATTTTGGGGTTTCCCGATGCATATAAAAATGTTATGTGTACACTAGACTGTAGTCTGTTAAGTGTGCAACAGCATTGTGTCTTTAAAAAACAGTGTATACACCTTAATTTTAAATATTTTATTGCCGTGAGAAGTGCTCACCATTATCTGAGCTTTCGGTGAGTCATCGTCTTTTTGCTGGTGGATGGTCTTGCTGCGACGTGGGTGGGTGCTGACAGATCGGGGTGGCGGTTGCTGGAGATTGGGGTGGCCGTGGCAAGTTCTTAAAAGTAAGACAACAATGAAATTTGCCGCATTGGTTGGCTCTTCCTTTCAAGAAGGATTTCTCTGTAGCATGTGATGCTGTTCCATAGCATTTTATCCACAGTCGACAGCACTCCTTTCGACGTCGGAGACCATCCTCTCAAGCCTGCCGCTGCTTTATCTGCTAGGTTTCTGCCATATTCGCAGTCCTTTGCTGTCATTTCCAGTCTTCACAGCATCTTCTCCAGGAGTAAATTCCATCCCAGGAAACCACTCTCTCTGCTCCTCCACCAGGAGTGACTCCTCATCTGTTCGAGCTCTAGCATGAGGTGGGAACATTCGGCCACATCTTCGGGCTCCACTTCTCATCCTGATTCTCTGGCTGTTTCCACCCCCGCAGTTACTTCCTCCCCTGAAGCCTCGAACCCCTCTTCATGGCATCTAGAGTGGTGAATCCTTCCCAGATGGTTTTCGGTTCACTTTGCCCAGCTCCGTCAGAAGAACTACTGTCTACGGCAGCTATGGCCTATGAAAGCCTTACTATTTCTCCCATAGTAAGACCTGAAAATCAACATGACTGCCTGATCCCTGGGCTGCAGGACTGGACGCTGTGTTAGGAGGCATGAGAACAACATGAATCCGGTTGTCCATCTCCATCAGAGCTCCTGGGTGACCAGGTTCATTGTCAGTGAGAGTCATACGTTGAAAGGAACCTTTTTTCCTGAGCAGTAGGTCTCAACAACGGGCTGAAAGTATTCTGTAAACCATGCTGTACACAGGTGGTGTCATGCAAGCTCCGGTGTCTGTTTAGAGAGCACAGGCAGAGGAGATGTAGTGCAATTCTTAAGGCCCCAGGATTCTTGGAATCGTGAATGAGCGTTAGATAGAACCTGAAGGCACCAGCTGCCTGTCAGGAGGGTCGGCCTGTCCTTTGAAGCCTCAAAGCCAGACATTGACTTCTCTCTAGCTACAGAAGTCCCAGATGGCATCTTCCTCCAATAGAAAGCGGTTTCACCTACACTGAAACCCTGTTGTTAGTGCAGCCACCTTCGTGCATGATCTTAGCCTCTTCTGGAATCTTCTGGAGTAACCTGCTGCAGCTTCTACACCAGCACCTTCTGCTTCACCTTGCACTTTTATGTTATAGAGACAGCTTCTTTCTCTAAACCTCATGAACCAACCTCAGCTAGCTTCAGACTTTTCCTCTATAGCTTCCTCACTTCTCTCAGCCTTCACAGAGATGAGGAGAGTTAGGGCCTCGCTCTGGACCAGGCTTTGGCTGAAGGGAGTGTTGTGGCTGGTTTGATCTTCTGTCCAGACCGCTAAAACATTCTCTGTATCAGCGATAAGGCTGTTTTGCTTTCTTATCATTCATGCGTTCGCTGGAGTAGCACTTTTAATTTCCTTCAATAATTTTTCCTTTGCATTCACAACCTTGCTAACCGGTGCAAGAGGCCAAGCTTTTGGCCTCTCTCGGCTTTCAACGTGCCTTCCTTTCTACACTTAAGCATTTCTAGCTTTCGGTTTAAAATGAGAGACGAGTGACTCTTTTTTTTCCCATTGAACACTCACAGGCTATTGTTGGGTTATTCACTGGGCTGATTTCAAGATCCTTGTGTCTCAGGGAATGGGGGGGGAGGCCGAGGAGAGGGGGAGAGCCAGAGAATGGCTGGTCGGTGGAGCCGTCAAAATACATTTGTTGATCACTGCATTTGTGGTCTTACAACATCCCAAACCAGGATTACAATAGTCACACCAAAGATCACCGATCACAAGTATAATAATAATGAAAAGTTTGAAATATTGCAAGAATTACCAAAACGTGACACTGAGACACAAAGTAAAAGATGCTGTTGGAAAAATGGCACCGAAAGACTTGTTCAGTGCGGTGTATGGGAAGTGCGACAGAGCGAAATGCAGTAAAACGCCCGCATGGAGATGTTCGGTTGGTGGCGTCGGATGTGTGGACCCAGAGGTCAGGAGAGAGGCCTGGGCTGGGAATGGAGCTTTGAGAGTCATCAGTGTAGACACAGGCATTGAGACTGGAGATACAGATGGCTCCTCAGGGAAGACACGTGGCTCGAGAGGAGCAGGGGCCAAGGGCAGGGCCAAAGACTCGAGTGGGGGGCCCGGGGGAAGAGGGGTCTGAGGAGGCAGGGACTGCTTAGCCGAGATTCTTCCCACAGCATCCTGGCCCTTCTTTCCTGGTCCACATCCTCACTGCCTCTCCCACTGGCCCCCTTCTTCTTGAACCCTGCCCCTCACCCACGTCCTCCCCATCAGGCCCCCAGTACGCTCTCATCTCCTTTCAATTCCCACGACACTTCATTCCTGCCTCCCCTGGGACTCTATCCATGGTCTGCCCCAGGTTAGACCTCCTGTCACTCCTTCGGCTCGGTAGGAAATGCAGGGCCTTGCACTCAGCAAACATGGTCCCCTTGTCGGTAAATATTTGTTGAATTGAATGAAATTGATCTGACCATTGAAAGGGTTTGTCAGATTTCTATTCTTGGAGACAGTTAACTTTTTATCTACAACTGTTTGGACTGGCACTTTCCAATGGAAATATGATGTGTGACACACGTGGAATGGTACATTTTCTAGTAGCCACGTTGGAAAAAGCAAAAAGGTCACAATTTTTCGTAATGTATTTTATTTAACCTAATGTAGCCACAATCTTATAATTTCAACATATAATCAGTGAGATCATTTTCGTTCTTTTTTTTTTCCTACCAAGTCTTTGAAATCCTGTGTTTTACAGTTACAGCACGTGTCAATTTGGACAGTACATTTTCATCAGAAACACTTAATCCTATATTTAGATTTCATAAACAACTAGAGATTATAAAATGAATTCACATACTCAGCTTGTTCCAAACACACTTCGCATTTTCTAATAACCGAATCAAGTTCCTCAAATTCGATCAAATTTAAAATTCAGTTCCTCAGCCACTTTTTAAAGTGTTCAATAGTGGGGCATCCGGGTGGCTCAGTCGGTTAAGTATCTGTCTTCAGTTCAGGTCATGATCCCAGGGTCCTGGGATCGAGTCCCGCATCGGGCTTCTCGCTCAGCGGGGAGCCTGCTTCTCCCTCTGCCCCTCCCCCCTGCTTGTGCACTCTCTCTCTCTCTCTGACAAATAAATAAAATCTTTAAAAAGAAAAAAACATGCTCAATAGCCATAAATGGCTAGTGGCTGCTGTACACAGCACAGATCTGGACATCTAGGCCGGGTCACCCTGGGTGGGGCCCTCTGGTTCTTTGATTCACGGGTGCGTGAATGTGGCTCCTGGCATCTCTGTGATGTTATGCTCCCCACAGGAGCTGACAGATTCCAGGATGGAAGGCACGTTTGCTCTGCTCCCAGGTTATCCTGCTGCTGCTGGGTGTAAGGCAGGATCGGGCCTGGCGGACCCAGGCAGGAGCTCTGTAGCAGCCCCTAAAGCTCAGGAACGCATAAGGCTTGTGTGCAGGTGCTGGACCGTGGCCTTTAGAATAGACTTAACAGCAGGTCAGGGGCGTCCTTTTCCAAGTAGCTCAAATTCCCATGTACGGCAATAAACAACAGCACTCCTGAGTTCAGGCTGACCTCCTGGCATGTCACGCAAGGTTAAATGGCCTGCAGGTGTGTTGTTTTCTCCCTTCTGTGGCTGGGGTGGTTAAAAAATAGCTTTGCATTAGAAGAAAGGGAGAAACAGAGAGGGCGTCCCTGCACCACCAGATTTGTCCCCTGCGGATCTGCCGGCAGCACTCACAGCCCTCCCCCTCCACCCCCCACCCCGTTTAGCACTTCCCAGATAATACCCTGCCCATCATCTTGCTGTATAGGTGTCCACGGAGCCCATAAAAGCCAAGGGACGGTGGCAAGATGATTCTGTCCCCAGGTGCAAGTCGAGAGGGAATTACGGCTCTTTGGCTCTTTTGAGCTGAAATGAACATTTCAGCTTTTACTTGTGAGCTTCCTGCTCAGCCAGGGGACTAGCCCCACATAGGGACATGGTTGGCCTCTCTGACTTTCCCATCTGCTGTCCCTTTGGCCGCCCTGGTCCAGGATGGGAGCCACAGGGACACTCAAACCTGCAAACCCATTGATGTGGGTGGGAGCAGGGGGGAGACTTTCCTCCTTGCATGGCTTGTTGCCTTCTCTTTGGGCCTTATCAGCCCACACGTGTGTGCTGAATGCTAAATATGCTCAGCTATTAAAAATGCAGGAGATGAGCCTGCTACTCCAGAAGGAAAATGAGCCAGAGCAAAAGAAAAATCAGCAGGCTCCCAGGCCTCCTGTGTGTGCCCGACAGTGAGGTGGGGGGCAGAGTCCCTCCCCTCCCTTAGGCAGGGCTCCTCGGGATGCCTAGAATGGGAGCTGTGTCGTCCTGGAATGGTGGGGGCTTGGGGGTTCAGGGAGTACCCGTGCTCGGGAAGCCTTTCCCAGCACTGTATGGAGAGGGGAGGGATAGCTGAGAGGCCCTGGCCCAGCCCCTTGGGAGGAGTGAGGCTGGCTTATCGGGTCCTGCCTGGTGTTGCCATGAAGTGGGGGCAAGACTACGGCTTGTTAGTAATGGCTCCTGGAGGATGTAGGGAGTTGTCTCGGGGCTCCCACTCAGGCTGGGAAATACCAAAGATCTGAATGAATGAATGAATGATGCGTGAATGAATGAAGAAGTCTGTGAAATAGAACTGCTCCTTCCCCCTCCTCAAGAGATTTTTCTGATGCTAGAGGAAACGACAGTTATAAATGGCCTACCTTTCAAGTTCTTGATGAGAAATCAGAGTCCCAATTCCCATCATGGAATTATTGTCCCTGTCCCAATTATAAGAGCTAGGAAGGGAGAACTGTGGGTCCTGCATGATAAAAAGGAAAAACCCTTTGTGCTCTGGCAAGAAGGGGAAGGTTTGGTGCTTCCCATCCCACAGGCTCCATCTATGTTTGTGCCCATGTCCCAGCAGGCACTTGACGGAGTCAGAAGGGAGCTGAGGAGTCATCAGTATGGCATTGCACAGAAGTCCCTCCCTGGATCCCACATCCAAATCCAGACCCTCACACGAGAGATGGGGGGGGGGGGGCAAGGGAGGAGGAGTGGGGCAGAGGGTGGGAGAGGAAAGGCGGGTGGAAAAAAGTAAGTAGGTGGAGGTTACTGGGATGGGTCCCAGAGGGAAGGGTTGGAAAGGGTAGCTGGCGAGAGATTGGGAGGGACAGGCCAGAATATGCAAGCATCCAGGTGGGAACGGTGTCCCTTCCCGGACAGGGAGTCATAGGAACTGAAACATCTCAAGAGCTGCAAGCTCGCTGGGTTTCCACACAATCAGGATAAGGACAATGGACAGCTCCTTGTGTATAAACTCAGCTGACCTTGTCAAGTCTCAGAAGTGCTCAGAAGTAGGGACCAGAGTCTGGGGAAGGAAACCAGAGGCTCAGACAGCCGGGGAAGGGGGAAAGGGGTGTGCCGGAGAAAGGCAGTAGGAGCCGCAAAGATGCGTAGCCACTGTGTCCTCTGTGTTTGTGCTGCACATTGTACTTTTGAGATGCCTCCGTAGCCCCAACCCCTTTTAAGCCTCACATCTACTTGGTGATGAAGCAGGCCCACATTGATAAAGCGAATGGCCGAGCCGGAACCCTACCACCGGGCTTCTCACTGTCAGTACCAAGATCAAGTGCTCCGTCCATAGAGCTGCCTGAGGTCAAGCCCCATTGCTGCCCTTCTCTTTGCTGAATGAATGCTATGGGGCAACCTTTCTAAGCCCCAGGTTCCTTACCTATCACGTGGGGCTGAGGGTGAGGCACGACGTTCCGTGTAAGCTCGAAGCCTACTGGCCAGCATGTGGCAGGTGCTCAGTGTGTGAGTGTCAAGGGACAATGAGAAGAGTAAGGGACCAGGTGGAGGGTCGACAAGCTGCCCCCAGTCTTCGTCATCGTGTTGGCACCATGGAGAGAGAGCCGCAGGCTGGTCCTTACCTAAACCATGTGTTCTGGTGGAGCGCTGGTTTGGTTTTCATCCTGACTTAACCTTTGCTGAGAACCGTCATTCATTCATTGACCATTTCTTGAGCCCTTCCTAAGTGCCCAGTAATGCATATGTCCCTGGGGTGACTCCAGAGCGACGGGTACACTTGGTCAAGATCCTTGTCCTCGGGTGGCAGCTCGTTTTCTCGTCAGGCCACATAAACGCAGAACTGAGCCCTTGCAGTTTGACATGATGAATGTGGTACAAACACGTAGGAAGGAACAGCCAGCGCTTCAAGAGAAGAGGACATTTCATCCGGATCTGGGCAGATGGGGAGTGTTCACCCAGAGAAGGGAGGAAGGCACCCCTGAAGAAGGAGCCACCCAGCCCACGTAGAGGCCTGGAGCCAGGCCGCGCACGCCGGGTGTTCGAGGAGCGGTGAGAGCCCCAGGAGGCTGTGGGGAAGGTTCCCCGGGGTGGGAGCTGTGGTGGGCTGGGCTGGGCCATGAGGTTGGAGTGGGGAGTGGAGTGGGCCGTGGGGAGCCTGCTGAGTCTTCCAGCAGCGGGGCAGCAGGGTCAGATGTGCCTGGTGGCCGAGTGGGGGCGCGGTAGAGCCAAGGGGCTAGGACGGCAAGGACGGGGCAGGCTCAGGTAGACTCGTGAGTGACTGAATGTTGGGGAAGAGCCAAGGTCTCTAACTGGATGGTGATGTTGTTCACATATGGTTTTTTAAAAAGACAAAGTGTATTTAATTTGGGACAAAGAATTTCCTGAGTCTGCTGTCAGTCCATGTGAAGACTCTAACTCTCGATGGTTTAAACAAAGTGTGCTCAGTGTTCTGGATGGAGGCGGGTGGGGTGCGGGGCAGGCAGCCTGGTATTGGATTCGGGGATGGAGAAGGAAAGAGCAGGGCGAATGACAGCCTCTTGTGAAGGAAGACGCTCCCTGGGGCTCTTCATCTCGGAAGGAAGCTGGGGAGCAGAGGCTGGGGCCCCCACAGGTGGCCCGGGATGCTAGGCTGAGCACCTGAGCTCGGGGCTCGGCTCCCGGCCTCCCCCGGCAGGGGCACGGATGCTGTTCTGTGAGGAGTCCTCTTCCCTCTCCTGGGTCGGCTTTGGCTCCTGGGCTTGAGAGAGACCGTAAATGTCTTGGCGGCGCTGGCTCTGGAAGGCGAGGAGCAGGCCGGCGACCCGGCGCTTGCAGCTCCAGTCGCGGGAGCCTCTGACCTCTGGTGGCTGCAGAGGGAAGTGCTATCCACTTGCGGCTCCAGAGCCAGAGCCGAGCCTGTCCTGGGCCCGGGGCTTCTGGAGCTCTCTTCCGCTCTGCACTGGGCCCGGGGCTTCTGGGGCTTTGTTCCGCTCTGCACCGGCGCTCCCTGCAGAATCCACTTGCTCCCTGGCCCCTGCCCTCTCACATCCTGCCCTCAAAAGCTGTGATACCCTTTATGCATTGATGTGACTTTCACTGAGTATTCATTTTAGGGGCCATTGGTTTGGCCTAGGGTTTGAGTCAAACCCCTCTTGGATGCACTGGCCAAGGCCGCACCACTGCAGGCAAGCTAGTCCAACATGCACCCCAGAGGCAGCCTGTCCAGCATGCTGTACTACTGTGCCAGGACTGTTTTTCCTTCTCTGTCTTCCTCTCTCTAGCTTGTTGATTTTCCCCACAATCTTAGGGCATTATGACTCCCCAGGAACGTCATTTAGTGCCTGTTGATCTCCCAGCGGGCTTGGAGACCACCTCCTGAGCTCCCTGCCTTGGGAAGCCCTGATTAACAAACTGTGCTGGAGAGACTAGCAGAGGCTGGTACTGGGGCCTCCTGCTTCCAGGAAATCTGGAGCAGCTTAGAAGGGGGTGGGTGCAGTTATTCTTCCAGAAGACACCATAGAGCCAGAAGGACCCCCATTGCCTAACATACTTTGGGGTTGCAGGACAACATGTTCGCGTTAAGGAGGCTGGAGTTCCTGCCCGCTCTTCCTCCAGAATGTGTTCTCCAGGTGGGAGCTCGAACCACTAGTCCAGGCTTGGGCAGTGCATAGAAGACCAGAGATTGAGAAGCAGGGAGGGGAAGACTTCCTCCCTAGTTCTGTTTTTCCTTTTCACTGCACCCCCCAGAAGTGGCCCTCCACTCTGGGTGAGTATGGAAGGCCACCAGCTCCCACACTCTGCTGCCCCTGCTTCCCCCCACCTCATGTACCCCTCCCACCATGGTGGGACCAGAAGGGCGAAGGGGACATATATTTCTGGTGAGTTGCACCCCAGATGTATACCCCAGAAGAATCAGGGTCAGTAGGGAGAGGGGACAGCGGGATCATCTCCCCTTTTTGTTTTCGCTCCAACTTATTGAAAGCCAACCGTGTGCCCAGCGTTCTGCTAAGCACTTCATGTGTATCATCTCATGTCATCCCTTCAGATCTCTGTCATGATCTTCACTTTACTGATAGAGAAACTGAGGCCCAGAGTGGTGAAGTCCTGAGCTGAGGTAGGCAGGGCAGCCCTGTATACCTGAGTGGGTTTTGCCCTGCTGGAGGCTGTCCCACCGAGGAGGCAAGAAGCTGAAACCAGCTGTCCTCCACTTCTTCTAATTCTAATTCAGCCTCCCTTCTTGTAATTCTCCCAAAAGTCCTTAGGGGCTCACGGAGGCCCCGAAACCGGGAAGTCAGATGGCCTTCCCACCCTAACGCAACCAGCTTTGGGAAAAGCAGGATTCAGATCTAGGTTCGTCTGACTTGAAGCCAGCATCCCTAACCGTTATCCTCCACTCTCTTGCAGCGCCCTCTAGAGCAGTGACAAGGCACAGACCTTAGATTAGGCCCTGCTTGTCCTTGCTGGGTTTATTTCACTTGCCTCTGGCCACTTTTCCAATTCATCAAAGTCATCTTGTTCCTCTCTCCCCCGCTCCTAACCAGCTTAAGGGAAAGTCCCACATCATTCTTCACAGTGGCTAATCGCCTCTTCCCCCAGCTGATGGACGAGGTGTTGGCCCATCATCCAAGCCCCTGATGAAGATCTTACACCTTCCTGGACAGCGAGGGCCCCTGTGAGCTCTGCTGGGTGCTGCTCGGGGCTGACACAGGACGCTGCTAGCCGATCTCTGCCGCTGCCGCCAGGGCCACTCACCCCCCACAGCTGTGTGGTCTGACCACATTTCCCCAGGTTACTGAGGGTGGGTTCTATGGGAGCAAATCCAAAGCCATGCAAAAGGCCAGGAGAGGTTATACACAGTGCTTTCTCTCTGACCGCCAGACCTGACGCTCAGCCACCAAATAATATTAGATGAATCTGGCAGTTTTTTTATTGACTCTGCCCTGTGGCTGATTACCCTGTTTTCTGTTTGCTTAAGGTGTTTACAAATTGGCTTTCTGAAAGTTTTCCCAATCTTTTCCCAGATTAAATAAATTTTAAAAAAACATTTATTCATTCATCAGGATGTATGTCGTACCTCTTCTCTGCATCGTCCCGTGGTGGGACTTTGTAGCTCTGTGAGGCCGATTTCTTAGCAATTGGCTGACTCAGGCTTCAAGAACGTCCCAGGGATTTTCTCTACTTACAGAATTTAAATGTGATGTAAATAATGTCCTGATAGCAGCCCCACAGAATGCACCCCAAAGAGCCAAATAGAATGCCTTCTCTGAGGGTCTTTTAAAATAGAGCAGATCCTCTTCTATTCGGGACGACTTAAATGCCGTCACTGCTTAGAAGGCAGGAGGCTGGGTGAGGTGCAGTAAATCGGGAGAGCCTCGAAATTCTGCCAGGCCAGTAGCAGAGGCACATAGGCCTTTGTTGAAAGAACGGGTGGGAAGAAACCAGACAGCTGAGCGCTCTCATGACACATAACCCGCAGCACAAATACCATATGTCTTCAGGCTCTTGCCTGACAAACCCATCCTCACCCTGCATGGCTAAGTGGAGCAGAGCTGGCACCGGTGTCTGCGGGCCTGAAGACTTTCCGAACCATTCTTTTAAGGCTTATTGGTTGACAGTGAAAGACTAAATCATGATCCCCAGGCAAGGGGAGCGGGCCGGAGAGTGGCTGGCCCTGAGAGACACGGGTGGCCCTTGAAAGGGCGCTTGTACAAAGCTCCACTCTGCTCTTCTGCAGACGTCACTGGGCACGGAGAGGAATCCACCTGATGCCAGGAGAGCCATTTTTCTTAGAGCCTGAGCACCCTCCTTGGTCCGAAATGGTAAATTCAGACAGGCCCCCAGGAAGAGGACGTGGCAGCCAGACAGCACGAACGCAGCAAGGTAGACCTCTCCCCCACAGAGCAAGGAGGACGAGGGAGGACTGTTCTGGGCTGTGGGAGCCCTTCCCAGGACCAGAGACAGAGCTGGCGACTCCCAGAGTGTTCAACAAGCCACAGCCCTAAGCCCCCCGAAAGAGTGCATCCCAAGTGAACGAAACAGGCATTATGAAAGCCACGAGGGCCGAGCGTGGACTCCTCTTTCCCTTTCAGACACTGCTTCTCAGAGGAGGGCCAGTAGCGAGGTGGCCCATGCGCCTAACTGGGAGACTCTGGGGCGCACGTGAGTGCATCCCTGCCTACGGCAAGGGACGGAACCTGGGGGCCTTCAGCCAGCCTCGGGGCTCACTGCCAGGCTTGTGTATCACCTAAGCACACAGAGTCATGAATCCGCGTAGTCATCCGGGTGTTGCCAGCTCCCCACGCTGCCCAGCTCCCAACAGCACACGGAGGTGTCTGAGTTACTGGGATTCCATGCGGGGGAGATGCCCACACCGCAAAGGCAGGGGTCAGCATCTTCTGGCTTCTTTCCAGTGGAAAAAATTAAACCTGGTATTTGGGGTCTGCTGCCCAGGGCTGGGATGCCGTACTGGCCAGGGGTGATGGGAGGGGAAGTGGGCCCAATGAGAGCGGCGGCGATGGGAGAAAGCGGGAGGCAGTTCTGAGGCGATGGCTTCCAGACGGCCGCACTCCCACGCCCTGGAGTGTAGACACACGCGGGGATCTGTGTGCGCGGGAAGCAGCGGCTGGGGCACTCTGCACCTTCCTGAGCTCTTAGCTGAGAAAAGTTGGAGTCTCTGGGATTGGTTTTCCAAGTTGTGTGGCACCATCTTGCGATCATGTCCTCCCTTGTTCATCAATTTAGGATCTGAGGGCTGTTGCCAACAGTGGCGAAGAAAAGAGACTGAATATTCCAGTGGACCAATGGCTGACATTTGTCCTGGGGAATGAGGTGGCAAGGGCCAACGGGAAGGCTTTTCAACTCTCTATCTCTGATTCTCATTTCTTCTGGGGATGGGTTTGACCCTTCCCGCCATCACTGAGCTGCCTGCTTCCCTGTCTTCTTTTAACTCCCAGCAGAAGTACCTTCTCAGCTCAGACCAGAGGCAGGTTACCTTAGAGGGGAAGCCTAAAAAGTATCCAGGTCAGGGGTGCCTGGCTGGCTCAGTCAGAAGGGCATGTGACTTTTGATCTCGGGGTTGTGAGTTCGAGCCCCACGTTGGATATAGAGATTATTTAAAAATAAAATCTTAAAAAAAAAAAGTATCCAAGTCAGTTCCCAGGTTCTCCTCCTTCATTTTACCTACAGCCATTTTCCATTTGTTATTGGACACCCTTAGAATTCTCACCCAAAACAACTGGAGTCTCCTATTCTCTTCCCACTGCCAAGATGGAGCCCACCCACCTGGCATCAGAGGCTTACTCAGTGGCTCAGCCCCTTACTACTCACCTGATCTTTGGAACTCTGAAATACTCTTGATCAGACTTTATTCCCCCTAACACCTCCCATTCTAATGCAAGAAAACTCAATCCAGAGAACTTCACATTGGCCTTCTCTTCTAGTTTCTGATAGGCTCCAATTCCACATCCTGCTTAAGGACGTTGGGATTGAAGTCCAACTGGAGTTCTGGAAGCGTTGTCAGTACAGGGTATGAATGAACCACACTTGTTATATAGTGGAGAAAATTCCAAATTAGGAGATCAGTCACAGATATTAGCTGGCCTGGCTCAAGCTTGGTTACTACACACAGTTGGGAAGAAGCATCACCAAAGCGATGAGTCAACTGGCACTGTTCCAAATGGCTGGGCCTAGTGTACCTGTGCTCTGATGGCTGAGTTAAGGAGCCCATTGGAGCTGGATGTTGACTTTAGGGGAGAAACACAGACTGTACTGTGAGCATCTGAGGACCATTTGGCTCAGTTTTAAAATTTATTTCAGTTCCTACAATTGCTCTGGATTATTCTATCCCAACATTGTATATTTGTCTGCTGAGCTCGTGGTACTCAACATGTGCCCTGGCATTTTTCACAGAAACTGGAGGCCTTCCCTTTTCTCATACCCACTCATGGGACAAGAGCTAGATTTGAAACCCAACGGTCCTAATTTTCTTTCCTGAATTTACTGGGCTTCACGAAGAAGTATACCAGAGAAGGCCACTCAGGCGCTAGAGAATCTTCCCACCTGGTAGTCCATCAACACTTGAAATTTAACTTCTTTCTTTAAAAAAATAAAAATCAACAGATCAGAACAAAGGTGACAAAATCAACAAGAGCTTTTTTTTTTTAAGATTTTATTTATTTATTCGACAGAGATAGAGACAGCCAGCGAGAGAGGGAACACAAGCAGGGGAGCGGGAGAGGAAGAAGCAGGCTCATAGCAGAGGAGCCTCGTGGGGCTCGATCCCATAGCGCCGGGATCACGCCCTGAGCCGAAGGCAGACGCTCAACCGCTGTGCCACCCAGGTGCCCCTCAACAAGAGCTTTTTAAGCAGGTTCTTATAATGTGTATTTTTTAAAGTCAGGATATTGATGTATAATTTAAGTTGCATGAATTTGGGGGGGTTGGATTGTATTTTTAATTGTGGCAAAATACACATAAGAAAATTTACCATCCTGGGCACCTTGGTGGCTCAGTCAATTAAGCGTCCGACTCTTGATTTTGGCTCAGGTCATGATCTCAGGGTCATGAGATTGAGCCCCACATTGGGCTTTGCATTCAGTGGGGAGTCTGCTTAAGATTCTCTCCCTCCCTCTCTCTCTGCCCCTCCACCATACCCTCCACCCCACTGTGCACGCACACGTGCACACTCTCTCTCTCTCTTTAAAAAAAAAAAAAAAGAGGGGTGCCTGGGTGGCTTAGTGGGTTGAACATCCAACTTGGGTCGTGATCTCACAGGTTGTGGGATCGAGCCCTGTGTTAGGCTCCATACTCAGTGGGGGAGTCTGCTTAAGATTCTCTCCCTCTGCCCCTCTCCTCCCTTACTCTTGCATGCTCTCTCTCGCTCTCTCTCTCTCTAAAATAAATAGATCTTTAATAAAATAAATGAATTGAATTGAACTTTTTAAAAAAGAAAGAAAAAAGAATATTTACCATCCTAACCATTTTTAATATATAGTACAGCAGTGTTAAGTACATTCACGGTGTCGTGCAACCAATCTCCAGAACTCTTTTCATCTTGCAAAACTGCAACTTTCACCCATGGACCAACAGCTCCCCATTTTTCCCTCAGCCAGCCCTTGCAACCACCTTTCTACTTTCTGTCTTGGAATTTGGCCCCTCTAGGCGCCTCATGTGAGTGGAATTCTGTAGTATTCGTCTTTTTCTGACTGGCTTATTTCACTTAGCGTGATGTTCTCAGTGTTCATCTGTGTGTCAGAATTTCCTTCCTTTTTAAGGCTGAATAATATTCCATTGTATGACTAGCCCACATTTTGTTTATCCAATCACCTGCTAATGGACAGCTTTTGAATTGTGCCACTGTGAACATGGGTGTGGGAACGGCTCTTCAAGACCCTGATTTGTGTTAGTGTCTCTTAAAATTGAGTAAAGGAAGCCTAGAAGAATTCCATATCCCGTGGTTTTACTTTTTTTTTTTTTTACCGTTCAGAAAAACTCAGGAATGCAGCACTAATTTCACCAGGTAATATCTTTACAATTTCTCAGTGTGCTGACTTTTCAAGGGCTTCTTGTGCCGTTCTTCAGTCATATGTGAGCGCTTTGAGAATTGCCATTAAACAGAAAGTGGCCGCAGTCTAGCTGTATGTCAGTGATTGAGACACTGATCAAAGGCGGAATTATCAGGGGCTTGGTGTATTACTAAAACCCACCGTTCCAGTTCCCCTCACACAGGACTTGAAGTCCCACACCATCCTTCCCCAGGCCAAGAAAGCACGTGGTCCCGGGATAAAGACGGGGAAGTCCAGCTACAATCTGCTTCACCACCGAGTGCCCTTCTCACTGGCAAAGACCTATAAATAACATCTGTGATCTGGTTTCGGAGTCAGCAAAGGGGCAAGGGCTGAGGGGTTGCTGAAATAATTTCATGAACAAATTGACCAAAAAAATGATCTGTGAATAAATCGTAGAGAAGGAAGAGCTCGCCAGCCATGTGAACAGATAAGACTCCTCCCCTGCAAAACCAGCCTCTCTTTCATCCCTACATTGTCTGCAGGCATGTATAAGCTATATTCTAGATCATTTCGCATTCAAATAGCTAAGTCGGCTCCACTCAGCTCAGAGACGATTGGGGGGCTGAAGTGTTAGCGTTCTGCCCTCCTGCAAGGAGGAAAGGGAATCTAGTTCAGGAGCCAAAGGAAAGCGTATTCATCTCATCTCATCTTTTAAGACCTGGAGAGAGACTCCTCCATGGCCCCCCAGATCCAGAGTCCTCCAGCATTAAATGCACAGAAATCAAATACATATCCATTACAGGAGAAATCGTAGGGCGGTGGAGCTGAGGTGACAGATTTTGAAGAGCAAACATGCACCTTTGTGCTCTGTCTTCTTAAAATTCATCGTCTCACCTGCCAGCCTTGAGAATTGCCTATTTACATAACTAGCTGCCTGAAATGGAATATTCGATAACGTTACACAGTGCCTCACTCCATTTGAGCCCATCCCCAGGATAGGAGCGATCCAGAAGTCCTCCAACAGCATGTAGCATGGCGCACTGGCCTGCCGCCATGCCTCCGTGTGGTGTGAGCCTGTCAGCACTCCCGAGCTAAGCAGATGTCAGGCCTGATCGCCGAGGTGGGAGACCAGCAAGCAGCAGGGGGAGGGGACGTGATTCAGCAAGCGGCACAGTAGTAAGCCGTCTTCAGGGGACAAACAGCATCTCTCCCTGAGCTTCCCAGCGGGCACCTTGTTCTGCCCAAGGTGCTGTCTCAGAGCCCGCCGGCAGAGAGGGACTGAGAAGGGGGGAGCTGCAGGATCTATGGGGACAACCCGGTGCAGGAGGGAATCAGTCAGCACTGATGCCCGCCCTGGCGCTGCGCCAGCCTCGAACCCCCTGTTGTTCCTTTCCAAGGCACCGATCTCCCTCCCATCAAAACGGGAATCCTGCTGCTGGCTTATAAGGGGAGTCAAAATAAGTGATAAGGAGGTGTTCTGGTGATGATAATCGCGTATAGCTTCTCAGCGGACCTCATGTATCAAAGAAGGCAATTGTGTGTGTTTGTTCATTTATTTTTCAGCGTTCCGGTTCCTGTAGTCAGTTTAGAGAAAATTCCTAACCTAGTGAAGGCAGACGGTGCCAATGTCAAAATGAACTCTACAACCACTACCGCGGTCACCTGCTCCACCTCATCCTGTGCTGTCTCCACCCCACCTTTAATCAAGCCAGTCTTGATGTCCAAGTCAGTGCCACCTTCCCCAGAGAAGATCTTAAATGGCAAAGGAATTTTGTCCACCACAATAGACAAGAAACACCAAAATGGCACCAAAAACAACAACAAGCCTTACAGGAGACTTTCAGGTACGTGTCTGTATCCTTCGAGTCTGGCGCACAATTAGACTGCCTCTGACTCACATCCATGACCAAGGAGTGGTGTGTTCTTATCCTTAAGCAGGTCCGTTTTGTTGTAAGGGGAACACAGGATTTACCTGCCAACAGGACCCCAACCGAAAAATGCGAGGAATGGGTTCTCTTATTTCTGGGCCGGACAAGGCTCTAGCTCCCGGCTCAGTGCTCAGCAGGAGGGGTCCTCCCCCCGGCCCAGGAGGCAGGATGCCTTACACCAACCACGACAGCCCACAGCCCGTGCATCCTGAGGGTCTTATCATGCTGCTGGGCTGAACCGGCCCCCCGGGTTCTGTAGAAGCGTCCCTGTGGGGACTTTGGACAGCCACAGGGATACCTCACAGTAGGTCAGGGCTGACGTGGGACAGTACAGTGAGTGCCATCTGCCCCACTCTGCGCTTAGGTCTTAGTTGGTTGCCTGGTTGATTCTGTGGTCTGGGGCTATGACCGCCTTTCCCACATAATCAGGTCGGAATTCCCATTTGGGATCACTTAGGCTGGCATAGCCCATGAGAGCTTGAGGGATTTCTCTCGGATCTCCTTCTCAGTTGTCTGCGTAGACACTTGGGATGCCTGGAAAGGTGCACAGGCCCATCTCTGAGGCAGTGGTTGCCCTGAGGGACCCTCACGTGGGTGATATGTGCTTTGGATTTGTTGTGGAACTAAATCTGGTGGTTCTGCTTTCTCCAAAAGACCAAGAAAAGCTATAAACTTTACAACTTCTTCACACACAGGGGGCATTTATCAAATGTTGACTGGAAAAAAAAAAAAGAAAGAAAGAAAGAAAGAAAATACAGTGAAAGCCACCCGATGAGAGAGAAACTGTGCTCTCCAATAAGATCATAGTTCTGAATCAGCCTAAAAAGTGTGGGTCATTTTTATTTTTTACTTCATGTTAATCTGTATTTCAGTTTTTCTATCTTACATCTCTAACCGTTAAAAAAAAAAAAAAAAGTCATTCCTTTAAAGTTCTTTGGACCTAAGGCATTCAAAAGATTTTTACCCTGGAAGTCTCCCTATGTACTATTCACCCACTCTCAAGAAAGGAAGGTAGAGCCTGGCACTCTCTTTGAGCATGGGGCGGGGGGGGTGTGTGGACAGGAGCCCCCAGCTCCTGGCTCTCTTCCTGAGTGGAAAGTTCAGTTTCACTCTGCAGAGGTGGGTGGCCACATCCCTGGAAAAACCAGTAGACCCAGCTGGGCAGTGTCCAGAGGCAGAAGCGTGGCCATGGCTTCCAGCCTACACCCCAATCTGAAGTTGTAGAGGGATTGTGGTGGGGTTTTTTTTGGTGTTTGTTGGTTTTGCATTTTGTTGACTCTTTTGTCTCATTGGGTCTTTTGCTTGTTTCTATCTCGCTTTCACATTTGGCAGCCAGCTCCTGCCCCCCAGCCAAACAACCTGCTCAGTTGCAGGCCAACGTGAGCGCTGGTGTGGATCTGGGCCCGGGTCTGACTCTGACAGGCCCAAGGGAAAGAACTCGGTGGCAAGCAGCCTGGGGCCTGGCACCCAGGCCCTACTCAGTGGGCAGAGAGGGCTCAGAGGAAACGGGCATCTCCAGACCTCGCAGTTTTCTAGTCTTAAATGTGAAGCTTAAAAAAAAGAAAGAAAGAAAAAAAAAGTTGGGGGTGGGGGCGCCTGGCTGGCTCAGTAGAGCACGCAACTCTTCATCTCTGGGTCGTGAGTTCGAGCCCCACGCTGGGTGTAGAGATGACTAAAATTAAAATCTTTAAAAAAGAAGAAGATGATGATGATGACAATGACAAAAGACAAAAAAAAAGGGGGGGGGGAGGCCTTTAGATGACCAGCCAGGAAACCTGTCTTGGACCTAAGAATGGTTTTCACTGCAGCCGTCATCATCACCATCATTGCAACCACCACGGGCCCCAGACTTTCTTTTAAAAACAGAACACATTCATTTATTATGCTCACAGTTTCCCCCCACCAATCTCAGACAGCTTTTCAGGTAATCTCTTTTTAGTTTGCAGCCATTCAAACCTCTTAAGGAGACACTCCGCCAAATTCATATACAACCCCCACCCACCCACCGACACTGCTGCCGGCCTCCCCAAATGCGCAGAGGAGCTGTGTCTTCCCGGTGCTGCAGGACTCAGGGGGTTGCCGGGTGCCTTCCAGAAATAGTACAGACTATCCGAGACGTGGAACTTTGAAGCTGAAAGGGTCCTTAAGGGATTATCTCAGGTCCCTTCGTTTTCCAGGGGAGGGGAGCATGTCGGTAATCCAGAAGGGGCAAAGGATCCAAAGTGGGCATAAGAAGGGCAGGGTCCTCAGGAGTCACCTCACCATGAGCCATCAGCAGTCCAGTAGGAAGGCAGGAACCAGAGAAAGCCCGGCCTCCCTGCAGCCATCCTTCGTCCCCAGTGGGTTGGCTCGCCGTGGCTGTTCCCATTTGGAGCAACAGGCGCCATGCTGGGAGCCGAGCAAGCTGTGAGGCCGGCAGGCCTTGCCCTCTGTGCACCTCCCCCTGCCGTGCGCAGACAGCACACGCCCAGACTTTCCCCCTGCCCCGCCTGTGACACCGCCAGACGCTCCTGAATCAGGTAAAGGACCTTCCTGGGCAGCGGGGCTGCATGGATAGCCCGTTGGTGAGGACTTTGCAGAGCACAAGAGAGGCAGGTCACACTGACACGGCAAGGAGTAATTTCCCGCTGAAATGGCCAAAACTCAAGGGAAGGCAAGGGGCTGGGGGAAGGTGACATATTCTTGGAGCTGCCCAGGAAAAAGCGGCCCTCGAGCCTCGGGTGGCTCTCCCTGGTCTGCAGCCAGCTATGCCCGAAGTGCCAAGGGTTTGGGAAACCGTCTAAGTGAAGTAAAGTGTGCAAGCATCAGGGCTCCCTGCCCTCGGTGCCTGCCCCCACCCTAGTCCCTGCGCCTTGTGCTGCGTCCCACATCCCCACCGAAGCTGGACGTAGAACTCGGGGGTCAGAGGGGAGTGCCATTTCCCCCTGAGCGGTTCTTGAAGCATTTTAGCAGCCGGTTGGAGAAAAAAAAAAAGAAAAAGAAAAACAAAACAAAACAACAACAAAAAAAAACCCAGATTGCCTGACAATGTCTCACTTGTTGGTGCAAATGTGCATTTTTTTAAAAATGTAGTCTTAATGCCAAATCCTATTTAGTCTCCTTTTTTCTTATATTTTTTGTTTGTTTCTTAAACCAGAGAGAGAATTTGACCCAAATAAACACTGTGGAGTATTGGATCCCGAGACAAAGAAACCTTGCACAAGATCCCTCACCTGCAAGGTATTTCTCTTTCCATAAAAAATACTTCCTGCTCTCGCTGGGGCCTTTGTCGAAATGTTTGCATGCCACTCTCTGCACACGGCAGGGTGTGGAACCTCGACATGACCCCCAGCTGTTCTTTGTAAGGGAAATGCTTTCTTCTCTTCCATGGTAGCAGAGTGCCTGCCTCAAGCTGGCTGGCTTTTTAAGAAGGAAAAAAAAATAGGCTTCCCCTGTTACTTGTGAGGCCAGACAGTAAATTGTATTTATAGGCACTCACAGGCGGTTCTAAACCCTGCTACGTTTTAATGTATGCAGGAGCGGCGGCGGCGGCGGCGGCGGCCTGAAAGGCAGCCGTGGAGGGAGGACCAGCGGCCGCGCCCCTGATCCGGCCACGCCGGGTGGCCAGGGGGACAGCTGACCCAAGGCGGCCGCCATCGGATAGCCCCCGACCCCGCATTTCATGCTGAACTGCTAGCGCTTCTTGGGATCGAGGCCGCGGCGCCCTCCGCCTGGGGGCTCTGTGGGTCCGGCCGCGCGAGCTCCCGCCTGCACCTGGATGAACTCGAGCGCATCCTCACCGGCGCCCTTCCTCAGAGAGGCTTCCGTGGGCTCTGCGCGGAAGCTGTCATTCTGTGCCAGTTGTTGGTGTTTTTTGGTTTTTTTTTTTTTTTTTTTAGGAAGCTTTGGCTTCTTCACACCAGGAGTGTAGGGCATGGTTGTGTTTGTGTGGTGTCTGCCTCTTCCCAGCCACAGAACGGGAGCTGTTGCCTTGAAGTTGACTTTTCAAGCACCTCTAAATTCCCATGAATTGCTGTTTCTGAAATGGAGGGCCTGGGGAAGCAGGTTTATGTGCTGATCAAAGAGGCTGTGCTTTTCATCTCTCTTCTCCTTAGACACATTCGCTAAGCCATCGGAGGGCAGTCCCGGGCCGGAAAAAACAATTTGACCTCCTCCTGGCGGAACACAAAGCCAAGTCCCGGGAAAAAGAAGTTAAAGATAAAGAGCATCTCCTGACTTCGGCGAGGGAAGTACTTCCAAACCAACCCGGGCCGGCGCAGGACTGTCTGCCAGGACCTTCAGGGAGCTCTGGGCCAGAACCGAAAGTCGCGTCCCCTGCAAAATCCAGGCCACCTAACTCTGTGCTTCCTAGGTAAGTCCCACTTTGGCGATACAAGCCCTGAGTCCTAGGTCAACTGACTAGGTCAAGTGACTTGCCGGGTCGTGTGTGGTCTGATCACATGGCAGACGGAAGTCGTAACAGCCCTACCTCCTAGAGCGGCTGTGAAGTTTAAGCAAGATCGTGGGCTTACGTAAGGGGCCCAGCCAGTGCCTGCCACATAGCGTTTGGTGGATTTTACTGCTGTCACCATCATCACCATCATCATCTTCATAGCAGACCTTTATCAGACAGAGCAAGACTAATCTGGAAATTAATACCTGGAAGGGTGACATATCAGGCACTGGGCAACTCTCCGGTTGCCTGCATTTTTAGATGAGTTGGACACTCCTGGCACCCATAGTGGGGTAGTCATCACACCTTAGGAGCCCATTTGCCACATTATTTTTTTGTGAATTTTTTCCACAACTCTCCTATGATCAGGGCGAAAGGAAAATTGGCATCACAGAGGCTGTTTGTCCTTACATCTCCCTCCACACCAAGAAAGCTAAGCCATCTGTTTGGGGTTTTATTTGGTTGACCTGGAGAGAGGAAAGAACAGAAAACAGAATTAAAACCATTTGGATTAGGAGTGATTTAAAATCCATGCATGTCTGTTTTGATGGGCAGTGGAGTCCTGAGCAGCCGACCAAGTTCCAGGTAATGGGACAGGGAGCCCTTCATCCAAAAATATTTGTCTAGTGCTTGCTCCATAAGCAAGGTGCCGGCATACCTCCTTTTCAGCGGGCTTCACTTTATTGCACTTCGCAGAGATTGCATTTTTTTTTCTTTTTACAAGTCGAAGGTTTGTAGCAACCCTGTGTCGAGCAAGTCCGTCAGCGCCATTTTTCCAACTGCATTTGCTCACTTCGTGTCTCTGTGTCAATAAAATATTTTTAAATTAAAGCATGTACATTAGGAATAATGCTATTGCACACTTAATAGAATGCAGTGTAATGTAGGCATAACTTTTATAGGCACTGGGAAGCAAAAGAAATGTATTTAATTCGCTTTATTGTGATACTGGCTTTATGGAACAGTCTAGAACCAACCCGCGCTAACTCCCAGGTACACCTGAACTGTGTCAGGTACTTTTAAGCAAGGGCACAGAGATTAATGCAATTAGATCCTGCTTTTCAAGAATTCAGAGTTTAGAAGCTAAGAGACTCAGATATCCATAACTTCATGAAAAGGAAACTAATAAAATAATGAGAAGTACAGATAGTGGTCTTATCTGATCACGTACAACATGAATCTCAAAGGGTAACTGTCCGGTCGGCAAGCAGGCATTAAAAGAACACAGTTAGAAAAGAAGGGGAAGGAGTCGATTGTTTAAGCAAAAGCAGATATTTGATGACAGTTGGGACGGATCTGCTGGGTTCTCACCCTCCTGCGTTCCACTTTGGTACAAGCCTGATCCCGTTCGATAGCCAGAGCCCCTCTGTCAGAACCGCCAAGGTCGGCATCAGGTTCAGAGGACACGGTCCGGTGGAACGGCCACCCGCACCCATTTCCTGCGTCGTAACCGTTGCCCTGGTGTTGCCACCGACTTAATGTCACGTCATTTTGCAGGGTCATTTTATAACTGCCTCTCACGGTAACGCCAGAATTTGATGAAGGATATGTATTACCTTTCCTGAGCTTTAGAGTTAAGCAGGCAGTTCTGTTCCAGATTTCCGGGAGAGGCTTCAAGTCTCTGTGTAGTGGCTTTCAAACTCTTTTGTGGCTGTTGAGCTTCTTTCTTCCCACAGAACCTAACACGGTACCCAGTATAAAAGCAGAGACCTGCTTCACCTAAAGCCAGCTCCACTCTGCTCCCATCACACATGTACCTAGAGCCTGCTGTCCTCCAGCCCGTCCAAGAAATCCCCTTGGAGTCCCCAAGGGCTCCAGGGAACCCCGTTTGAAAACCATCTTTTATTATAGGTTCACCGTAGATTTTGACCGATGGAGGCACTTCTCACTCCCCCGCAGAGTACCTGGCTTAACGGAGGAGCCAGGGGGCAGCTGTTAAAAAAATAAAACAGGTAGTGGAGGCTTAAGAGCGGCTTCTTCTTCTTCTTCTTCTTTTTTTTTTTAAGATTTCATTTATTTATTTGAGAGAGAAAACACGAGTGGCGGGGAGGGGCAGAGGGAGAGGAAGAAGCAGACTTCCCACTGAACAGAACCCCTGCTGAGCCGGATGTGGGGCTTGATCCCAGGACCCCAAGATCATGACCTGAGCTGAAGGTCGTGACCAGATGCCCTACTGACTGAGCCACCCAGGCACCCCGAGAGCAGATTCTTAATGTTCTTTTTTAGTTTAATTTTCAGGGGAATGTTTGTCAATAGAGAAATGCCAGGTGTTTATGTTCTTCTCATAAGGAAGCAGAAGAAAGATGGAGAGTGTGGTTCATCAGCAAAAAGAATGTCTCTGAAAGGAAGGATGAGGCCAAGTGTTGGCTAACAGAATAATTGTTAAGGATGTTTTCACAGTTGATATAAACTCCAGAAAACTCAGGGATGAGCTCGGTTCAAAACTTGGTGGGAAATAACTTCCTTTTTCACGTGGTTTTAGTTAGGATGAGACCCCCACACAATCAGAGATTGAAAAAGCATGATCAGAATTTGATGTCCTCCTTGGGGCCTTGGCTGGGTGGCTCGGTCGGTAGAGTGTGTCAGTGACTCTTGATCTTGGCGTTGTGAGTTAGAGCCCCATATTGGGTGTAGAGATCACTTAAAATAAAATCTTAAAAAAAAAAAAAGAATTTAGTGTCTTAGCATAAAACTTAAATCAACATTTATCTCCTCATATTAGTGATATACAATATATATTATAGCTATTTCAATCACAGTGATCAACTATAATTAGCAAAAATATATATATATCACTCATGAATGGAAATACTGTAATCCCTTCCCAGTGGTGAATTCCTTTTGTAGGAAATGCTAACGCATGTGAATATATTTTTTACATATCGTTGGGTAACCTTGAAAATATTTCAGTTCTCATATTCTTGAATTACAACCTGCTCTTGTCAAGGGTTCCTGAAAAAAGAACTTAGGTCTAGAGCTGGAAAAGTTAAAGTCAGTAGCAAGGGCTGGCACAAGGTTGGAAGTGCAAATGCCAGCTCCGTGCTGACTAACGAGATGAGTGCGGCCATGTTTCTGAGCCTCTGTACCTTCAAACTGCTCATCTGTGAAGTGGAGCTTAGAAGAATTAGGTGAGAAGTACCAAGTTCCTAGTACGCACTCAATTAGTGGTAGCTGCTAGTGATTGGTAGTAGCGTTCCATGGAAAGCAGGTGGGTAAATAAAGGCCTTGGTGCCACCTGATTTCCATTTGCCCATCCTCCTGGCTGCTGTTCACCAACCTGGGGGCCCTTGAATAATATACCCCTACTCTCTGTTTCTTTGCCCCAACTCTAAGGGAACATATTACATGCCCCAAAGAGTCCCAGGGCTATGGATGACCAGCCCAACCAAACCCATCAGGATTTTTGTGGAAAGGGGGAGGAGGACAGAGGGTTGAGCCAGTCTCTGACAAGCCAGGCTCTGACAAGCCAGTCTCTGGCTCCCAGGCGGGAGGGAGGAAAGGTAGGCCATGGCAGCCAGTGCTGACAGAATCTGGGCACATTCCCCTCTGTCTTGTGGACACTCACACATCTAATCTTAAAGTATAAAAATAGTGGGGTGCCTGGATGGCTCAGTCAGTTGGGCATCCGACTTTTGGTTTCGGCTCAGGTCGTGGTCTCAGGGTCCTGAGATGGAGCCCTGCTACTCGCTCAGCGCCCAGCACAGAATCTGCTTGAGATTCTCTGCCCCTCCCACTGCTCATGTGCGAGCGCAGAGCACACTCTTTTGCACTCTATCTCTCTCATTCTCTAAAATAAATAAGATCTTTTTTAAAAAAAGGTATAAAAATGACAAAAATCCAAGGAATCTTAGACTGGCACGGGCAGTGGGGAGAGAGGCAGAAGGTTCTAGATACCTGAAAAAGGGCGGAGATGATTCTGGAGTGAAAGCAACTCCAGCTTGGGCCTCATTAGGATAAATGTTATTGCTACACTGTAAGCCTTGACTTAATGTGTGTCCCTCTGTTTTTTTCTACATCCATTTGTCAGTATGGGGGGCTTTGAAGTCAAGCAAATAGTATCAACTCTCATTTCCGCTTCTTATTAGCTTTGCCACCCATTCCCTCATCTGAGAAATGTAGACAACTTACACCCACCTAAAGCAGCGTGTAAATTGGATGAGAAAATGTATGTTGCCTGTCGAGCACATAGTAGGGACTCAGTTAAGGTCAGTTGCCTTGTGTTCTCTTCCCCAAAGCACTCAGACAGACTGGTGCTCGTGCTTCCTCAAAGGGGTGGAGAAGGGAACTTTCCCTAAGTTTCCCTGAGTGGAACTGGATAGGGACCATTGATTGTTGCATAGTCTTTAGAACAGACTGGTGAATGGAGAATGGCAGGTGATGTCATGCTGACATCAGAAGGGTGGATGGCAGCTTAACAAATTCGAGTGACTTTTTCCAACACACTCTCATGACTAGTTACCCTGTTCCCCATCATTCCTCGCCAAGGCTTGTTTCTGAGACATAGGTTGGTTCCCGCAAGCTCCTTCCCTCAGGTTCTGCCCTGAAGTATAGCGATCAGAGCTGGAAGGTCTTGAAAGCATCCCCCATTTCATTATTGCCAGGAGGGTGCCTATATCTTGAGTAAAACAAGACATCATCACTCATGATTCTGTCTCTGCTCTCAGAGGCCATTCTGCTCTAGACACAAATTTCCATGGACAGCTTCACTCTGTAGGATTCTCCTCCCCCATCTCTCTTTTTTTCTGGCAAGTGGAATTTATTATTAAGTATTTCAGCCATTTTTTTCTTTTTTCTTTCCTTGATTAAACTTTTTTTTTTAATCAAAGTAAAAATGGACACATAGTTCAAAAGTCAAATAGAACCAAAAGACTTAGAAGGAAAAACAGTAGTTGCTGCCATCCTGGGGGCTCTCTCTACCCACTCTGTGTTAGAGTACCTGTTTCCTGGGCCCCATTGCCTCCCTCTGTCTTGGTTTGCTCCTTTATTCTGATGGAGTATCTCCTTCATCAGCTTCCTGTGGAAAGGTGAAAAGGGGGTCAATTTTTAGAAACTTTACACACCTGAAAATGTTTTTATCTACCCTTACATTTAATTGATAATCTCTCTAAGTATATAACTGGATTGAAAATCATTTCCCTACAGAATTATGAAGATATTTTTTATTGGCTTCTAACATCAAGGTTTTTATTGGGAAGTCTGATAGCATTCTCTTTGCATATGCTCAGTTTTTAATATCTGAAACCTGGGGCTCTGAAATTTCACAGGGATCATTCAATATGGGTCTTTTTTCATTCATAGTACTGGGTACTTAGTAGATCCTTTCAGTCTATGAGCACCTGTTTCAGGGATAATTTTGTATGTTACATCTTGGTTAATTTTCTCCCCACTATTGTCTTTATTCTCTTTATTGGCCTCCCATTAGTTGGATGTTGGACCTTTTGCTCTGATCTTTTCATTCTCTTACCTCTTTTCTCCTGCTCTCTCAATCTCTTGTTACATTTTCTAAAAGGTTTTCTTTTATTTTACCTTCAAAACTGTATATGAAATAACCAGTTTATGATTCACTTTTTTTAATCTTTAGGATCTGGTCCTTAGATAAAAAGAACTTCTAACAATTGCTTCTTTTTTAAAGATTTATTTATTTATTTGAGAGAGAGAGAGAGTGCATGAGAGGATGAGCAAGGAGAGGGGCAGAGGGGGGAGGGATAGAATCTTAAGCAGACTCCCCACTGAGCCAGGAGCCCCACGTGGGGCTTGATCTCAAGACCCTGAGATCATGACCTGAGCCGAAATTGAGAGTTGAATGCTTAACTGACTGAGCCACACTCCTATAATTGCTTCTTATAATATCCTACAAGATACCATCATTTTGCAGAGGTAATACCATTCTAATATTTTTAAGATATGTTTTTTGGTTTTTTCCTCTTTCTTCACTGTCTTCATTTCTTTCATGTGTGTGTTCATGCGTTTGATGTTTGTCTGGTCATTCTCATGATGGAGATGTTCCAGAAATGTTTGGTGATCCCTAACCATTCACATTTAGAAGAGAAGTGCTAACAGGCTGATTGGAAGTCTTTGTGTGGGACTGTCAACAAAAAGGTCATCAGGTCACCAATCAGCTTTTTTTTGGAGGGTTCCCAAAGGCAAGATCTGGAAGCCTTTGCCCCATGATGTGCCTGGTGATAGGCATTCTGGGAATGCCCACTGAGGATTTGACTTGAGATAGCCCATGGTCACCTTGTTTCCAGCCCTGTGCCTCTCTCCTGATCTCTGCTGAGCCTGGCATCCCCTTGTCTAGGGTCTCTCCAGTTCAGTTTCTCTGGAGAGTAAACTTTTGTTCCCTTGTTGGAGAGTTGATGGGAAGGGGTGGGGCCTGGCAGGGGCGATGGTGAGTCACCGGCTGTGTGAGCTCGTAGTGTTGACCTGTGGGTCCAGCTACCACATGGGAAGACTTTCAACTTTCCCACTAGGTTTAGCCCTCACCTCACCCATGACCTTTGCAGCTCAAGGTAGGTCCAGGTGCCCTGCTTCTCAGAGGCTCTGTGGTAGGTCAGCTCTTTACCCTGCGGTTTATGCTTCTCCAGACACATTCTGTGTTCGGAAAGTATGTTCTAGTCTCGTGTTCACACGGTATCAGTCAGGATGCTTCAGGAGCAAGGAGCAGAAAACCTAATCTTACTAAATGCTTAAGTAATATAAAATGTTCTTATCACACATGACAAGAAGCCCAGAGGTGAAAGAGCACCAGTCCCCAAGGATGAGGAATTGGCTCTCATTCCCTGACTTTCTTTTACTCCATCCTCCTCAGTCTTCTGGTTTCATCTTCAAAGTTTATAGCAAGTTGGCTGCCGCACTTCCAGGGACATCCAGAAGAGGGTGAAGACCACTTTTTCCTTGTGTCTCGTTTTTAAAATGAGGAAAATCTTTGCAACCTCCCCCCAGAAAAGTTTTTTTATGTATTTCTCACACCCTTTTCCAAAGCAATCATTAGCAAGATGACTGAGATTTCCATTATTGGTTTAGGGGTGAGATGGCGGCTGGGAAGTAATCACCATACGGATCACTCTATTTCTGCTGGTCTCTTTGTTCTTCGGGGCCCCACTGTTTTCATCCTTTTGCTGTGATTTTAGTAGTATTTGGGGAGGACGAGGAGACAGGTGTGTTGGATCCATGCGGCCCATCTAACAGGAAGTTCTTCAGCTATTTCCTTACACGCATCTGTACTACTAGCTCACTTTCTGGGTTTTTTCTGTTGTTGAGGGTTTTTTTACTTTTTGTTATGACATTTTTCCCATGTACAGAAAAGTAGAAAGAATAATAAAACAAACACGTGCATACCTAGTGCTGGGTGTGAAGCAACACTGTTGATTTTAACAGCTATAATATTAATATTTCGCAATTACATTTACTTCATCTACATTTTCTGATGATACATTTTGAGGTAAATTACAGATATGGCATTTCACCTCTAAAGATTTCCACATGCATCTTTAAAAAGTAAAGATATTTTCCTGTGTAACCAAAATTCTATTAATCACACTTAACAAAATCCAGCTCACTTTTATCTTCTGCAGGACAAGGAGGTCCTATCACCATGGGGAAGACCTCAAAAAGAGCCTGCTAGAAATTTTGGAAACAATGTCAGTGTCCATCAGTAGACCAGTTGAGTAAATTATGATATATCCATACTATGGAATATTGGGGAATATTAAAAATGATGATATAGTTCCACACATGGAAAGATTTCTACAACATCACTAGGCTGGGGGAAAAAAAGCATGTCTCAAAATAGTACATACAGCGTCATCCAGTTCTTGCTTAAAAATGCATGTGCCCATGTGTGCACCGTAGAGAAATCTGGAAGGATATAAATCAAAATGCTAATAGCACTTGATCTTGAGTGGCAGGATTATGGATGCCATTTTCTTTCTTTATATGTTTCAGCATTATCAAAATTGTTTCGGTGTTTGGGTCTTCAGCTGTATATAGGCAATAATGTTGTTGCCCCTTCTGATACAGGAGAGTAAGTATCTGGGAATGCACCTGAGGTGATGTGTTCTCTGGACTATACCCTTGGAACATGCAGAATGAATGGCATCTTTGTTTTCATAAATATAGGAAGGTGATAGTCAATAACAAATTGTCACACCAACAGAGTTCTTAGAGTAACACTGAAAAACTACCTGCGGCCTTGTTTTTGGTTTCCTGTGGGTTTGGTTTTTTTTTTATTGTGGCAAAATATACATAATGCAAAATTTACCATTTTAACCATTTCTAAGTGTAGAGGTTCATGGCATAAGTACATTCACATTGTGGCACGACCGTCACCACCATCCATCTCCAGAACTTTCTGTCATCTCATACTGAGACTCTGAACCCATCCCTGATACCTGATAGCCACCTTTCTCCTTTCTGTCCCTATGAACGTGACTATTGCGGGTACCTTACATAAGTGGAATCATACAATATTTGTCCTTTGTGACTGGCTTATTTCACTCAGCATCACGTTCTCAAGGCTCATCCATGTTGTAGCTGTGTCCGGATTTCCTTCCTTTTTAAGACTTAACTAATATTCCATTGTCTGGATATACCATATTATGTTTTATCCATTCATCTGTCTATTGTTGGGCATTTGGATTGTTTCCACCTTTGTGGCTTTGCTTTTCAAGCACTGTGCTTTGAGGATCTGGTCTGAACTCAGCTATTTGACACCTGGAGGGAATTGAGAGTGAAAATGAGGGAGAAGGGAGGAAATCAACAGTGTTGCTTCATGTTGCTCAAAGGGGCAGCTCTCAAAGCAGAATGCAGAAAATCCATTTTTTTTTTAAAGATCTGGATTTTGGAGCGCCTGGGGGGCTCAGTCAGTTAAGCGTCTGCCTTCGGCTCAGATCAGGATCCCAGGGTCCTGGGATCGAGTTCCGTATCAGTCTCCCTGCTCAGCAGAGGAGTGGTCGTTCGCGCTCTCACTCTCTGACAAGTAAATAAATAAAATCTTTAAAAAAAAAAAATCTGGATTTTTTTTTCCTCCCAAACTTCTTTTTCTCCCTGTATTTCTCCCTGGTCAAACACCTGATAAGAGTGGAGAAGCAGGAAAAACAACTGATAACTGACTATTCCTCTTCTAAGTCTTTTACTGACACAGATATGTTTGGTCTGTTTTTGCTTTTGCCTGTTTTGGTTTTTGCTGCTGGTGAAGCATACAGTGCTTCTTACTGTGACGTTGCTTTTCTGTAAGCTCAGCCTTCATCGAGGTGAGGTCTGCTGGATTGTTCCTACACAAGGAACTCGTTCATTCCTTCATTGAGAAGCATAGTTCTTCAGCACCTATTGTAAGCCGACCATGCCAGCCTGTGGTTCTAGGGGCTTGTCACAAGTTAAATGGAAACATTCATCCTCAGGAGATACAATTAAACTACGTGTGGCTCGATATTAAGAAACACATCTGGAGCTCCCAGGTGGGGCTCAGTCTGTTAAGCGTCTGCCTTAGGCCCAGGTCATGATTCCAGAGCCTGGGATCCAGCCCCGTGTTGGGCTCCCTGCTCAGCAGGGAGTCTGCTTCTCCCTCTCCCTCGGCCCCTCCCCCTGCCCCTCATGCTTTCTCTCTCACTCTGCTCTCTCTCAAATAAATAAATAAAATCTTAAAAAAAGAAAAAAGAAACGCATCTGGGGGTGCCTGGCTGGCTTGGTCGGTGGGTCGGTGGAGCATGCAGCTCTTAGGGTCATGAGTTCAAACCCCACATTGGGTGTAGAGCTTACTTTAAAAAAAAAAAGGAAAAAGAATACAAGAAACAGATGTGGCTGTGGAGTAAGAGACTTGTGCCCCATCACTGGGACAAAACCTTTTTTCATGCCAGTGTGATAATTTCATAAAGCTATAGTTTAGTAGCCAAAAAACAAGTGGAGGGCTATCTTCCATCACGACTGATATTCTGGTAATTGGTTTGAAGTTGTTTACTTGGCTGGTCTTCCTGTCAGTTTTCACTTTCAGGAAGAAGCAACTACATGGCAAGTACAAATTACTTACATGCAAACAGATGAGTAATTGTAACTGAATTCATTAGAAGACTAGTTTTAAGTTAATTCTCTATTACTGTATTTTATATTCCACTTATACTGCTGGAGTTTTCCCTGGTGCCTGAACTTCAGCAGGGCAGAGCCTAAGCACCGTGGATCATTGTAGAAAGCTGGTTGATGCTAACCTGATCTCAGCCTGAATGTTTCCCTCGCGTAAATTTGCCATTGACCTGCCTTCTTTGATGTATCGAGAGAGCTGATCGGTCTGCCTTCCGAGCGCCCTTCAACTGGGTGGGTCTTCCTCCCTTAGCAAAGTTCATTCTGTCCGTTCTCCTTTGCCCTCAGACCATCATCTGCAAATAGCATCAGCAGCAGCACATCTTCAAATCACAGTGGCTACACCCCGGAACCCCCCCTGCCCCCCGCTGGAGGTGACCTCACCAGCCGACTGTCAAGTGATGAAGGGGAGATGGACGGAGCTGACGAACCCGAGAAGTTAGACTGTCATTTCTCTACCCACCACCCCAGACCTCTTGCGGTAGGCCACCGTGTTTCCATCCTTGCATTCCCCCCCCCTCCCCCGCCAGTGCCCTGCAGGCATTTAGGTGGTCCTGCCAGACAGCACGCATTCCAAAGGAGAGGCTGCCAGAACAGTGGTTGATGGAAAGGTTTACCCTGGGGTTGAATGATTGCCTTCAAATTACCCTTGAAAATCACAGAAGGAAAGGGCAGGGCTCCCTATTGATTATAATCCTTTAAACACCTGAGTATCCGTGGTCTACCTTGAAGCGAGAATGCCTGAGAAATGGTGTTTATATAAGTGCACTGGGGAGTTGACCTTGTGGCCCTGCCCAGCTAAAAATGGAGCCTCTGGTTGCCAGAGTTCGTCTAGCTCACCTGCTTTGAAAACCGTCTGTCTTAGCAGTAGGCCAGGTGTGAGCCCTAGCTGCTTTTCTCCCCTGTTGATTCTGAGTTTTATTGTTATTAGTAAGTGTGACCATATGGCAGCAGAACTGAGAGAGAGAGAGAGAGAGAGAGAGAGAGAGAGTGTGTGTGTGTGTGTGTGTGTGTGTGTGTGTGTGTGTGTTGAAGAGAGGAGAGGAAGAAGCATTTCACATCAGCATGATTACTGATTAACGAAAAGGTACAATTCTTTCCCAATTCCTTGAAAGAGTCCACTATCGACAGTTCAGAAGGTCCTTGAAATCAAGGTGGGATTTGTAAGGAGGCGTGAGCTGAAGGCTTGTTTTTGTTTTGTGCTACCATCATAGAGCCAAATTCAAACCCCATGACCCGTTTGCTCTGGTCCCAGCTGGAGCCCTGTAGGGTTACCTTTGACTAACCCTAGATGTCATGGGCTGTGCAGGGAAAATCAATCCTGCACTGGGGGCACCTGGCTGGCTCAATGGGTGGAGCATGTGACTCTTGATCTCGGGGTTGTGAGTTCGAGCCCCACACTGGGTTTAGAGATTGCTTAAATAAATAAAATCTTTTTAAAAAAGCCAATTCTGGGGGCGCCTGGGTAGCGCAGTCGTTAAAGCGTCTGCCTTTGGCTCAGGGCGTGATCCCGGCATACGGGGATCGAGTCCCACATCAGGCTCCTCCGCTATGAGCCTGCTTCTTCCTCTCCCTCTCCCCTGCTGTGTTCCCTCTCTCGCTGGCTGTCTCTCTGTCACATAAATAAATAAAATCTTTAAAAAAAAAAAGCCAATTCTGTGACAAGATAGAGTGAGTCCCTCCTCCCTTCTATCTGTGTGATGAATAAAGGCCAAATTCACTTCCTGTTTCTGTGGATGATGGTGACCTGTGGTTCACCAACAGCCTGAGACTTTGCTGCTTGGCCAGTGCAGAAATAGGGACAGGGAGGAATGCCGTTAACTGCCAGGAATAGAACATTGAACTCGTATACAGTGTCTACACCACAGTCAGTGATTCATCTTACGGAACAAGAGGTCCAGAGGTAGGTGATTGCCAGCTGGGTTCAGCATCTCTGCAATATGGTGCTGCTGACGGAGAATTTCCGCAAGCCTCTTTGCCTGTCGTACAGTCTCCCTGTGCCTGCGACAGCTCCCATGTCACATCCTCACCCACCAGCATTCTCCAAAGGGTGGAAGGGGACAAACAGAAAGGGAGTCTCTTTCTAAGGCGTTATCTTATATCATTTCTTAAGGAAGGAAATCTTCCAGCGAGCTCCCGCAGCAGGCTTCCGTTTCCGCCCAGCAGAAATGGGTCACGTGCCCACCCCTACACCAACCAGGGGTTCAGAATGATGGGATTGCAGTGACACAGGATGAAAGGAGCCATGATTCATCTCAGGGTTCTGGGAAGGGACCCCCCTCCCTTCCCTGCTCCCTGTGCTGTGTCAGATACCAGAACAAAAGGGCGGCTCCGTTAGGCAGGAAAAAGAGGGGGAGAAGTACGGGTGGGACGGCAGTAGATGAGACTGGCCATCAGCGGGGTCTGCACAGGGCTGGCACGGTGAGGATAGGCAGGGCCATTGAAGGCACGCTATGCGGCGGAGAACAGGAGACTCTTGGACGGTTAACCTTGCATCTGTATGGAATTAGAGACCTAGGTAGCAGAGACAATAGGGAGCCTCCAGCTTCCGATTCTAAAAGAGATACTGGACTCCACCAGAAGGCCAGAGTCCAGAGCATGGGATATTTGTCCAAATGACAGGCTGCCAGGCTCCAGTGGATTAGGTCAACTCTGGGCATGGCGGATTTGTGTGCCCTTAATGTTTTGCTGATTTAAATGGAAAGCCCATGGATTGTTTCCTTGCTTTGTCCTTTCTCTTATGGTCAGTTGATACATTAAATCATTTTTTGTCACAAACAGTCATTCAGGGTGTCTTTAGCAACTGGGACGAAAGAAGAAAAGATGTCTTGACCTGGAACAGCTCCCACGTGCTGCTGGGGACCGGCTTCCACATTGGAGAATCCCCCCTTTGTATATTTTCTTGCTCGATCTGTAAGCACTTGATATGAAAGTGCAGGAAAGAGTTTTTCATCAGGAGTACAAGATTTGATGGGTGACAAAATTTTAGTGCAAAACCCCCAAAACATAAGCAGAAACAAAACAAAGGGAAGGTCTTGCATTTCCTCCGAAGAACCGTTCCAAAGGCTGGTTCCAGGAAGAGTTTGTGGAATGAGTGCCAAACCCAGCACTGTGTCTGGGATGGAGGCCAGGGAGCTGCTGGGAGGTCTGAGGAAAGGGGGAGAAGCTGTATTTGAGTTATAGAGTCTTATGCAGACTCTCCTGAGCTCTAGACCAGCCAAATGTCACCTTCTCGGAGGTCGCTTCTCGCATTTCTGTCTGCTGGCCTTCTGGTTGCCCTAACATCATAATCCAGTGATGTCCATTAAACATCTTACTGCTCATACTTCAGCCACGTGTTCTAAATGTGATGATTTGCTTTAAACATTTTGTAGGACCTTGTCTCTCCAATCCATTCTTTAGCCCAAATCCTTTCCCTGCCACCCTCATACGGAGGAGGAAGAAGAGAACGAGGCTTCAGCCTTTATACATTTAAAATCAAGCGAGGCACATAGACATTATATAGAGAGAACATAAAGCAGCCATGCAGCAATTCCAAGGTGAAATGTAATAAGGCATGCGGTAGGTGTGTGGTGGGAGCTCAGAGGGACGCGGTTGGTCAGATAAGGGCCATTGGAAATGAGAGTCTTGATTAGGGCGCTCAGGCAGGGGAGAATTGGGACTTCAAGAGAAGGAAGGAGATAGGGAGCAGAGGAAACAGCATGAACAAGCCAAGGGAACAGCATGAATGGAAGCGTGGTGACGGTGATGTGTCGCAGGGCAGCTTGCAAGTGCCGAGAGGTGGACGCGAGGTCAGGACTGGGGAAGGAAGGAGTTTATGGCCGCATTGGAAGTGAAGTGGCTCTGTTGACAACAGATAGGAAAGCTCTGACCAGTTGGCAGACTGCGTCAGGACAAGCAGTGTCCATTACTGCGATGAGAAGCAGGGAACCGCTGAGTCCCTGAGGAAGACGGATGATACCATAAGCAGGCAGTGCTGAAAAATCCCCCTGGCACTGGTTTGGTTTGGTTTTGTTGGTTTGGTTTTGTGTGTGTGTTTGTTTTGAACCTATGATACTGGCTGGATCCCAGGTGTAGAGAAGGTAGCCCTCAGTGCCACAGAAAATTAAATGTCACTACTGTTGAGTCCTAATGCGAGGTTCTGCAAAAAATCAAGAGCACAGACAAAAGCACCACAGAAATATTTTTGGCTTCAGTACTATTTGCTTCTTTATTTTGAGTAAAATTGTACCCCTGTGTGTTTTTGTGCAAATGTTATTTTTCTCTGCATGGTTTATATTAGCTTATTAACCTGTAATCAAAATTAAAATGTTTTTTCCCTCACAGTTTTGCTCATTCGGGAGTCGCCTCATGGGACGAGGGTACTATGTGTTTGATAGAAGATGGGATCGTTTTCGATTCGCACTAAACTCCATGGTAGAAAAACACTTGAATTCACAGATGTGGAAGTAAGTGAGCCGTTTTTGTGCAATATATGCTCAGAGCTGCCCCACGACTGTCTGAACTCTAACTTTCTGGATGAATGTGGTAGTCGGCTTTTCATAGAACAAAATGATTCTGAAATCGGGATCCCTGATTAATTTGTAAATGCCAGTTCTACTTAATGGCTTTCCCACAGTTTCTCAGGGACACGTACGACGTGTGGTATGCTTTGTCCTCTTTGGAGATCATTTTCGGGTTGGTAATCTTCTAAACTAAGTGAAAAAGGCATTAGAAAAGATCTTGTTTATTTAAGAGTGTTAAAGGGCCTTTTTGCTATGACTAAGAACATCTAAGAATACTAAGAATATGCCTCTATCTGTAATGTTAATGCTACAATGTCAAAACTAAAAATTTCACAATGGTTATGGACCAATTTCTAATTGTTTGATGTCCTGTGAAAAAAATAAGTACCGCAGCCAACAGGCAGATCCTGAGTGATGTTTGAAGTTAGTTAAGCTTGTCTTTGGCCCTTCCCGCCTCGCTAGAGCTCTCTCCCCGCCACACCCCAGCTTATATTCCATTTTCTGATCCCCCTTTCTTCTCCAACACCTCCCAATGTATTTACGTCTTAACAGGAGATTCATAAAAAAGGGAAGGAAACATCCTGACTTAGGCAAATGCCCTCGTAAAGGAGTGACGACCTAGATCCCTCTGCAACCACAGCACACACGGGGCTTGCGTCCCGGCCCCTCGGTAATGCACGGCCAGCCCGCACCCCCACTCCTACAAAAGTGAGCCCCTGGGACATCCTAATCCGTTAGCATCACGGACCTCCCAGGTCTGGGCCCAGGCGGTTCAGGAAAGCCACTGCCAAGCCCCTCGCCCCTCCCAGGGAAGCCCGGGAAAGGCGAGAAGGCGTTCCTGACAACGGGAGGGTGCTGTGGGGACAAGGGAGCAGAATTCAGAGCTGGCCCCTCTCCCCAGCAGCTGTGGCACCTCAGCCCCTTTCCACTGCAATGCCCAAAGAGCCTCCAGCGCCAACCTTGTAGCAGAAGCCAGCCCCACGGGGGGGTGCGGGAAGCAGTCCCAGTGCACTCCATGGTGACACTTACTACCAAATAGGAAAGGGCCACAAGAGAAGCTTATCGTTTCTTCTCACTGCAGCGACAGCTCAGTGTGTCCGAGGGGCGCCCTCCGTGTCTGCCTGGGTCCGCTCTAAACCGCCTCCGCCGGGCGCTGCATGCGGGACTCCTGGGTTCTCGGTGTTTCGGTGATTGACCCTTGTGCGATTGTCCCCCCAAGATGGCAGCCAGCCCTGGCGATTCTCGCAGCCCTTTGCGCTCCCGTGTTGTGGAAGTGTAAATCCCGGACACGTGGAAGGAATGTGTTGATCTGTATTTCGCTACCTGGTGTCCTGTCAGCTCAAGCTCCATATTCCTTTCCTCCTCAGGCACAGAAACCCGAGCCCCAGGGCATCAGGTCCCTCCCCCCTTTTCAGGACTTGCCTAACCAATCTGCTGTCACTGAGCAACATTGGGGCTGCCTGGGTGTCAACTCTGGAGAGCGTAGCACCCCGCTGCCCTCTCAACCTCGCTGCCCAAACCCCAGGCCCCGACGGGCCCGAACCTGGAGGGATGGCAGCCGATGGGGGCGTGGAAGACATTAGGAAGAAAAGGAACGGCCAAGACTCTTTTTTCTTTAACAAGCATTTAACTCTGCATCAGGAGACGCCAACACAGTATTCTCTTTCAGCCAGGTCAGCATCTGGATCTCCATGCCAGCTGGCAGGGGAGGAGGGGCACTGTCAGTGCTGTACTCGCATCTGTGGGCTTTTGTACGGGACTTCCCTAGGCCAGCGTGCAAAGTTGAAACCAGGGCACAGCCCGCAGAGCTGAAGTCCTCTGCCATCCACCTAGAAAAACACATAAACTGTTGAGCGCGGGAGGCAGGGGCTTCCCGGGACGGTGAGCCGCCACGTGCCCCTCGCCCTGCTTCTCCCCTGCCCTTTCTCCCCTCCGCCTCTGCCCTCCACTTAGGACTAGTGGGGAGAGGAAGAAAAGGGACAGAAGGTAGACGAAGAAAATAGCATCCACCCCTCCCCCGGGTGTCAGCCGGGTAACACCGACGACTTCAGCCCTGCTTGTCCTCACAAGTCGAAACACACTTACACGATTTAATGGGAAAATTATAAAGCGGGGCATTCAGAGTCGATCCCGGTTAAGGCCATTGATTGGGGTCCTCTCTAAATGAGCCATCTGGTATCCGTAAATAACATTTCTTAACAAGTCACTGCCAAACCTCTGCCCGCATGTATTTCTATCCCTACTTTAGCTGGTAAGAAACTGGAGTCAGGGAAAGATGGAGCAGGCTGGCGACAGAGACGGCGGGGAGAGTGTCCTAGCATCACACTTCCCGAGAAGTCCTCCCGATAGCGTCAGGGCGGGGTTGTGCAGTGCCGGACAGTTTGAAGGGCGGGTCCAGGCCTGTCGGGTCTGCTGTCGTGGGAGTCCTTGCCCCGCATGCATAGTTATGTTGCTGCCGAGAATCCACGCGCTCACCCATCCACCCACCCATCCATCCATCCATTCATTCACTCATTTGTTCATTGCAACAAGTACTAAGGAGCACTGACTGACAGGACCTTTACGTCCTTTGGGCTTAAGAAAAAGTAGATTTTCGAAGGCCATCATGGCCACAGTGGATTTGGCAACGTTTTTCCTCTTATATTTGATCCGTGTGATCTGATGTTTTCAAGGACCCTGTGCTTCTGCATTCAAGGATTCCTCTGGATTCCACCCTAAAGATGGAAGCCATAAGCTCCACCAGGTTGCAGGCAGAAAACCGAGGCCTCAGGGCAGCGCTAGGAGAGGAATTCCCTCCTCAGCATCTACTCTTTCTGGAGTCCAGGGGCACCCCGTCCTGCTGCTACAGCGGAGAGGGCGGCTTCCAAGGAGCCAAGGAATTTCTAGAGGCCCCGTCTCACACCTGTTCGAAGCCTGGGGGTGCAAGTCCCAAGTCTGCCCACCTTCAAGTGCTGCTTTCAAAGAGAGAGAGCTAGTTCCTGATGGCTCAGCTACACTGAAAATGATGTCCAGAGTAGCAGGGAGGGGGAGCAAGGGGAAAGATAGGAAAGCGCCTGTTTGAAAATATTCACCTGGCTCCTGAGGTCAGTATCCTTTCCTGCAAGAAAAAAAAAAAAAAAAAAAACAGGAACAAATGGTGACCCCAAGACCCCTGTGCTCCTCCCAGTTCCCAGAGTAGCAGCAACCTCGAGCCAGACCATGGATTGGAGGTGGGAGTCCACAGACGGAGTTTCCAGGAAGGCCCCAAGAGTGACCCGCCCCCTGGTGCTGGCCTGGACCCCACACAGTGCAGGGGGCAGGGAGTTTGCTCGCAGGCACCCCCCAACCTTTTGGAAGACCCCCTCCCCCCGACCATGTGTTCTCCTCTGCCCATATCCTGCATCTGTCTTCAGAACAAACTGGAAATTCCTGACCCCCTGGTCTGGATCCTTGTGGGTCTCTGTCGTCTCACCCCATCCTAACACAGGGACGGGAAGACTGTGGAAGGGCAGCCACACCCCCATTGTAGCCCTCAGAGCAAGAGCTGAGGTCGGGTGAGGTGAATAAGAATAAATCGGAGCCAGCAGCCCAAGCTCACGTGTTCGTGCCTCTCTGCAGAATAAAGCGGAGGCTGCAGACAGCGTAGGCAAGAGGGTGCTGGCCTGCCAGCAGCGGGGGCGGGGGTTGCTGGGAAGGCCCGAAAGGCAGTGTGCAGGGCTTTCCCCCAGGTGCAGGTGGCAAAGCCCTGTCCTCACACTTCTTGAAGACTTCAAGTTAGGACCTACCTGTGAAATGACTACTTCTCATTAAAAATCACCGTCATCACTGCCAAAAAAAGAAAAGAGGGAGAGAGAGGGAGGGGGAATTTTATATTCTAAATAACAGTTGACTTGATTCATGAACCCAAATTATCCAGTAGCCAAGCATGGAGAAAAGGATCTGAGAACCTGAAAGTGATTAAAACTAGGTTTCTGGATGTTGCAATGGGGGGAGCCACAGGGAAGGGCCATAATTCAGAGTCCGCCATCCTTCCAGGCTTCATCTTCCATAGTGTGGTCCGACCGGGGTTTCTCTGTAGCCCTGCCGCTCACACGTATTCGAGCCTCTGGAGCGCTGCCAAGCCTGTTTCTCACGGTTTCTCTTTCACTCTTCTCTCATGTTTAGGAAGATCCCTCCTGCGGCAGATAGCCCCATGCCCTCGCCAGCAGCCCACATCACCACCCCCGTTCCAGCATCCGTTTCCCAGCCTTTCAACAACCCCAGTGCTGTGTATCTTCCTTCAGCTCCCATCAGCTCGAGACTCACCTCTTCTTACATAATGACATCAGCCATGCTCTCAAACGCAGCTTTTGTGGCGTCGCCGGACCCGAGCGCCCTCATGTCACACACCACAGCTTTCCCCCATGTGGCTGCAACCCTCAGCATCATGGACTCAACCTTCAAGGCCCCATCTGCCGTGTCCCCGATACCAGCCGTCATCCCTTCCCCATCCCACAAGCCATCCAAAACCAAAACCAGCAAATCCTCAAAAGTCAAAGACCTGTCCGCCCGTAGCGACGAGTCTCCAAGTAACAAAAAGAGGAAGCCGCAGCCTTCGACTTCCTCCTCCTCCTCCTCATTAACCTTGCAGACATCCCTCTCGTCTCCATTATCAGGGCCCCACAAAAAGAACTGTGTTTTGAATGCCAGTTCAGCTTTGAACTCCTATCAGGCGGCCCCTCCCTATAACAGTCTGTCTGTGCACAACTCAAACAATGGGGTGAGCCCACTCAGTGCCAAACTGGAGCCCTCAGGACGGACCTCGCTGCCCGGCGGCCCCACGGACATAGTGAGACACGTGGGCTCGGTGGGCGGCAGCAGTGACTCCTGTCCCCTCTCTGTGCCCTCCCTTGCAGGGGACCTCTCTCTGGCCTCACACAATGCCGTGTCTTCGCTGCCCCTCTCTTTTGACAAATCAGAAGGAAAAAAGCGTAAGAACTCGAGTTCTAGTAGCAAAGCCTGTAAAATCACTAAAATGCCTGGTATGAATAGCGTTCACAAAAAGACCCCGCCCAGCCTTCTCGCACCGGTGCCCGATCCCGTTAACAGCACCTCCTCTCGGCAGGTAAGGGACCCGTGCTTCCAGGGGCCTCCTGGCACTGCCTTCGTGGGCTCTGGGGGGCGGAGGGGGCTGGGCAGCGCCCCTGCTGAGCCGGGTGGCTCAGGCCGGTAACAGAGAGCACCCTCTGTTCTGAGCACGGTTTAGTGAACACGTACTTTGTGCGGCTCTCACTGTGTGCTGAGCTGTTCTAAGCTCTATGCAAGTGTCACTGCTTAAACCCCGCCACCCAGAGTGGTTGGTGCATTTGTTATCACCGCTTTACAGACGAGGAAACTGAGGCACGGGGCGATGCTGAGCTCCCTCTCCACTTCTGTTTCTTCTGTATCTTGAGTTCTGAGGACAATCTCATTAAATCTGATCTCTGGAAAGCCCCTTAGGAAGAGCCTGAGGCCCAGGCAGGTTCAGTGATGTGGGGGGCGGACCATCTGGGGTGTGGTGGCTGGTGCTGCCGCCTCCCGGGTGACTGTTCCCGCTCCTATGGTAAAACTGCATCTCACACCAATCGGCACAGAAGTGTCCGATGATGTCACTGTGCAAGTAGGAGGCTGTATGGTGAGGAAGCCCAGGAGGATGGGGCGAGAAGAGTCCAAGCTCAGGCGTCCTCAAGCCTGGTCTTTCCCCCCGGGTGGGAGTGGGGGAGTTATTAGGAGAGGCCTGCACCCCCTCCAGGTGCTGCCGCTTGGGCACCCAGGAGAGGGCGGAGGTGGCGGAGGGCTGAGCCCGCAGGCCTGCCCCGGAACCTGATGGTGGGCTGCGGCTGCCCAGGTTTAGAATTAAGCGGGCCGGACCCTAAGCCCAGCCCTGTGTGGGGATGAGGACTTCGGAGAGATGAGAGGCAGTTGTTAAACAGATGTTTTAATGTTTTATGTCGTCTTTATATGAGGCTAGTTAAAACCTCACGAAGAGAACATCTTGAGGGGGATTCACAAATCACAAGTAGACACATGCAAGACAGCACATTTGGATCCCAAGGGCCAGGCAAGCTGCCAACTGAGGCCAAGGTGAGATAGGGAGAGATGTAGGTCCTTGCACTGGAGCCTGGGACATTCATACCCGTCTGCAGTTGCAGCAGGTGTCCCAGGGTCTGACCCCCAATTCCAGGGGTGTAGGGGAGGGGGGCCAGCCCTGAGACTACTCTGCTGGTCGGGGCCACCACCAGGCCTCAGGACGATGAAGGGCAGAACCAGGGCTTCCTAAACTTGAATGTGTACAGGAATTCCTGGAGGTGTGTGTTGGGGGGGGGGGGGGTTCTTATTAAATACAGACTCTGAGTCAGCAGGTCAGGGGTGCCACTGCACTGGTTTACAGGCCACACCCTGACAGCACGGGGCTTGAACTCACAACCCTGAGATCAGGAGTCTGATACTTACCAACTGAGCCATCCAGGCGCCCCCTAGTGTCACCCATTTTAGATAAAGTTCTAGCCGTTAACACTTATTTAGGGATGGGCTCTGTTCCAAGCCCTTCAGATATATTCATTCATTTAATTGTTACCTGTTATTACCCCCCATTTTACAAATGAGTAAATTGAGGCACAGGAATGTTAAACAACATGCCCAGAGTCACACAGCAAGGAAATAGTAGGGCGGAGATTTAAACCCAGGCAGTTTGGCTCTGGAGTCTGGGCTCTTAACCTTCATGCCTCCGTGTTCATGGAATGTCTCTGTACTGAGTCAACGTTGCCCTGTTTGTCCTTGGGTCAGCAGGACTCTACGAAATGTTTAGCAAACACAATGAATTAGTCAAAACCAGTGGTGAAAGGAGCAGACAGGCCTCTACCAGAGTATTTATCAGGAGGGAAATCGAAAAAGCTGATGCCTTGAATAGCTGCCTCGGCTCTAGCCCTCATTGACTCTCATGTGGGTGATACCTGGGTGCTTGTCACTGGGCCATTTAGGAAACTTTTGTCCAGCGTCACCCCCCGGGGATGGCCAAGTGCTAGGGAAAGGCCTTTGCAATTCTGTTAGGAGACTGGGAGAAGCATGACGTAGGTTGAAGAAATGCAAGGTAAACATGTGCTTTGGGAATCTACTTAATTGTATCTGGTAGGTGTAAGACCCGAATTTCCCACAGAGATGTTAAATTGAACAGAAAAACAAGACTGCGAGTGTAAGGCAGACGTCTTTATGCCAAGCTGAATTAACACGGAGGACAAGCTCTTTATAGGCCCAAGGAGGAGCTGCGGGTGGGCAGCGTACTCACCCGAGGAGCCCGCCCACCACGTGCCCAGGACAGGAAGGGGAGGAGCCCGACGGCCACACCCATCGCCCGGCCACACCCATCGCCCCCCCACCCCCCGTGCCGGCTCCCACCTGACTGGGGAAGCCTGGGGCCATTTGGCTAGTTTCCTGAAGAACAGCAAGGTGTTCGCTGTGTCCCGTGGCCAGGAAAATCGACCCAGAATAAGAGGCAAGCGTTTATCCTGAGCTAGTCCCAGGGAGTCAGGGCTGGGAGCAAGATAGGTCTGGGACGGGTCTGGGAGGTCAGAGGCGGAGAAGCGGGGACTCTGCAGGGGTAAGTGCCCCCCTAACCCCCGGAGGGGCGAGGCCTCTCGCCGGACGCCTTCATCCTCATCCCTGAAACTCACAGGCCACATCTGGGACGCAGAATTAAGAGTTCCCCTCCATTCCTCTTTTCCTGTGGGACGGGAGGTGCCCCCGGAGCCATTTGCGTCCTCTGCCATCTGAGATGGAAACTCGAGCGGCACACCACTGGAGGGCGCTGTTGTACCCTGGGCGCCGCGGGACACCGGTGGATCTGAGTGGGACTTCGCTGGTGTCTTTCAGGTCGGGAAAAATAGCAGCCTAGCTTTGTCACAATCCAGCCCTTCAAGCATATCCAGCCCAGGACACAGCCGGCCGGTAAGTCACCGGGGGAGAAGGACATGGGGTCACCAGCAGAGAGCGCGAGGGCCTTGGGACAGACCCTGGCTCACACCTCAGCTCCAGTTAAGAGCATAGCTTCCTGGCTTCTGGAGCTTGGCCTTCTTGATAGTAGCTGTGTGTCCTTAGCTAAGTTACTTAACTTCTCTGTGCTTCAGTTTCCCCACCCACAAGGGGATCGTAATGGCCCCTACCCCGTATGGCTTTTGTGAGGATTAATTTATTTGCATAAAGCCTGTAGAAAATGCCTGACGCGTAACAAACACACAAGTCTTAGCCCCGATTATTAATCGCAGCTGTGTGATATTAGGCACATTCTCTGAATCTCAGTGTTTTCATCTGTTAAATGGCAAAGGTGACACCTACCTCCTGAGGTTATTGTGAAAATTAATGAATTGACCCAAGGGCCTTGCTCGGGGCACGGATCCATCAGCCCTTTCTCAAGGCCTCTGGTGAGCTGTGGCTACTGATCAAGATGTGGTTTCCTGGTGGGAATCTCCGGGTAGATCTAGCAGTTTTTACAAACAGTGTGAGAGTAGTCAGCGTACAAATGATTTTCTCCAGTGGAGTGCGTGTGCCTCTGAGGGGGGCCGAGGGAGGGTAGGGGGTGGGGTAAGGCGTGTTCTACGTGACAGGAAAAAATACATGCATGGCTGTGTTAGGTCGTTTTCGATGTGCTGTAGCTTTTGTAGATACCAAATTGAAATATGTTTGTCTGCATTTTGGCCTCTGGGGTTTCCCCACCAATGTTGGGTCGTGTTTGGGTGAAGATTATAGGGAAGTAGTTTTTGTATCCCCAGATCAAGGAGAGTCTCCAGCAATTTGAGTCACTTTTTGTGCCTGAGCACCTGCAGCCTATACTCTGTGCCAGGGGGAGGGGATGCGGGTGGAGTGGGGGGGGGCTATGCCCTGGTAACCTGCCCCTGTTCGCGGCGCCCTCCTGCACAGTTTGCGGGCTGCACCTGTTGCCTACACAGTCACCCTTAACAAACATAATAATAATAAAATAGCATTTGCTGAGGCTTTTCTCTATGCTGCGCCCTTTACATACGTTACATACGTGAAACCCTCGTAGCAACCCTGTGAGGGACAAATGATGATCCTCGTGTTAAGACTGAAGGTGCCCGGACTAAGAGGCTAAGTAACTTGAACCCAAAGCTTCCATACTTAATCCAACACTAAACGTCTTCCTTAGAGAATTCTCCACGTGGTCTACAGGTTAGGTAGGAAAAGGTACAGGTCCATTATTCCAGTGCTCCCTGCAGGAGGGGACCCCTCCATGCGTGTCCACAGGATGTGTCCCTGTGTCTTCCCCCGAGTGAGGACCTGCGTGGCCACATCACAAGCACCGAGCCCGGAGCCCCGAGCCCTCCGCATCCGGCGTCTCACTGGCTCCTCGCCGCTGCCTTAGGCCCAGGGTGGCTCAGTATCACAGCTGGGACAACAGAGCCTCTGTTCTCGAATTCTCGCCAGTCATCCCAAGTGTATGGTTTTGAAACAAGCTTTTCTTTTCTTTCCTAGAAGACCACAAACAGAACGGGCAGGATAAGGACTCTTCCATAGCAAGACTGTGAAGCCACTTCCAAACCTATGCCAGGCCGCCAAGGCCGAGGCGGGAGGAGGAGGGAGGGGAGCGCGCAGCCGGGGAGAGTCTGTTTCCTGGGCCGGGTGCCTGTGGCTCTGGCCTTTCTTCTTCCTTTTTTAATTGACCAGTTTTTAGTTTTGAAGAAAAAAGCAAAAGGCAAAAGAACGTGAATTTAAGATTTACGGAAAACAATACCAGTGTTTTGTTTCGATTCTTTCATTTGCCATGTGTATTCGTTCTTCCAAGTTTGGGGTCGCCCCTCTAGCTTCCGACGCTGCTGCTGCACCATCATGTCGCTCCAGCCGCGAGAGCAGACAGGCCGCATGTCCGTTCCCGCTTGGCCTTGTCTGAAACCTTGAACTTGAGCACATGCTGCGGTGCTCCTTTCCGTGAC